>NC_079970.1:24029445-24357796 GCF_029852145.1 Microplitis mediator | reverse complement strand
GTTAAATGAAACTTTTTTTCATTATTTGTCAATGTTCATTGTGTTTTTTTTTTTATTTATTAAATGAATAATTTTTTGTTTTTGATTTGAAATCCATCCCGAGTCGAAATATTAGACGTAATTTGAACGTTTTTAACGTTTTGAAAGTAATTTGAACGATTTTTTTGTATTTTGGTTCATAAAAAATTTCATAAAACATTTCATGAGTTATGATTTTATTGTGATCACAATTTTCATAACCTTGATATTATAATATATGAAAAGATATACATATTTAGTGTTAAAGATAGAAGTATGAAACTGAAAAAAATTTTTTTTCAAAATACGAATTCTTTATTTAAGAGCCAGAAAAGCGGACGACAAAATTTTAGGGAATTGACGTGATTATAATCCAGGAGTACAAAATCGATGAAAAAAATTTTTTGGTATATGCTTATGTTTTCTTATTGGAAGTATAAATGAGTTTTAGTTTTATGATAAATATATTTTCAATTTATGATACTCCAATCTACGTTTAAAACGTTCAATTTACGTCTAATATTTCGACTCGGGATGTTTTTATATAACTCTATAATAAAATATAAATAAATTTTTCATTTTCACTAGAATAAATTTCATAAATAAGAATATTTCATAGAATATTAATAAAGTATTAATGAAGTACGCGAATAATAAATATAGTGAAACTTATTAGTTCATTACTTATGTATACATTTAATGTTTTTAGTTTTTTAATTGCGATTGGTTTCTACTAAGACTTTTTTTTTCTAACAGCCTTGATAATTATAACTGCTTCATTTTTTCGCTATTGGAATCAATTTCTACTAATTTTTTTCAAGATGGTTTTACAACCGCATTCGCGCCGCGTCACTTTTTGAACAGTTTCGACAGAAAACTAAATTTGTCGGATTTTTTCAGTCAAAAGAAAGAAAGTGAAAATTTTTCCAGCTCTGTGACGAAATTCCCTGAAATTTCCCTGACTTTTCCAGTATATTTATAATTCCCTGACATTTCCAGGTTTTCCATAAATGTGGCCACCATGAATTCACTGATTGTTAATTAATTATTTTAAAATAATAAAAGTTTCAATTAAAATAATCATGTAAAACTAAATTTGGTTAGTTGATTGATAAATACCACTTACGAAATTATAATCAATTATTACTTTAATTAATAAAAATTAATTCAAAAATAATTATATTTATAATTATAATATATATTTATATATATTCAATTTTTGATAATTCTCTAAGCTTAATATTATCGGCTGTGAAAATTTCCGAGGCTCACTAAAAATTTTAGTAACAGAAAACTAAAGAGCCGCGGAATTTTCTCCCACTCAGATATTTATCTTTAAATATTTTTCTAAGTACAAGAATTACTTAAGTAAAATAATCTTACTGACAGTAAGATCGTACATTTCGAATAGCCTATTTATTTGAATTGATAAATTTATTTAGTTTTAAAAAAAGGCTTAAAAATATCGGAATTCACCTTTCTTACCCAGCCGTTCTTTGCGCACCCAGTCAGCGGGTGCCGGTGGTGGAATTGTGTGGGGTCTGTGAGTCGCTTCCGGTCCAGGACTAGTACTAGTGCCTTCTATCTCTGAGTCCTGAAATTTTAAATAGTCACTCAATTAAAATAACTAAATAAATAACGATAATTAATCGCGACTCGAATTATTTTCTTCGAGTATAAATTAATAATTTAAATGCCAAGTAAATGTCAAGCTAAACAATGATCTTTGACATTCTATTGATCACTTATATTTAAATTTATTTATTTAAATAATCACTGACCTCGTAGTTGTAACCGTGCCCTTGTCTCTGGTATCTCGTGGTGTACAACGGGTTGTTAAAAACATCGTTATCACCGGCATGGTTTTGATTGTGGGGGGCGACAATGGTGTGAGGAACATGAGCGACCACTCCCCGGGAATTTCTGGCCTTCCACCAATTCCTGCTGTCATCGAGAATCTCCAAGTACTCTCCTCTTACAACTGTCAATTCTTTGTCATTATTTGCCGTACGGGGATAAGTTACTTGCACAATTTTAGCATTCTTGGCCAATAAGTCATCAAGCCAAGCCTCCTGAGCCCGATCAATCGCTGGAGTTCCCCGCGGTCCGCGCTCGATTGAGTCCACGGAAATGTCACTGTGCGCACGTGTCTGATCCACTCTCTCTCGGTCTTCTCTGCTGTATAACTCCGAGCCTGGCCCGTAATTTCTGTCAAAGTAATCGTTACCGCGCTCCTCGCGGCTCTCGTACTCCAAGTAGTCGCTGCTGTAGTGCGACTCCTCGACATCTCTGTGGTTGTAGTAATTATCCGCCTGCTGCTCGGGAATTTCGTCGCGTTTTTGTTTGTCGGCATTGAGCAGCGAGGCCAGATGATCGTGATCGCGATCCTCGGGGATGGGGTACTCTGGTGACCAACCGTCCATGAAGATCGGGTGGTAAGGCGGCACATGACCTTTCCACTGGTCACGTGGGACCAACCAAGTGTCGCCAAGGGAATGCCAGAGTTCGGTTTCCTTGCTGGTCACGCAGTTTATCAGCAAATTGACGGCTTCGCGCGTCAGCAGCGGTGACACAACTTTGCTTGGTAGGTTTGTGTCGTAATTAGTGTCATGCGACGCATCAACAATTAATGCCAGTGGGGTAAATAGAAAGTGGACGAGTTCAGGTGCATTTGGATCATGAATATGAGCTTTTAGTTTAGCCAATAAATTAAATGACAGCTTGAATTTTTGGAATATGTCAATAAATTCAATTTCCGGCGGTGGCTTTGCTCTCATCGTTAGCATACCGTCTCCTAAATTTCGCTTCTTACTCTTACGATTCCGACGTCTTCTTTCTAATTCACGAGATGCCGCTGCCGCGTGCTGCAACCGCGCGATAAATTTCTCTATATCATCAAAACAATGATTGAGTATTGTCACGTCACGTTCATATTTTTCCGAAGATGTCGATGACACCTCATCATTATTTTCCTCACGATCATTTGGACCTTCGATAAAAATATTAAATATTTATTTTCATCATACATTTATTTATTAGATGATAATTTTAAAAATTTACCATTGGCATTAAATGCTGAGACCTGCTCACGAACATTGACACCATTGAGAGGTGGCTCTGGTGGCGGGAGTGCCGGTGGAGGTGGTATCTGTCCTCTGGGACCACGTGGTGACCCTCCGGGTACTAACTTTCCCATTTGCAGCATCTTCAAGTCTTCAACCAGGTCCTGAGCGGATATACTTTGGCACTGGAAGATATGCATCTCTGCCCGCTGACCAGAACCACTGTCATCTCCAACAGTGAAGACCAGTATGTTGTTGTACATCTCCATCGGATCGCGAGATGTGAAGGCCGTCGGTTCTTGTATCAATGCGGCTGGAAATCGTTCCATGACCGCCTACGAGCAATTAATCATCTAATTAAGTAAATAGTTAAAATTAATTAATGGTATTTTATAAATTAAATAAATACCCCAGTTTCATTATCCATAATTAGAACCCAATTACGCTCGAGACGTAACTGCATTTTTTGACTCCATATTCCATTGCTCTTTTCTAGCTGAAGAAGACGACGCATACCGTCAGCCGGGTAGACAATTCCCGTGTCTTTAGTGACTGTGAAAGTGGCCAAGTGCTCCATCATGTAGGTCGGCTCGGTTCCGCCGCTGCGGCTTCCAGATGAATTCGATGGTCCACTCGGCACATCTTAATAAATAAATACATTAACATTTTTTTTTTTTTATTGCTCATCATTAAATGAGAGAAAATATTCACAATTTAATTACACGGAAAAAATGAACTATATAAATTGAGAATGACAAGTAATATAATGACAAAGTGATCAGTAAATACCATCATTCTAAATAGTAATTTTGTCATTTATGATTAAAACGTGGGTAATGGTCTATAATCGGGACTCCACCTGTTTATATCAAGCAAAAATCAAAATATAGACAAACTGCTTTGGAACAAATTTCATTCTCTAGCATTTGTCGGCGGATTGAAGATATAATTGCTCCTTTAGGTGTTATTTGAGCCTTAATAAGTTATAAGTGTATAATTATAATATTATAAGTGTATGTTAAAGTATTGAAATAACAGAAATATGCCAATTTTCACTATACAAGAGTTTAAAAAATCTTTGTAGCTCTTAGTTAGACCTTTCTATCGCCACCGTCCATCTTACGGTATTAATAAAATTAATTATTTATATTTACACGGAAAAAAAAAATTAGTAAATATTATTGAGATTCTCGTCAATAGCGCGCCTAGACCGAATCTCAGTAAATTTTACTGAGTAGAATGTAAGAAATTAATAACAGATGCATTTTTTTGACAAGTGTCTTGTAGTTTTTTAAGGTTTAAGTCGTAATTTTAAATAGTCAAGCAGTATATTTAAACAGTTAACTGTTAATTATAGCAGTTTAAACATTAAAATCATAATTTTACTGATTGAAACGACATTAATTATTGAACATAACATCAATAATTAGAAGTTCAGCTACAATTATTGTCAATCATTTTTTTCCGTGTATTAGAAAATTTTCATGATTTTATGTTATTTTTATCAATTTTGTACACTCTGATTGCAAGGCTCGGATAGATATCTAGTGTTAAAGACAAAAGCACATACACAGAAAAAAAGGATTTCTTGGCGCAAAAAATTTTTTCTTGTTCTAAGAAAATTTTTGTATTATAAAGTGAAAACAAAACTTTTCTTGGGGTAAGAAAAAATTTTCTCGGAACAAGAAAAAAATTTTTTAGGCGAGAAAAAAATTATTGAGCCAAGAAAAATTTTTGTCTTCGATTCATAATACAAAATATTTCTTGGGCCAAGAAATTCTTTTTTTCTGTGTACAGAAAATTTAATCCGCCATGTAGCTGAACACGTGGAAAAAGTTTAATTATAGATATTTAAGGTGTAAGCACTTGGAACTTTGAAAAATATGTGGAGCCCCACTTCTAGACCATTACCAAAATGTGAATAATTACAGGATAAGTATGAAAATTTATTGTCTATGCAAAAAAATTAATATTTGAACTTTAAAAACCGTAACATACTTAGAAAATACACGACACGTATTATAAAATTTACTATTTGAATGTTAAAATTCCCCATATTGACAACCGGCTCCGGGTTATAATTTCAAACGCTAATTTTTAAAGTTTATTTATTTCCGTGTATTTAACGAGCTTTTAAAATTAATTGTTAATTATTAATTACCTTTGGAATAGGGCGAAGAGCTGTGGCCACTGTTGTAGTACGGCATTTTTGTTTATCTGAAAAATAAATAATAAAAAGGATTTCAAAATTATGACATTTGTATGCGCAAGAACGGAGTAATTGTTTATTTATTTATTTATTTTTTTTCAGTCAAGAGTATACTGTTCTATAAGCAAGTACAGTAGTCACTTGATGTCCGGCTGTTCTTGCCCATCAAGACATGTCGCATCCGGTTAATGTAAGTAAGAACATCAATGTAACCAAGTCATCGGGCGGCAACTCCGTACTTGGTGACAGGAAAGCTAAACTACTTAATGTTGAAATGAAATTCCAATCGGCCTAATTTGCACCTTGTGTTTAAAAAATACTCTATAATGTCATATATTACCTCCTTTTACAGATATTTTATTATTGTTGTTAAAACTTTTTGCTTCTTATTTCTTACATTCTCCGTGATGTTATTTTTCAATGACTTTATTTACAAATTTGACTTGTGACGTTTTAGGTGACGTTTAAAAATAAAAAATTAAACATTGGAATAAAAAAAGGTGACTTTTAGTTAGTAGTGGCAATTTGTAGTTGGAAAAAATAATTTAACATGATGGAGAATTTATTGTCAACGAAATTAGTCGATCACGTAAAACTTTCTCGTCGTGGAATCATGGGCCAGTCGAGCCGAGTCGATTGATCATCCACTAAGTCAAGTGAAACTTAATATCTCCGTGGAGATTTTTTACTCATACGTACATACATTCATTCATATGTATGTCGGTACATACATTTATTATGTATGTTATGCAGTTATATAGTTATGAGACAGATTTTGCAGAATGGATTCTCTCCCAGCAAGAGCTTTTGGAAGATACTTTATCTCGATACCGTGATCAAAATAAGAATAAAACTTAAATGAATAAGAGTCGCATGAGGACTGCATGAGACGGGCAACGAACTGCAGGATAACGGCATTTGCCCATGTCGAGAAATCTTATTCCATTTTAAAATAACACATTTTTCATTCATTATTTTTAAAATATATTTATCTTAAAGTATTTTTCATTTTCTACCCTATGATTTGCCCAGCAATTATTAAATGTAAAATATAAAAATAGCCGAGTGCATTCAAGGACTTGGAAATGTCTAGTTGACTCTTAAATGTCACTGAAATATGTCTGAAATCCATCTAAGGAAGTTTCACTTACTCCATTCCTCTCATAGAGGATTATAATAAGAGAACGCTCATACTCGTGCTCATACTCAATGAAAGTCTATCGCTGATTGCTTCAGCACTTGGGCAACCGAAAAATATACAATTAAAATTTTTTAGAATATACACAGTAAAGAACGAATCGTCAAAGTGTAAAAAAAAGCGTATGGTAAAATTCTGTGGGTTGAATTTTTAACACTTTTGTGTGTCGATTTAACACACGGTATTTATCTTGTTTGAACTGTCGCAATCGATTGATTTTTTACACACAAAAATGTTATTTTATTTGAAAGTAACACTTTTTATATGTTACTGTCAAATTAACACACAAAATATATGAAAAATAATCTCGACCATCACAAAAGAATTTTTGTAAAATTTTTACTTTTAACATGTGCGTATGTAACTTTTTTAAACACTCACAACATGTTAAAATAACACGATCCTGAAATTAGCAGACAATTAAAAATTTTGGAATTTTTTTTTGGATAATTAAATTTGGAGAAAAAAAAAAACTAAGAATATGCACATGTAGAAAATTTAAAAGACTACAAGTGTAATTTTTTTAAATATTTTTTTTTTCATAATTTATCGTTTTTTAAAAAATCAAAAAATTATTAGACGTCGGCTAATTTACGATCCTGAAGTTAACAGACCATAAAAAATTTTTGGATTTTTTTTAAACAGTTAAATTTGAAGAAAAAAAAACTAAAAATATGCACATGTAGAAAGTTTAAAAGACTACAAGTGCAATTTTTCAAAATATTTTTTTTCCCATAATTTATCGTTTTTTAAAAAATCAAAAAATCATTAGACGTCAGCTAATTTCAGTATCATTAAAATAACACGTAAATAAGTGTAAAACATTCGTTTTACACACGATATGTGTTGATTTTTACGGATCCTTTTTTACTGTGTAGCGGCTTCAGCGCTGAGAAAATTTAAATGGCACATAAAAAATAATTGGACTGAAGACATGTAAATTGTTTTAATAGTATAATTGTATTTTCACTAGTCTATTTGTAACGCAGGAAATAAAAGACACACGAATGACACAGTTACTCTATTATATTGTCTCTAAACGTTATATAATTGTCGTGACAATTGAATCCGATGTCACTGTTCAATAATTTCATCATTCAGCGGCTCTGTCAGTCACTTTCTCTTCATTTCCGCTCAATTTTGTTTATTATTTTAAATAAATAAATTATTAAAGATCATTATTATTATCGATTGATTAATTGTTGCCATATTTTGCGCTAAAGTGTGCAATAGTTGAGAAGTATGTTAAATATATAGACGACCTTTTCAAATGCTACCAGCGTAGGCTTTAAATGACATTACATATATCAGTGTATAAAATCCATATATTTTGTTATAATATACTACATATAGCATGTCCCAATGAATGAGTAACAGGCGATACATCACTTTTACATTACGCCTATATAGTTCACACGTTTCGCACAAAACAAAATTTATAAATACAATGAAAACCTCGGGTATATAATTTAAACTCGACACAAGCAATTTGTGGTTTGGCTTACTCACGTTCTTGTCACTTTACCTGCCGCGGTATGGCTCAGTGACTTGATTTTGTGTTTCAAAATAAAATTGTTACTTATTTTTTTCTTTGTGAAGAAAAAAGCTAAAAATTTTTTTTGTTTAATGAACATCCTACACTAGTACAATAGTTATTTCAATAGCTGAGGGACTCGTGACGTTAAATCATCATCATACCTTATGTGAAAACATCTTACATGATTCATCATACATCAACATGTACATTTTAAATTAAAAATTATTCATTACATGTCTTGGGTACATAACGATCTTATAATGAGCTGCTTCATTTTTCTTTCTATTTATTATTATTATTATTATTATTATTATTATTATTGATTATTGCACAGTATTAATTATAATTATAAATAGAAATATTTTTTAATACGAAAGAAAAAAAATAATATATAATAATAATTTAAATGAAATATTGCGTGTAATGATGGAAAACGCTATTTGTTTTAAAATATTAAAAACTTTCTAATATTCACGTGAGATAACAAATGTTAAGTAATGTTAATTTTTATTTTCTCTAAACGTCAATATAAAGAAGTATGCGCGTATTATTGTTTCGCAATAAATATTGTATATACACAGTAAAAAAAGATCCGTCAAAATCAACACATATCGTGTGTAAAACGAGAGTTTAACACTTATTTATGTGTTATTTTAATGATACTGAAATTAGCCGACGTCTAATGATTTTTTGATTTTTTAAAAAACGATAAATTATGAAAAAAAAAAATATTTAAAAAAATTTCACTTGTAGTCTTTTAAATTTTCTACATGTGCATATTTTTAGTTTTTTTTTTTCTTCAAATTTAATTGTTTAAAAAAAAATCCAAAAATTTTTTATGGTCTGTTAACTTCAGGATCGTAAATTAGCCATGATACTGAATTTGGCCGACGTCTAATAATTTTTGGATTTTTTTTAAGCGAGAAATTAAAAAAAAAAAAATATTTAAAAAAATTGCAATTATAGTTTTTTAAATTTTCTACATGTGCATATTTTTAGTTTTTTTTTTCTTCAAATTTAATTGTTAAAAGAAAATCCAAAAGTTTTTAATCGTCTGCTAACTTCAGGATCGTAATTAGCCGACGTCTAATAATTTTTTGATTTTTTAAAAAACGATAAATTATGAAAAAAGAAAATATTAAAAAAAATTGCACTTGTAGTCTTTTAAATTTTCTACATGTGCATATTTCTAGTTTTTTTTTCTTCAAATTTGATTATTCAAAAAAAAATTCAAAAATTTTTAATTGTCTGGTAACTTCAGGATCGTGTTATTTTAACATGTCGTGAGTGTTAAAAAAAGTTAAATACGCACATATTAAAAGTAAAAATTTTCCAATAATTCTTTTGTGATGGCCGACATTATTTTTAAGATATTTTGTATATTGTTTTGACAGTAACATATAAAAAGTGTTACTTTCAAATAAAATAACATTTTTGTGTGTAAAAAATCAATCGATTGCGACAGTTCATACAAGATAAATACTGTGTGTTAAATTGACACACAAAAGTGTTAAAAATTAAACACAGAATTTTAACATCCGCTTTTTTTACACTTTGACGATTCGTTTTTTAGTATTTTCAAAATAAAATGTATAGATAAAAAATTAGTTACATTTAGTAGGTACTATGTAACTCATATTCTTAACATTCTTCAATTACGTGCGGACTTTCGAACGCAAAATCATCGCCGATACGATCGCTGACCCATAACAGTATGTGGCACACCTACTAACTATTATTACTATTATACTTGAGAACTTAAACTTAACGCTAAAACATTTAACAAGAGTATCTGAATATCTGAATCATGGGTACAGATATACGTAATATGTATTTATTGACGTATGTATTCCCCAAGGCAATAATTTTAATTCATTTTAGATTAAACGTGAGTAAACGCTAAAAGCTTAACCGATTAGATCGTTGTAAGATGATAAGTGGTATTTAACCAACGGGTCTAGTAGTTGATAATAACAATAATGATAATGATAATTAAATACTGCTGGGTATTTGACGAGTTTATCGAAAGTTAATATTTGCTGATGGAACATTTTTATAAAAAATTTACTCGGTAGTATTTTACGACTTGATGATAAGTATCGTCTAATCCGCGATCTTGAGCGATAAAACGCGGGGTTAAGAATTAGATTTAGGTTTGACAGTAACCTTGAGGTTCGCGTTCAAGGCTAAGTCGGTGTCCAAGAAACATCTTCCGGGTAAAGAAAGTTGGACATCGGGTTGTAATCTATGTATGTATAGACTGATTTTCCTCAAGTATTGTAGGTACAAGTAAGTGTATTACGGACATACACTGAGAACTTGGGAACCCCATAGCTATAATTAGAGGAGAGTTACCACACTCCCAGTTCATCGACCGTTACGCCTATCCGTGCGCGCCATTCCGCATTCGATGCATCCAAGGATTTCGTTTCTTGCCTTCATATATATTAATAAATATAAATATATATGCTTGTATGCATATATTAACCATCCACGCGATACGTCAACCTGTCTTGCTATTCTTCATTAATATATTTATTTCTGTTGTTTGTTGTGATAGATCTTGCGCAACTTCGATTGAACTTATTGTTAAATATTGAGAAACAATTTTTTTTTTTTATGAAACTTTTAAATAAATTATTATTTAGAAAGTCATGTTTTCGTTTTTAAAATTAGTTATTAATTTTTTTTAATCGAGCTCCAAATTTTATTATGAAATCCTTCGAGTTTATGTGAAAAAAAATTACGGTGACGGTGATATTTATGAGTTTTTTTTTTTTATTTGAAATGTAAGGAGGATTTGAGACTTGTAAATAGTGTGTAAGATGTAATGTAAGAATATATTTATATGTGATGTAAAAACGTGGAGTATGTTGTGTATGAAGAGTGAAGAGAGCCGCGTGAAATTACTTATGAATGCTCGACTCAGACACGCCCAGATTGAGTAAAAAAAATATTAAATTATGGAATGTGTCGTGTAATACTGTCTTGTTTGTTACGTCCTTGAACGTACTCGTACCCTCAGTGAGCTTTGGAATTTAGGACACTATTATTTTATTTTAAATTATTTTATTTATTTACTCTGGCAAAAAATAAAAATTACCAAAAAAAAAAAATTATTTGCCGATTTAAAATAAAAAACTCGAGTAGCAAAAAGTCTGTGATTTAACTTTGGTAATTTTTATTTTGAATAATGTGATATCTCGAGGATCCTTGACACGATTATATTTTTATCAAAGTACCACTCCTTGATTAAAAGTTAATAAATATATAAGTAAGTAAACATTTACTTACATATTTATTTATTTTTCGATATTAATAATTTTAAAAATTGCAGGTAAGAAATTTTCAAATAATGGAATAACTTTTAACCGGATCCTTATTCAACATGTGAGTAAAAAATCTCCTGACATGAAGCTGATATTTAATATGAGGAAAAGAGAAAAGAAGTTATCGAGAAAATGAGAACAAGAGATGAGAGGAGAGAGCACGACCTCTTCTAAGGAATGCGACTGAAGTGATTCTCATCTCAACTTCAATTTTATTTATTACTTTTCATTTTTTTTTAATTTTATTTATTTATTCCTCCTGTGCTCCCATGATTAAATAACTCGTTTATTGAAATAAACGGTAATAAAAAATAAACAAATGATTATTACCTTAAATCATGTGAATTTTTATGTATAAATATAATTATCGAAACCGATTGAATAGTCTGTGCAATTAGACCGGATGCGAATGGTGAATTTAAAGCAAAACATTAATAATAAAAAATCTACCGGAACGGTAGTACGTTAGTGCAGAGAGTAAGTAGTAATAAGGGAAAAAAAGGGGACCGTAAGAAAAAAAATGCCGGTATTTTGTGTCGAACTAGCCGTATGTTACGGTACATTAAAATGATAAGCTTCGTGCGGGTAGTTGTAAAAAGAATACGTAGTATGTGATGTTGAAATGGAAATCGCATGACACGAATACGCATTTTTTTTTTTTAAATATTATGCATAAAATTTATTTTTATTTTTATATTAAATAAATTTATTTAAATTAAATGCTTATCAATAATCACAGAAGATGTTGCAGCCGTGATTTTAATCAAACTCGCGGTGCCTGAGGTGAATTATTATTAATGACGCGGAAACTCGGCATATATATATATATATCGCACCTGATTACTTGTATCTTTATGTATATTTAACATGATACATTTATTACAAACTTCATTCATTCATAATATACATTTTTTTTTAAATATGCATTCAAAAGTTTTACTACTTTTTAACAATAAGCCGCCATAAGTGCGCCGTATGATTCATAAATAGTTTAGTAATTAGTGACTCAAAAATGTATTAATGGCAAAAACGCATTAAGTCGAACCAATAGATATTGGATTTAAAAATTAAATAACAATAAAGATGATAAAGTTGAAATATTTTTAAAAATGATTAAAGTAAATTTATATCTTATCATATCACTATTCCACGAATTGTTTTTTTTTTTTAATGACTGATAAAAAATATATTATATAAATAATTAATATAAAATAAAATTATTACGGACAAAAAAAATGACGAGAGTATTAAAATAAAATAGTGATTGGCCCTGATTAAACAACTGAATTCGATCGAATTAAACAGAATTAAATTTTTAATTCTATTTAATTCAGATAAATTCTGTTAATTCGGTACCTAATTTAAAAATGAATTCTGTCTAATTCGACAGGAAAACCAGAATTTGTTTGAATTAAAATGAATTTAAATAATTCTATTCGGTTTAATTCCGATTAATTCGAATATAATTCTCCAATTTCTAGTTCTGAATCTGAATTAAAACGAATTTGAAATTTTCAAATCGGTTTTATTCTGTTTAATTCAAATTCAAATTTTCAATTCAATGGAATTCTGTTTTGCAGAATTAAAATTTTTAATTTTATTTAATTCAGATAAATTCTGTTAATTCGGTACTCAACTTAAAAGTGAATTCTGTCTAATTCGACAGGAAAACCAGAATTTGTCCAAATTAAAACGAATTTTAATAATTCTATTCGGTTTAATTCCGATTAATTCGAATATAATTCTCCAATTTCTGGTTCTGAATCTGAATTAAAACGAATTTGAAATTTTCAAATCGGTTTTATTCAGTTTAATTCAAATTCAAATTTTCAATTCAATGGAATTCTGTTTTGCAGAATTAAAATTTTTAATTCTATTTAATTCAGATAAATTCTGTTAATTCGGTACCCAACTTAAAAATGAATTCTGTCTAATTCGACAGGAAAACCAGAATTTGTCCAAATTAGAACGAATTTTAATAATTCTATTCGGTTTAATTCCGATTAATTCGAAAATAATTCCCCAATTTCTGGTTCTGAATCTGAATTAAAACGAATTTGAAATTTTTAAATCAGTTTTATTCTGTTTAATTCAAATTCAAATTTTCAACTCAGTTGAATTCTGTTTTGCAGAATTAAAATTTTTAATTCGCTCAAATTCAGTTATTAAATCAGAGAGAATAAATAATTTAATATCCACGTGAAAGGAAATATTCCCAGCTGCATCGGGTAAAATATTAAATTTATCTTGACTACTGATCAGATATATATATATAATAATTTATATTATTTAGTTGTATATATGCATCAAATGTGGTATCAAGTGTTTGCGAGAATCTCACACCTTATCGTCTACTTCTGTCAACTGAATAAGTAAACACGCGATCACATGACAATTCACTTAATACTCAATACTCGCTAATGTAATAACACAAATATTGAGTACAATAATATATAATTATAATTATCGAGCGAGTAACGAACGAGCACGTGGACGAGGTAAAATAAAAATACCACTGCCAGCAATTATTATTTTTTAATAAAAAAGTACTCATATGGTATGGAACCAAGTAAGTATATATGTTAAAGATATACCGTTAATTCGAATGGAACGTGGCAATTATGAATTCTTACCGTCACTTATAACGTTTGATATATTTAAATCCTATCACATGTCATTTAAATTAACAATAAGGATTTAAACTTCCAGCCAGCGTTCGGATTTAAATAAAAATCTTACTATGATGCAGCTGGGGTCTGACGCAGAAAAAATAATTTATCTCTTCAACACCTCAGAGCCCCTGGAGAAAACAATAAAACGATAAAATTTAAATATATATCGTCGAATAGACAGATATTTAATGCATCAGTTGGTATCTTTCTCCAGCACAAACCCGTTGTGTGTTTAATTCTTATAATAATAATATATATTTTTATATTTATATTTATATTTATACATAAACCACAACAAGAAACATCTGGCTTGGCATCTCTTTTTATTAGCTGGTAAATAATCCCATGGAGAAAGACAGCTACTCCATAGGTAATATATTAAGTATGGCCAGAGAAAATATAATCGGGAATTCACTCTCCTGCATTAACATAAATTCCAACACTTAACTTTTATTTAAGTATCGAAAATAACCGTTTTGATGATATTAGCTCGCCGATATTTAAGAGAATACTTTTAGCGTGTGAGTCTGCGATGTGTAAATATGCAACAAAAAAGTGCATGCTGAAATATGGAGAACGCCACATCAACTAAAAATCCACACATCCTGGCTTGTATCAAAGCTAACTTCCGTTTTAAATCAATTGTACGTCATTAATGAGAGAGTTGCTACATATTTTATAACAAACCGACTCGCTACTTGTCTATCCAGCTCATAAATACCTTGATAAGTGTCTGAAGATATTACAGATAACTCTTATTTACTCAGATTTTAAATTATATATTTTATTATTTGAATAATATCACGTTTTGATTCGAGATCTTTGGATCACTGGTGCTTATTTTTTTTTTTTTAATTATTTCCCGGCACTTGCACAGTACTTAGAAGAATACTCAGATTAGGACACCCACTTAATTGTTTGTTACTTACCTATATGTATATATTTACAAGACTCGCATACTTATACGCACACAAGTAGTTTTTAAAATGTATATTTTAATGTGAATAGAACTTGTGCTCAAGTCGCACTCATCCTCGACTGGAAATACCTGAGCTACTACCTGAGGTCGTCTCTTCTACCTTTCAGACGCTGACTTTCTATTGCGGCGAATGCCATTGGTAGAATTTACCTCCCACTTTGGTGGCATTAAATCGGATATGAGATTTTTAATCGGTTACTTATTCATATCAGGTGCGTATAGATTTAAATAATCTGAGTTTTTAAATATTATTTTTAAATATTTTATTTCGTAGCCGCAACCCCTGGATTTATATTTCAAATTATTTTAAATGGGGAGGCACGGGTGCAAGTTACGAGTTCTAAGACAGCATTCTAGAGACATCTGTTGTCATTATTGAGTAATTAAAAAATTTATTAGGAATTTAGTTGTTGAAAAATTATTTTTTATTGATGATATTAAGAGTGAAGATTTTAAATAAAATAGAGAAGAGATCCGCTGTGATCGTTGAGCGTGAAGAATTTCACAGGAAGAAATATCCATAAATAAAATTAAAATATTCCAGCTGACGTTTAAATTATCAATGAAAAAAAAGATTAAATATTTTAGCTCATGAGTAATTTTAAATTAACATTTATTGGAGCATTCTTCAGCTCAATTTACATTTTCGCTTTTTTACTATTGACAGGAAAAAAAAATAAATAGTTTGCGTAAACCAATTTTATTATTTTAATTAACTAGCTTTTATTATTTATAGTATATATATTTTTTTATTCATCATCAGCAAAGTCACCGGGCTTCTTTCTCACCAGACGCTCGTGTTCCTGGTTAGCCCAGGAGTAAACCATGTAGCCGATGATGAATGCTGTAACATCAATCAATAATTAATCCTTAAATTCATTTATTAATTATGAGTGCTAATGTAGCAGACAATTGTAAATTTTTTTAATTTTATAATAAATTAATAAGATGTAAGTACAGTAAAAATAAAAAAATGCGTATTTTGACAAATGAGAAATCCGTAGGCGGACTTTTTTAAATTTCATTATTTTAATTCATTTATTTATTCATTTCAAATTTATAAATTGTCTCATGTTTATTATATTCATACTCAATGAACGATCCTGAAGTTAGCAGACGATTAAAAACTTTTGGATTTTTTTTTAACAATTAAATTTGAAGGAAAAAAAAACTAAAAATATGCACATATAGAAAATTTAAAAAACTATAATTGCAATTTTTTTAAATATTTTTTTTTTTTTAATTTCTCGCTTAAAAAAAATCCAAAAATTATTAGACGTCGGCCAAATTCAGTATCATCTTAATGAGTGTGTGTAGCAGACATCAGACAAATTTAAAACTATAATAAATAGAGTAATTAGTTAAAAAAATAACATTTATAAAAAATGGAATTGTTAATTTCAAAATTTTTTAAATGCGCATTTTTTTTTAATTTAATTTTATTAATTGTTTACTCTATTTATTAATAATTTAAAATTTGTCTGATGTCTGCTACTTTCATACTCATTATTATTTATGATCCTGAAGTTAGCAGACAATTAAAAATTTTTTGATTTTTTTTTTAATAAATCAAATACAAAAAAAAGAAAACTAAAAATTTGCACATGTAGAAAATTAAAAAAACTATAAGTGCAATTTTTTCAAATATTTTTATTTTCATTATTTATCGTTTTGGAAAAAATCCGAATATTAACGATACTGAAGTTAGCAAACAATTAAAAATTTTTGGATTTTTTTTTGAACAATTAAATTTGAAGAAAAAAAAACTAAAAATATGCACATGTAGAAAATTTAAAAGACTACAAGTGAAATTTTTTTAAATATTTTTTTTTTTCATAATTTATCTTTTTTTTTTAAATCAAAAAATTATTAGACGTCGGCTAATTTATGATCCTGACGTTAGCAGACAGTTAAAAATTTTCGAATTTTTGTTTCAACGACGTAAGATAAAAAAAATCAAAAATAAAAATATGCACATGTAGAGAATTTAATAAATTATAGGTGCAATTTTTTCAAATATTTTTTTAAAAATAATTTATTGTTTAAAAAAAAATCCAAAAATTATTGGACGTCGGCTAACTTCAGTATCATGGCTAATTTCAGTATCATTCATTATTTTGCAATTAAAATAAAAATACATACGTGGAACAACACGGAGCACTTGCTCACGGAATCTACGGACCATGTTGGGAACTCCATGACTGATGGCACCAGCAAAAGCTTTCTGCTCAAAAGGACTGAGTCTGAAGTAGACAATTCCTCGGATTTTGGCCAATTTGCCAAACTCCAGACTACGTAGTACTTGAGTCTGAAATAATTATTTGTTATTAATATAAATATGTATCAAAAATATACAATCAATAAATTCTACTCGTCTCCTAATCATAAAAAAGTTATTGTCGCCGACAGCAATAAATTTTCTTTCCCACAATATTTAAGTCTTATAAATAAAATTAATTTTTAATATTTATTATGTAATAAACACTTACGGTACGCATTTTTATTCGAGACCCAAACGTGAATGAAAATCACCGAAGTGAAGTCTGTCAGTGTCCAACCCCGAGCAGGTCAGCTGTTGATCAAAGTTTCTAGATCCAGTTCCTCAGTTCTACCAACAAAACACAAAATTATTTTAAAAATTTTTCATTGGACCCCCGAGCCGCCATTTTCTGCCTCCAAGCCAATCGCCTAGATCTTTACGAAAAATGAATCGCCCGCAGCGCCACTCCATAAATCGATAAATAAATTATCAGCAACTCAAATAAATAAAAGTTTACAAGAATTACAAAAATCCTCTCAATCGTCTCAAATTTACCTCAAAAAATAAATATTAAATCCGTATTTAAATAATTTAAAAATGCGCGGGTAATTTTGATTTAAAAAATAAATAATTTTATTAATTATTTCAGGTCCCTAATAAAAATGACGTTTCAAAATATTATTTAAATAAAACAAGTTAAATAAATTTTGAATATGGTAATTCCATATTCGTCCGTGCGGCGGCATATCGAACGTTTTTCCACAAAATTAAAGGGAAACTCAAAGGTAATCCACTACTACATACAACTAGAGAGTAACCTACGGCCCTATGGGCTACGAGACACGAGACGTCAGGGGGAGGAACGAAAAACGAAATCTGCAGCAGCCTGGCAGTAGCCCGTGCGCGAAGGCATCACACACGAGATCAACTCACACTCTAATAAAATATACCACATATATTTATATTTACGTACATATATACAAAGTGTACATACCACTACCGAAAAACAGTGACTAGTGTGTGAATTATTGGAGCTGGGAGTGTAGAGCAGCATTGTGAATTATGGACTAGTCAGTAGTGTTGTTTGTCCGTTAGTACCTTGCGTCTTTGTAGCCATCCTCGACCCACGTCGTCTTCGAACGGCAAAGTCATACGCAAGTATCATTGCACATTGGACATCACAAATTGTCTCATATTTTATTCACATGCAACGTTAAGTTTAAAAGTTACATTTTTAAATCTGATATCAGGTGTTGGATGTTGGTGCTGGTGCTGCTGGTTTGCCTGATTCCAATAAACCATTTTTCTTCCTGTCAATAATTATTATTTTTACATTACATCGCGAGCATCGTGAGTACTACGCTGGTATCCATGTAGATGTCGATGTAGATGTGAATGTTAAAAAAAATATATATATATATATATATACATATATATCTGATTGTATAAAACTTACGACAAAACAACGACATCGTCACGGACATGATCGTAATGATGGCAGGACGGGGAAAGTGTCGAAAGAACAGTGGATTGGATCCAGAGTGATTTTTTTTTTTGTTGAAAAGGATAATTTTTGAAAAATAATTTAACTGAATTTGAATTATAAATAATTAACTTGGAGAGGCGTGACAGTGATTTATAATAATAACTAAAGACATCAGCGATTGTAAAAATAAAATTAACGGGTTTGTAAAAGGACGGTAATAAATTTATTTAAATAATTATTCAGTACACAAGTAATAATTACAGTAATAATAATTATTATTGTTATTATTATTATTATTGCAAGCAAGTGCTGTGTGATTTGAAGTGGCCAGCGCGTAGCTGCGTAGGGCACAACCAAGTTGGCGTCGTCGTGGCTGCTAATAATCGTCGAGTAGTTGTGAGCTCTCGTCGTGCATCGTCGCGTGCACAAGACGAGGAGACATGGTATCCAAGGTAAATGATTTTGAGAGTACGAGGTACAGTCGAACTGCTGCTTACATGAAGAACATGATGGGCGAGAAAAGTTCTGGATGTGGAGCTGCCGACTCGGAATTCGAGTTCGGTGCACCTCCTGAGGCCCCCGTCTTCGAGCCAACCGCCGAAGAGTTCCTGGACCCGCTGGGATACATCGCAAAAATTCGTCCGATTGCTGAAAAATCAGGGATATGCAAAATAAAACCGCCGCCTGTGAGTGTCTGCTTCATTATTACGTTACTTTATTTCAGTCACATGTTTCCATGTGATCCTGATCTGCGCTAGATTTAATTACAATTTATTCCAGGGCACGATGTCCTTTTATTTATTTATTTTTTTGATGATGAGTCAATCGGATTAAATACAGGATAGGGATGGGAAAAAAAGTTTTATGCTGATTCGTTGGTTGGTCGTGTCAATGTCCTCCTTCTTTTACGATGTTTGGCTTTTTTTTATTAAATGAAAGCAGGACGTGTGCTGTAGCAGACGGATAGAAAAGTATAGTGTAGTACGAATTGTATGTCAGTAAAAAGTAAAATATAAATATAAATATAAATAAAAATATGTAAAAAACAACAGGGTAAATTGTGTAAAAGAGACATCGCGTTGGTACGTGACAATAGAGAGGAGAGTGGGGGTAATGTTAGGTGAGACATCGACAAGGAACTAATATTAATGTCCATTTGTTCATATCTGAAGCATTATTATTTTTATTTATGATAATTATTTGCATTATGCAACAGCGTTTGGAGTACGATAGCCTACTTCTCGGGGATGATGTTTCTAGTTTTGCTTTGACGGAAAATAATTTAGATTAGACGGGCGATTTATGAGTAACGGCAATGCACACCCGCAGTCTTTAGAGTTTTCTCGATATATAAAATGGCCGGGACAATTTTAACAATGTCCGCAAAGGGCAGGCCTACACTTTTCACTTCCGGTTTCCCATCTTAAGCTTTATCTTTGGTTATTCATTCGCTTTCTTTTTCATAATTACGCTAAAAAATAAATCTGCAACGAGTCTGAAAATTTATTAAGATCAGAACGTTCTTTATTTTAGTTTTTAAAATTTCTTTTTTTTTTTTTAAATTCAAATGCTGATGGAAAAGTCTTTTAATACTCGTGATTTAAAACAGATAATTTAGAAATTAAATAGAAAGAGGATTGACGGGAAAATTTCCTTGCGGCTTTATCCTGACGAATCGATAAAGACAATTTACTGTCCCCTTCTTTTATTCATACTTGACATAGACGTCATTTAAAAATTTTTTTTTTAATTATTCATTTATTTATTTATTATTTTAAATCTTTTCCTCGTGGTCTAATTCCTCAGAGTTTTGTAATCCTAATTTCGTAACTGTACCAATTAAAACAAACTAATCAACATCATTACTAAACAATTGAAAAATAATTTTTAAAAAATTACAATGAAATATTTTTTTTTCATGAACAAATAAAATATTTATTGCCGACGTAATTTATGAGAGACTAGTTTTAAAATTGATATTTTTTAAAAGATAGCGTGTTTTTTATCTCGTAAATTATCGGGACATGTCGATATTCCCCTGGACTCTGTCAAATAAATTAATTATGTGATCTTGGTACATTATGTAGTTTTAATTAGAAGGTTAATTGAATGTAGTGTCAGATTATCGTGGGAGAGACAGTAATTTTTTTTTTTTTTTCGGGAAAAATGGCCATTTTTATCGGCGTTCTAATGCAAGGTGAAAAGAAACTTTGGGACGCCATTATAGATGTGATGTAACAAAGAGAAGCCGTTTCATATTCATATGGAAACTTTACATGTGCTCGACATATTATTTTATCTCGGCAAATTGTTTGTTTGTTTGTTTGTTTACTTAAATTTTGTTTATCCAAATGTAAATAAAAATAATAAACAAACCCACGCATTTTATGACATCCCGACTAATTGTTTGGCCTATTGATTTTTTGACGGACAATATAATTTAATTTTAATTGATAATTACAGAACACAGTATTTATTTTTAGTAATAATAATTTTTATTATTTAATAGCGACTATGAAACTTAAATAATTTTTTATTGTTTGTAACTTTTAAATTTATTTACATCCAAGTCACAAGAGATTGCATGTTGATATCACATTACATGTTTCATATTATTTTTATATCTGCGTGTAGTTGTGAGTAAAAATAATAATTGAAATGAAAAATATTTAATTGAAAGTACTAACGACCATTTTGAATGATTTTTGACAGAACTGGCAGCCTCCATTTGCAGTGGACGTCGACAAATTTAAATTTGTGCCGAGGATACAGAGGCTGAATGAGCTGGAGGCTAAAACGAGGATAAAACTCAATTTTTTAGATCAAATTGCTAAATTCTGGGAGCTTCAGGGCTCCTCGTTAAAAATTCCCCTCGTTGAAAAGAAAGCTTTGGATCTTTACTCATTACACAAAATAGTTAGTGAAGAAGGTAATTATTTGCTTTACTACAACTCGGCTGCCCAATTTCAAAACACAGTAACTGATAAAAATATAATTATTTAATTATGAACTTAATCATGTTCACAAGACTCCACTGGAATTAAAAATAATAAAAATTTGCCCCTTACTGTGTTTCGAAATTGAGCAGTCGAACTGCTGTCGCGATAAATTATTTTTGAAATTAATAAATAAATAAATGAATTGTAGGAGGAATCGAAACTGTGAGGAGAGAGCGGAGGTGGGCAAAAATAGCGAACAAATTAGGATATCCCTCGGGTAAAAGTGTCGGCAGTATTTTAAAAAATCACTACGAGAGAATTTTGTATCCATTTGATGTATTCAAGCAGGGAAAAACACTCGGTGATATTGTAAGTGATTGTAAATTTATATAAATTATTAATAGACTTTAGCGCTTAATTAATTTGTATTAATTATTAATTACGGATGAATTAATTTAAATAGAAAATTGAAGCGCCAGAAATAGAAGCAAGTGAGAAGAAAGACCGCGACTACAAACCTCATGGTATAATATCGCGTCAGCAGATAAAACCACCAACAGCTAAATTTTCTCGTCGATCAAAACGTTTTACTGGGCAGGATGAGAAGCAAGATGTGGCTGCTGTCAAGCAGGAGGATTGCAAAGAGGAATGCGACTCTGACAATGAGTGCAAGGAAGAAATCAAACTGGAAGACGACAAAGACAGTAAGGAGCTTAAGAAGTTGCAGTTCTACGGAGCTGGACCCAAGATGGCGGGTTACATTACCAAAGAAACTAAAAAATCAAACAAAACACGTGGAATTAAGTACACGTACGACTATGATCCACTTGCCAAGTACATTTGCCACAATTGCGGACGTGGAGACATGGAAGAGAGTATGCTGTTGTGCGATGGCTGTGATGACAGCTACCACACGTTCTGTCTGCTTCCACCGCTGACGGAAATACCTAAAGGCGACTGGAGATGTCCCAAGTGTGTTGCCGAGGAAGTTTCTAAGCCCATGGAAGCCTTTGGGTTCGAGCAGGCCCAGAGGGAGTACACACTCCAGCAGTTTGGGGAGATGGCCGACCAGTTCAAGAGTGATTACTTCAACATGCCTGTTCACATGGTCCCCACGTCGCTGGTAGAGAAGGAATTCTGGAGAATAGTGTCTTCCATTGATGAAGATGTCACTGTTGAGTACGGAGCGGATCTCCATACTATGGATCATGGCTCGGGATTTCCCACAAAGACCAGCGTTAATTTGTTCACTTGCGATCAAGAGTACGCCGAGTCTTCGTGGAATCTGAACAATCTTCCGGTATTACATGGCAGTGTCTTGGGTCACATTAATGCGGATATAAGTGGAATGAAAGTACCCTGGATGTACGTCGGCATGTGCTTCGCTACATTCTGCTGGCACAACGAAGATCACTGGAGCTATTCGATAAACTATTTACACTGGGGAGAACCCAAGACCTGGTACGGAGTTCCTGGATCAGAAGCTGAAAAGTTTGAGCTGTCCATGAGGTCCGCGGCTCCAGAATTATTTCACAGTCAGCCAGATTTACTTCATCAGTTGGTTACAATCATGAATCCAACGATTTTAACCAATGAAGGTAATGCTTCTTACTCAATAATTTTTTATTTACATAAATTGGTATTTAATTATTAGCCAAAGGAATTTGCTTATGTAATTTAATTAAATGCTGTTATTGATTTAATTTTCAGGTGTCCCAGTATTCCGAACGGATCAACATGCCGGTGAATTTGTTGTTACGTTCCCTCGAGCTTATCACGCAGGCTTTAATCAAGGCTACAATTTTGCCGAGGCCGTAAATTTCGCTCCTGCCGACTGGGTGCGTATTAATAATATTTCATTCAAATATTTACTCATAAAATAAAATTACAATAATATATTTATGTAATTTAGCTTAAAATCGGACGGGAATGTATTACTCATTATTCAAATTTACGTCGGTTTTGTGTATTCTCCCACGACGAGCTGGTCTGCAAAATGTCCCTGGATCCCGACTCATTGGACATTGGCGTTGCCACGGCAACCTATCAAGACATGCTGACAATGGTAGACGACGAAAAGAAATTGCGAAAAAATTTACTAGAATGGGTACGTACATAAATTTTATTATTCAATTACTTTAAAAAATTTTTTTCAACTCCTATCATCAACAATTAACTATAATAATTAAAACCAAAGTTACAGCAACGAATACGTGTTAACTTGGTCAATTAGTTATCAGATTTACCGATAAATCCATATCAGAAATTGATGCTAAATATAAAATACCCAACACACACTCGCTCGTTCGCTGGTAAATAAAAAATTACACCGTCAACGTAATACACAACGAACGCATGACATTAAGCCAACTTTACATTTAAAATGGTGACCGTTGCCGCTCCTTATAACCACCAATACATTTCAAATAAAAATAATATCACCGCGCGCACCTCCATCCTCCCCTCCCTCTTTCCACCAGCCAACTACTTCTCCTACTTCTCATTCCGCGGCCCCCCACCCTCGGCGCCAATAACCGCCATACATTTAAAATGAAACATTCGACGCGCGCATTCAGCACACACACCAGCCCGATTCTATTATCAAACTATACATCCACTGACATATATATATATATACATATACATTAATCTACTTACAGACACACGCTAAAATACTTGTCCGACTAGTTGCGAGTTGCTGAGAGCTCTTGTCCACGTTAGTCGGTGAAAAAAAAAAATAAAAGATAAAATAAAAATAAAAAAAAAGCAAATCTCGATCCGGACTCCGGACACTAAAATGATTCTCAGCCAAAGTAAAGCTTCGGAACTAAACGTCGTTGGCGCGTATTAATTTTCGCCAGCCGACTAGCAACTAAACGTCGTCACTGATCGTGCGGTATCTATATATTTAATATAACAATATATCAGTACGTGTGTCCATTTGCAAGCATGCAAGTGAAAAATGAAATAATTAAAAAATTCAAATACAGTTTGGTTGAATATATAAATAAATATAAAGGTAGTTTTTAAATAACCGGCATTAAAAACTATTTTATTTGCATACGTTGTTGTCGCGCTGACCTTGTGATTATTAGCACCAGTTGTGTATCCATCACTTTACTTGTGGATTTATTATATAACGCGGAATTATTTTTTTTAAGGTAAGAACAAGTACATGTTATAACTCAGTGCTTATGAAGAGTCACGTCGAGGTTATGTTATTTTATAATTATTATTTTTTATCGTTATAAAAATCGTCGGTTCATTTTTTTTTCCTATCAAATATTTTCTCAGTACATCCATTTTTATTTTATTTATTTCGCCGAGTCACATTTATCGTATATTTTATTATTTATATCACGAGGTAAATAAATTTCATTATTATTTATAAGTTTTTTTTTTTTAAACATTTTGTTGCTTGTTAATTAATACAGAAATTAACCGGTCACTGCTTTTTTTTTTTTTTTAGTCGACAGTCATTTTGTTTTCTAATTGAACCATTAAAACCGTGTGATTGATTTTAATTACCGTGATTACAAACATATTGGCATTTTATTATTATTGTTATTTTAAAAATTTTTAATCTAGAAGTTGTAAATTTCAGGAATTAATAAAACTTTTATTGATTAATAGACACGAGGTAATTTTTTTTTCTCGTGCTTGTGCTGCGAGTGATCTATTTTTATAATTAATTAATTATCATTATTGCAATTACTCAATTTAATTAAATAAAATTGCGGTTAATTTAGTGGTGATAAAATTGAGGAAAAAAAAAATTAATAAGTTTATTGATTGAGTGGTTGATTAAATGAAAATAAAATATATTTTTTTTCTCCAGGGTGTTTCAGAGGCAGAACGTGAAGCATTTGAATTATTACCAGACGATGAACGTCAGTGCGAGGCGTGTAAGACGACATGTTTTCTCAGCGCAGTGACTTGTTCGTGTCAAAGTAACCAGCTGGTGTGTCTGAGGCATTTTCGCGATCTCTGTAACTGTCCACCGGAAAAACATACTCTGAGATATCGGTACACGCTTGATGAGCTGCCGATAATGCTGCAAAAATTGAAACTCAAGTCCGAGTCATTCGACTCATGGGTTGCTAAAGTTAAGGAGGCGATGGATCCCAAGGGAGAGAAAATTGAGCTGACAGAATTGAAGGAATTGCTGAGTGAAGCGGAGGTTAAAAAGTTTCCCGACAGCGAACTGTTGACGGCTTTGACTACTGCTGTCCAAGACGCTGAGAAGTGTGCGAGTGTTGCCCAGCAGTTGCTGAACAACAAACAGCGGACACGGACACGTCAGACGGTTGACACTAAGTACAAATTGACGATCGAGGAGTTGACCCTCTTTTACAAAGAGATAACAAATTTATGCTGTGAACTAAAGGAGTCTGATGGAGTTAAATATATTCTGGACCAGGTGTTACAGTTCCAGAAAGACGCAGATGAGTTCGAGGCCCAGAATGATGATTGTGATTTAGATAAATTGGAAAAGTGCATCGACTTTGGTGATTCTATTTGCATCGAACTGCCGCAATTGGTGAGATTGAAGCAGAAATTGAGTCAGATCCAATGGCTTGATGAAGTTAAGACCATGTTGGACGATTCAAAATCAATAACAAGAGAGGACCTCACTAAATTGATTGAACAGGGCATGTCAATTCCACCCCACATAAGTATAGAAACTACGCTATCAAAGTTGCAGCAGCTTGTGATTAATATCGACAAGTGGGAGGAGAGAGCCAAGGGATATTTGCAAGCCAAGACTCGACACAATGTCAATGTTATAGAGGAATTTATTCAGGAAGCCGATGACATTGATGCTTACTTACCTAGTCTTGATAGTCTCCAAGATATATTGATCAAAGCTAAAAATTGGACCAAGACTGTTGATGAAATTCAAGCCCGTGAAATTTTTCCGTACTACGATACTCTCGACGAGCTTGTACGTAAGGGAAAAAATATTCCACTGCATTTAGAGCCACTTGCAACCCTCGAGACAACGCTGTCACAGGCAAAAGCTTGGAAAGAACGAACAGCGAGGACATTTTTACGTAAAAATTCTCATTATACTTTGATGGAAGCCCTGTCACCGCGTATTGGTGTCGGTGTCCAAGCATTGAAGACCAAGAAAAACAAAGGAGACGAGAGTGTTGGTGCATTATATGTCTGCGACACAAAACTTGATGACTCTAGTGACTCGGCAAATGTCGTAGCTGCCTTTAAATTGGCCGAGCAACGAGAAATGGACGCAATGAGAAATTTGAGGGATAGAAATATGCAAAAAGGAACAGTAGATGACTCGAGGTATTGCGTTTGCCGCAGGCCGCGTTTTGGATTAATGCTGCAGTGCGAATTATGCAAGGATTGGTTCCATTCAAATTGTGTCCCACTTCCAAAGACAATACACAAGGGTAAAGTACAGTCGTCACGGGAAATTAAATTTCTGTGTCCGTGTTGTTTGAGATCACGAAGACCACGTCTTGAGTCGATTCTCGCTCTGCTGGTTGGTCTACAAAAAATTCCCATACGATTACCAGAGGGTGAAGCACTCACTTGTCTCACTGAACGCGCCATGAACTGGCAAGATCGTGCTCGACGTGCACTTGCCACCGAGGAAATATCATCAGTGCTAGCGAAGCTGTCGGCGTTGTCACAGAAACTCGTTGAAGCCGCGGCGCGTGAGAAAACAGAAAAAATAATAAGTACCGAATTGAAGAAGGCTGCTAATAATCCAGAATTGCATCAACGAGTACAAGCTATTGCGCCATTGAGTGGCGTACATTCTGATGACAGTGTACTCAGTGCTGCTGTAAGTATTTTATTTTTATTAATGCTCTTGGCTGGTGGACTTGGCTCATGATTATGTGAATTTATTTAAATTTTAATTTGTTATTCAAATATTACAGGATGATGACGATGACGTTGTTACCATTGATGGTGATGAACCTTCCTGCAGTACATTTAATAGTAATGAGCACGCGTATTCGTATAGTGAGTGGAAATAAATTAATTATTTGAATAAAAATAATTAATAAATAAAATAAATTAATTTGATTATTACTTTTATTTTTTTTAGTATCAAAATTACAGCGTAAATTACAATCACAAGGAGGCGAGAGTGCGGTAACCCTGTCGATAAGTGCCCGAACAAAACTTGAAGACTTAATGATGGAGGGTGATTTACTTGAAGTGGCTCTTGATGAGACCCAGCACATCTGGCGGATTCTCAGTCACACAAATAGCCCGACGACAGTGCGCAAGTACGCGGCATTTGAAGACGTTCAGGCGAATTTTAATTCTGATGTTAAAGATGTGAAAAAGCGCGGGAGAAAAAGAAAGTCTGATGAATTTGATCTGGTTAAATCTATCGGCCGTCAGAAAATAATTGACGAAAAAAATCAGACTGCGAGTCCCAATGCTGTTGTAAAGAAAAAGGGAACTGGTACAGCGGCGGGTAGTCCTGGAGCTGGAGCCGCGGGGTTGAATAATAAAGATAAGAAATTAGTACCACAGAGTCCAATTAAACGTGGACCTCGTAAGGTATGGAATGTAATTACATTTACTTTGTTTTGTTAATACGGTACCAGGCTACGCAGATTACTGTGGTCTGGGATACAATCTAAGCTCGATTTCAGTTTTATTTTAATTCTTTTAGATAAAACGAAAGGAAGGCGATGATGTGCCCAAGAAAAAAGGAGGGAATAGAAAAAAAACAAAACAGGATACCTCGGATGAGGAAGACGATTGTGCAGCAGACAATTGCCTCCGACCAAATGGTAAATTTATTTCCTCATAAATTATTTATTATTTTAAATACCAATTAAAAAAAAATTTGTTAATTTTTTCAAGGACGAGAAGTCGACTGGGTACAGTGCGACGGTGGGTGCAACGGGTGGTTCCACATGCACTGCGTCGGTCTCGACAAAACCGAACTCGCAGAGGAAGACGACTACATCTGCAGTAATTGCAAAGACGCGGATCAAAATACAACGGTACGAAAAGCCAGATAATTATCCATCTTTTCGTTACCTACACTAGCAACATCACTCTAATGCGACATTCTTTTATTCTTATTATCATTATCATTATTAATTATTAACTATCAGCAACTATTATTATTACTATTATCATTATTATGATCAATGATTTATTATTATTATTAATATAACTTTTATTTTGTTTTGTTTATTTTTTATTGAGTTACGACTCGCATGAAGGCTGGTGCTATTTTTTTTATATATTATTTTTCATTTTCCATGAACAATTTTCGTTGATTATTACTATTAATTTTTTAAATCGTGCGTTTCATTATGACATTAAATTGAAATTAAAAAAAAAAAAACCAATGGTATTAATTGAGTTAAATTAAATTTCTTTGTATTGTAAAAAAAAATATAATACCGTGACACATTTTTTGTACTTCAATCTCGTAATTTTACTGCACTACAATAGTAATAATTATTATTTTGTTCGTCTTCCGTAGACTTAAATTAACTATAAAAAATGACATAATATTTTTTTAAAATTAAAAAAAAATGCGTTTACCCACCAGAATATTCATGCGCACCAAACACGTCTGCGATTTATTTTTCATTGTACAGAATTTTAAGTTACCTACGCATTGTTTATAATTACTCGACATACACTATTATTATTATTATCATAATTAACAATTAATTTGCTTTGTATTATTTAGTTAGCTTGTATTACTTACGTTTATTTTAAATCGAGTTTATAAGTTCACTTCGACATTAAAAAAAATAAACAATCAAGTTTATATGGATAAAGTTATTTAAATTAATACATTATTATAAATAATTATTAAACCTGGTGAGCTTTGAAACTCGTGTCGGTCACTAAAATAATTTAACGTTGTTCTATTTATTATTATTATTATTTGTTTTATTTTTTGTGTAATTGTAATTTGATTATATAAGTAATGTTAAAAAAAAACACTGACATTTTTTATTTTGCTCTGGATGCACTTGTATAATTTTATCAGTCTCAGGGTTACCTCAGCGGGGACAACGAGCAGGAAATTGAGGAGCCCACGTCTTTCGCCAGGACCTATTAAAGTCTCTGCTGTTAAACACCGCACAATTTATTAATGGATTACATTATTAGGGTCTCTATTTATTTATAATTATAATTATAATTATCATTATAACAACTGTAATAATTAAATTTATATAGATTTTTTTTCCAAGACCTTGATTACGCGGTGTTGTAGATAGACTGAAGATATATATTTATATATATTTAAACAAACAATACATGTAAATTATTTAAATAGAAGTGACTTTTCTATGGAAAGAGCTAATTAAAATTTTACACAGATGGATAATAAAACACTTATATAATCATATCTACTTTGCCTTCTCGACATACTCTTATTGAATAAAAAAAAAAAAAAATAAATAAACTATTAACTAAAAATATTAAACACTTAGAAATAATTATCGTTCCATAAAATTATTTGTTTAAATTATTTATTTACAATTAATATTAATATATATTTACAAAATAATTATTTCATATTTACAAATAATTAACTGATAGAAAAAAAATATATTTGTAAATATGCGATTTATTATAATTTAAAAAAAATAAAAGGAAACAAAAAGCGCGGGTTTAAAATTATGAAGGATTAATTTTTTTTGCATTTGATATTGTAGATGTAAAAAAAAAAATATGATAATTAAGATCTTTAAATGTATTTTACTCTCTCGATTTTTTTTTTATTTTACTGTATTTTAGGTAGGGGTAATTATTTTGTTAAGATTTGAATTTAAAATAAAGAGAGAGAGTTAAGAATGTGACGCGAATCGCGGACTGTATAAAGCAGAGTTTTATTATTATAAAATAATTGATTAAAATATTTGAAAGACCGACAAGGGTATCACGTGTGTGATAACTATTTGTACAATTATTACCCATTGTTAATTGATTGATATGTGTTTAAGTATTTTTAGTTAACGGTTAAGATTGTATGACTAATAATTAAATGATAAATGGTAAGAAATAAAAACAATGTATGTATAATTAGATTTAAGCACATGAGAGTGTAACACAGTGTGTTTTAAATATGAGCATACTTAAACTACGTGTTTCTCGACATTTAAAACAGGCTGTGAATTTAAAAACAATTAAATAAATAATAATAATTGAATAGTAGAATCCAAAAACAATAAGAAACAATAAGAAAAAAATACAAATATATTCAATACATAAAATTGATGATACATATATATATGAATATATATATTGATATTTTATTATTAATAACTCGTGGATATGTAATCAGCCATTTCAAATGATTCGTCATATTTTTATAAATAATATTAATCATTTTATTCATTTACTGTATGAATTATTAAAAATAAAATATCAATAGACGTGTTTGCTTATTTTTTACTTTTATTTAGACTAATTATCGATAATAAAGATAAATATTGAATTTTTTACAATAAGTATTTATTTGCCTGAGTAAATAGTTTTTTATTTTGTCAAGAAATTTGATAAGTTTCAGTGGATCTTTCAAACTTCTGAGTGTTGGCTGGGATTAAATTCAATTTTTTAAAATTTATTTTAGGTAAGTAATTGATGATCTACTTAAAGTTTTATCATTTAGTTTGATTATCTGGTATTCAAGTATTTGATATCTTAATTTTATTTATCAATTTTTTTAGTGAATTTATTTCTGTTGAAAAAAAATCTGTGAACCCGGGAAAAAAATTTAGATCAGCATTTTGTCTATATCTGCAGAGAGCAAATTAGATCTAGACAAAATGATTTTTAAGCAGAGGTATATCAGCCTAGATCTACTTTGATCTTAACTGATCAAATCAGATCAACTTTTTTCCCGGAAACTAAAAAATTTTTCATTTTCAGGAATTCCTTCAAAATTATCCATAGCGAATCATCACCGGGCGATTCTTCCTCAAAATTACCCAGACTTATACGTCATCGGGTAATTTTTCTACTAAATTATCAAAAAGTTTGTCTTGGAGTAATTTTTTCTCAAAATTTCCCATAAAATTCCGTCATCGAATAATTCTTCCTCAAAATTACCCAGACTGCACGTCATCGGCTGATTTTTCTACTAAATTATCAAAAAGTTTGTCTTAGATTAATTTTTTTTCAAAATTACCCATAAAATTCCGTCATCGAATAATTCTGCCTCAAAATTACTCAGACTTGCACGTCATCGGGTAATTTTTCTACTAAATTATCAAAAAGTCTATCTTAGAATAATTTTTTCTCAAAATCACCCATAAAATTCCGTCATCGAAAAATTCTTCCTCAAAATTACCCAGACTTGCACGTCATCGGGAAATCTTTTTACTATATTATCAAAGAGTTTGTCTTAAATTAATTTTTTTTCAAAATTACCCATAAAATTCTGTCATCGAATAATTTTTCATCAAAATTACCCAGACTTGCACGTCATCGAATAATTCTTCCTCAAAATTACTCAGACTTGCACGTCATCGGGTAATTTTTCTACTAAATTATCAAAAAGTTTGTCTTAGATTAATTTTTTTTCAAAATTACCCATAAAATTCCGTCATCGAATAATTCTTCCTTAAAATTACCCAGACTTGCACGTCATCGAATAATTCTTCCTCAAAATTACTCAGACTTATACGTCATCGGGTAATTTTTCTACTAAATTATCAAAAAGTTTGTCTTAGATTAATTTTTTTTCAAAATTACCCATAAAATTCCGTCATCGAATAATTCTTCCTTAAAATTACCCAGACTTGCACGTCATCGGGAAATCTTTTTACTATATTATCAAAAAGTTTGTCTTAAATTAATTTTTTTTTCAAAATTACCCATAAAATTCTGTCATCGAATAATTTTTCATCAAAATTACCCAGACTTGCACGTCATCGAATAATTCTTCCTCAAAATTACCCAGACTTGCACGTCATCGGGTAATTTTTCTACTAAATTATCTAAAAGTTTCTTACTATAATTTTTTCTCAAAATTACCCATAAAATTCCATCATCGCCTAATTTTACTAAATCCACTCAAATATTTAACAATAAGACGTTTCCTTGCAATTTAACTTAAGTATAATCTTCTTCACAAACAAGTTTTGACTCACTGTTAAATTTCTCTTTATAAATATTTAATATTAGTAATTTTTGGTAACTATAATTACCATTTCTCTTATTCTATTTTACAATCACTGCAGTCCTTGGATTTCTCTGCATTCCTCAGCTCCTGATCTCATAAATTTAAGAAAAAATCTTACCCGCACTTTCTAAATAAATTTCAATAATTTAACTTAATTTTCGGTCATCATAAATAATTTAACAACAAAAATGTATTCATTTGGTGACAAAAAATTTTATTAAACGAAATTACAAGCTACTCAGCCACATTATTGGCTATTTGAAACAAGCATATATATTTAATCAAATTTTGAGCATTACAACGCGTAGCCAATTCCATAACTTCTTGGGAATTCTTAATCGTCAAATAGCGATCGCAAATACATTTTTCGCACATTCGCTTCAGAGTTTCCAGTTTATATTTTTCAGCAGCTTTCAGTAGAGGGACCGCGTAGTCATCCAGTCCATTGACCTCGTCAGTGTAAATAAATTGCAGCAATTTTTGTAATAACTCAGGACTCAAATCATAAATATGCATACATGACTTCTTGCTTTCTGGCATCGGACGGAGCTTCGCGTACATTTCGGGGCACCGTTGCTTCAAAACATGTCTGTGGGCTGGGTATCCTTGGCTATTAATTATCAGAAAAGCGTCGCTATTTACCGCTCGGCTGGAGTACAACGTCCGGCAATAAATAGGCAACTTGTCCTTTGAATGTATTTCAATGGGATAATCCGCAGGAAAAGGAGTGTCGTCAAAATAAACCTGCAGCTCGATGCACAGCACCAGAGTATCTTTGCTCAGAATTTTACTTTTCTGTATTTCGGCAAAAATATCTTTGTCCAAAAAGTAGACGATGTGCTCGCAAGACTCGCTGTCATATTCTCCACTATTCTGCCCGATGAATACCAAATTCTCTTGGCGGTCAATCATAAAAATCGAGTGCGTTGCTCTGATACTGTCTTCTTCGTCCACAGAATCGCACTCGATTGTTATCCAGGAATCTTGACCACTGAATTCCAACTTTATGGTCCATTGGTCGTCGATCCCTGAGTCTGAGGAAAACACTAGTGATTTGCTACACTTGTTTACACACTTTTCATTAAATAAATATGAACTTATGTCTTTTATCGACCACTCATGGATGCTTTTGGACGTGATAGAGCAGCCTTTTTTGTGCAGCGGCATTTTAATTCATTCAAATCGACCGATTTTTCAATTGATCGGCACTTAACTTTGTACGACCGTAACTTTAACGACAATAAGAAATAGTGTAACATATATATATATTTTTTTTCAAATCGTAAGAGTGTTTTCTACGGGCGTAAGTTTGAAAATGAATTTTATTGGCTTAGATTTCGACTTTTGTTAAGAACTTAAGCTCTAAGTACTTAAATATGAATTTTGATAATCTTCAAAAAAAAATATATATGAGTTGCTGAGTTAAAATTCTTAGAATCGTGTGGAAAAAAAATGTAGGCGCTGGGGTGTTTTTTTGGGTACCTCACTCACTTTAAATCGTCTCTGCACTTTTCAAAGTGTATTAAAATAGATTTAAACTTATATTTTCATATAGAAAATTTATTAAGGAATAATTGTAGTACAGCACAAGTTGATTCCTCAATATGGTATTTTTAAAATAAATAATTTAGTTAAGGGGAGACCTGATATCGATCATTAACTGATTTCTTGTAATCACGATAACTCAAGAATAAAACTGCTCGTGGACGTAATTTTTTTTTGGTATCTTTCGTTTGGTGACTACAAGAATCCGTTTATTAATCACTATCCGACGTTTTTTGGTTTAATTGTAATTAATAAAAATTTGGAAACTTGTAATTCACAAAAAAGTATCAGCCATTTTTAATTTTACTATTGTTATTATATTTTCCTGTTTTCTCTCCATCAACTACTGGCAGCAGCACTGGCGTAACAGTAGGATTTAAAAAAAGAGCGACACCTAAGACCAAAAGGCGGGAAATTTAAAATTCAAAAGTTGAATAAAAATTGATAGTTAAAAAAAAAATTACTGTTATTAAATAAAATAAAAGTAATGATCAAAAATAAAATGAGCGAGGTGTGAATTATTTTATTTTTCAAAATTTTATTTTTTTTATTCATCTTATTTTTATTATCAAGCGAAATCACATAAATTTTAATAAAGTGCTAAAATTAGTCATCGATTGATTTTTTCTCCCACGAAAAAACCAAATGAATCATCGGCATTTTTTATATTTTTATTAATCATGACGAATCAATCATCCGGTTTTGTTATTTGTTGACTTAATCATAAATTATTTTACAATGTATCTATTCTTTAATTTTTAATTATTCGTAAACAAAGAGTTAAAAAATGAAACAAAAAATGTCCTTCATCATCAAACCAAATATTCAATCGCTAGCTCCATAATTTAAAAATTTTTTACTGATTCGCTCCATTCTCCTTTTATTTTAATTTCCATTGTCATATTTTTTTTTTAAACTAATAATGATAATAATAAGAAACCAAGCTACGAAATTTAGTTACTTATTTTTCCGCCATAAAATTACATGATTAATGAGTTCGAACATGAGGAAAAACAAGTAAGCTGTTCAGTACAAACACCAGTTTGTTTAAAAGGTCATCGAACTGGACACTGGACACTGGACTCGAAGAACTGAATGGAGTCGATCCATCCCATAGCAGTATGACGCCTCCATATTCAAATTAAACCTTATTCTTATCCCTAAATCTTTTCCGGGTCCTCAATATACATACATCCATATATATATATATATATTTATATTTATAAAATTTATTAATCCATAAATAATATTCCTCAATAACTCATTGACTTTTTTTCCGAAAAATTTCGTAACGAATTCAGATAAAAAATAAGTTTTAACTGATAAAAATAAATCTTACTGATTACAAACGTTATCAATGTCATAAGACTTAAGTGCGATAACAAATAATTACATACAATATCACCAGCAAAATTTTAACTCACCTAAAATTTTGATACTCAAATAAATTTGCCTGAGAATTGCAACGTCCTCATTACAAGACCGCTCATGTTTTCAATTCTCGTAACAAACTTTTAGATAAACATCTAATTAATGACTCATCAATTTTTATATTAAATAAGTACGCACTTATGCTCTTTCATATTTTATTTAATTAAATAATAATTATCATATATATATAATACGGCCTGTATTTTACTGGTTTTCAAATGACAGCGCTCATATTATTAATCCATAAGGTTTATCCATAGAAACTTTCACGACGTAATCACTAAAGAATTTTCAGTCGCAAGGTCGAGAAAGGATTGAGAATAGAATATATATATTTACTCATATCTATGAAATTTCTCCTTCAGTTTTAAATTCAAATTTTTTTACCTGACGACTTCTCTGTCAGAAATTACAAAATTTTAATCAAAATTTGTCTAGTAAATAAAAATTTTTTTTTCAATTGTGTTTAAAAAATAATTAATTACATATTTACATAAAAATATATATAGTAAACTACAAATATGTAATTTTGATACACGTGTAAAATATTGGGCAAGATAATTGATATTAAAAATAAATATAAATATATAATACAAATGAGTCAACTTTTGGAGTAACTGTCACACATTATCCTGTAACAAACGTACTATACCAGTATATATGTTCATATATTATATATATGTATATATGTATATATATATATATATATATATATATATATAAGTCAGGTTTAGTGATTCGTGCATTTGTAGTGACTTGCGCGTCTCTTTCACAACAATATTCCAGTGATATATATATATGTATATATATGAAATATATAAAAATGTATATGTGAGGAGGGTATGTAAGCGATGCCGTTGGTGGGGACGTTGTCTACTCAATTCGCCGTATTTCGGAGCTCGTTCTACTCCCGCTCAGTGTTTAACGTTCAGTTGACTCGGCGATTGGGCAACGTAAACATCTCGCGGTTTTTTTTTTAAATATTCAAATCCTGGATATTATTTATTGTCATAAATCCATATAAAAATAAATAAATAAATAAATAGAAAAGTTCGCTTACGGTAAAAATTGAGGTGTCAAGATTTGGTTCCACCCCCAAAGGGTCAGCGGGTCATTAGTTTGGTAATTAAGTGCGGGTTGGTTTTTTTTGGTGGCATTAGAATTTTGAGCCGAGGCGCGCCTAGAGGAGGATAATAAAAAGCCTGTGAGTGAGAGATAAAAAGAGAGGGTGTGCGGGCGTGGAAAAAGGAGTTGAGATCACGGAAGGATTCAGGCAACATGGCCACTACTATCGACGACCGGCAGGAGCTCTTGGAGCAATTTCAGACGGTTGGTTTGCAATTCATTATTTTTTTTGTTCATTAATTATTTAATTAATCCAATTAATTTACCAGCAGAATTAAAACCGCGGCTTGAAAATTTATAAATCATGTTTTCAGGTAAAAATTACGTAACCCAGGTTTTTTATTACATTTACTTCTATCGATCGGTGGGTTATCATTCGCCGCGTGGGATACCTGGGCACCTCGTGTTGATGCCGTTTTTTTTTTACTAGTATAACTTGCCAACCGGCATTCTTAACTTCTCGCCATCCTTTTGTTACTTTTCTCATCACTCGTCATATTTTTTATTTTCAAAAACTTTTCAATCCATTTTTCAATTTCACTCCGCCCAATTACTCGACAATTCGACTGTTTACTCCAATTTTTTTCATGCCCAACCCACTTTCAAAAATTTTACCTGTAAAATAAAATTTCAAAAAATATCTGAGCTCTTAATTAAGAGAAAAATAAAAATTTTAAACCTAAACCGGTAAATTAAATGTTTAAAAAATAATCTCTTGACGTAAGTAAATTAAATTGTAATCTACGTCACTGAAGAGTAAATTAGAGATAAAAAAAAATTTTTACGGAGTAAAAAACTCGAGATAATTTAATGAAAACATACAGGTGTCTTATCTATTATCAAAATAAATTAATAATGATGCAGTACGTCAGTTAAGACTTTGACGTGTGAATTTATTAAATTTATTTTCATTAATTTTCAAAGCCTCAAGGTCGCTAATTCAGCTTTACATATTTATCTATATATGACAGGAATAATACTTGCGGTTTAAAATAAATATAATTGTTTACATGAACGGGGAAAATTTAACAGATGACTCTTTTTGTGATGCGTCATCTTCTTTTTAAACATAAAAGTATAAATTTCATTGATACATCAAGGAAGTAATTAAAAGTATTTATTTTATCTTCAAAAGTAATACAATTTAATATTTTATTATTTAATGTACTTGACAAATATTTATACTAAGTGCTCATATGTTGGGTTTAATAAAAAATTTTAATGGTCTGAGATTATTTTATAGATAAAAATAAAAAATATATGAAAACCTGGTACTGGTATTTAAATAAAAAAATGTGTTCACTTGTTAACATGTGCGTGAACTCTTATGCATTTATGGATCTCTGTCTTTATTAAACCGTTATATATATAATTTATAAAAATTCCTCGAAACCGGAGTAGCGTTTTATTTTTAAAATAACTTACAAAACAAGTTTAAGCGTTTGCGAATATTGAGTTTCAATAAATTCGACCACTATATATACGATAACACAAACTATTAACATGCATTGAAAAAAAAAAATTAACTTTTGTGAAAAACAAAATTTTTTTAAAGAAAATCAATTAAAATTATTGATTATCAGAAGAATAATTTTCTAGGCGGAAGAAAATCGAAATTTATTTTCCGTACTCCAAAAAATATGGCGACCGTCTTTTTCTTCTCATGCAATAATTTCTTGCGACAAAATTTCTCAGCAATAATTTCTCAAGGCATATTTTCTCACCACAAATGTGAAAAATTCTCCATGAATTTTTGTGTCGGATCAATTTTTGTTTGAGTAATTATTGCTGAGAAATTTTTGCATGAGAAATTATTCCGGATTTATAAAGGCAGGGAGCCAAAAAATATCAGCCTATTTCGGGCTGAACGCAGATTTTTTCAATTAAGGGGGATAGCCACTGTGAAGATCGAAAAAATAGGTGATTTTCGGGAATTTTTTTGACTGAAATAATAAAGGAATTTGGGGGTCGGGTTTTTTTTGTTTTTTAGAGTATACATTGAAGATAATTCTCCTAAATTTTCATTAAAAAATATCATGTTGTTACAAAGTTATAAGCATTTTTGTGGAGTAACAAAAAAATTTCCCCCACCACGGTGTCAACTCTAACTCAAAAACGGATTATCAGAAACAAAAAAACCAAACGGCGTTGTAATCTGTATGCATGTGGTTATCGTTGCACATAGGGGATTTTGAAAATTTGGATTTGAAAAAAAATGGCGACATATTAAAAATTTTTTCGTTATTTTTTCTCATTTTTTTGGATTCAAACAGCCCTAAAAAATCTTAAAAATCAAAATTTTCAAAATCCCCTACGTAAAACTTTAGCTACTGAATAGACGAATACGGCAAAAAAAAAAGTTGCGAATCGGTTCATATTTATGCAAATTACAGATGCCACCAGTTAAAAAAAAGTAGTTTCGAGAAAAACGCGTTTAAAGTTTTTAGTCGATGCAACGGTCAGTTGACGCGCTGTCACAAAAATGACTATAACTTGAAAAATATTCGGAAGTTTCATATAAAACTTTAGATACATATTTTTGAACATATACACTTTGATTTAATAAAAAAAAAAAATTTTTTTTTTTGAAATTTCACAGTGGCTATTCCCCTTAAGAAAACGATTTTTAATGAAATCTACAGAATTTTTCACTGAAAATTTATCAGATTGAAAACTTTAATTTTTAGTAACAAGAAAATACCGTATTTCTAAAAGTTATTTTATGTCAGCGCGCGAGCCCACGTAAAAAAATTCAAATATTTAAATACTGAAAAATTTTTCATTAGCTCAGCTGTCGACCCAGAGGCTTTTCACTTTGTAACGGTCTCCAGATAAACTCGATAAATATTTTTAATAGAAAAAAAAATTTATCTCTCGTGAAATGAAAAATTTAAATTTAATTCTTAATGAAGGCTGTCGATCAAAGACAGACTAAATCCCGTTTGTCAAATTAATATCAAAATATTTTAGGGTAGAGTTTAGTTTTAAGTTTTAAGAGGATAGATGAAATTACATTCTTCCGGCTCGGCATTGTCCTAAAAGTCTTCAATTATTCTATTGATCGTGTTATGCAAAAAAAAACGAACCCCGTCGAGCCCTACTCCGGTCTTCAATACTTGGATTGGTTGTAGTTATATACATATATATAATATATATAGATTATATTAAACTGAGGATGTTTTGACGAGGGTGTACTCGGCACTCGTGAAAAGTATAAAGTATTGAAAAAGATGGGCAGTAAACTCGCCAGACGTACGTATTTCTATGCCTGTAAGTGTTTCATATGCACACGATTCCACCCCTCGTAATATAAAATATACGCAATGGTTCTCAGTTGGGGTGATAAAGCACGAGAGATATCTGGGCTTAGTTACCAGGGAAACGCCTCAATCTTTAGCCCTTGCACTATTTTTAATGAATGTAATTATTCTGAATCAATAACTTCCTTCACCACGTCCATAATTCTGCTGCAAAAATTTGTTAACTTCGAAAAAAATTATCGAGACCATTTGTTGGGAATTTGGGAACCGCGGGTGAAGTTTAGTGTTATCGCGAATTTATTCTCACTAGAGGGTGTCTGCTGAAGCAAAAGGGCTGACAGAGTACTTGAGTCAACCGTTTTATCTCTGATTAAGAGTTTACATACAAATTTTTTTAGCGCAATTTTCCTGTAGTATTTTATCCGACATAAAATAACAATTGTAACCCCGTGTTTAGAAATCCTCCGGAAATTCCTCGCCGCAATATCCTGGTTTTAAATTTCTACTTTGTGCAATACCTTGTGTACATAATTATTAACTCTTTTATAAACAATAAATTCCGATTCATTTAATACACAAACAATTTTGTTATTATTTATTAAAAATTAAAATAAATTACTCATCACTCGGCCTTGAGTATTTTTATTTTCATTGTGAAATTTATTTTTTTTTCGTAAAATTTAACAACGTAATTAAAGTCTGTGTTTTTATAATAATGTTTATTTTCTTTAAATCACCAGCTACTTGTTTATTGATAATTCTCATTATATTATTATAGATATATACATATATATATATACATTTGTTACGCAACAATAATTATTCATAAAATAACACGCCCGTAGTTGGATGCAATAGCTCGTCATTTATTATAAAGACTTTTTTCCAGTGCACTCTACTCAAAATAATAACAATTGCATACATATATACATATATACATATATATAGATGTATATAAAGTTGTGTCTAAGTAAAGGTTGAGAAATAATTGAAACTGGAGGCATTGTTTCCCATAAAATCACTTCTAGGTCTCAGTTCTTGTTGTATATTTATATATTTTTTACTTTTAAACTTTTAAGTAAAATAGTTCACCTCTTTTCTCCTTTTGATCTCAGTTCCTTTTAAAATATTCATAAAAAGTCTTATTGACCTGAAAAGAATCGGATCCAAAACTTTTCTCTTATTATGGAAATTAAAATATTTTATCATAATTATCATTTATAAAATTTAAATAAACTCATAAATTTATATATACTTTAACATCCTAGATATCATGACAAACGTAAATATTAATCATATATCATATATATTTATATTTACATAAATTCATTTAACAAAATAACACGTGGGTTCACGACAAGGTTCTGACCTTGGGGCCATGTAAATTAACGCGTAAATTTTTATTCGATATTCATTATATATATTTTTTTGCAAGCATTTGTATTTTTAAAAAAAGTAAGAGTTGGTATTTATGATTTTGGTGATAAATATATATTATCAGCTTATATATTAAATAGATTAATAAGCAACGGTAGCCAAGCAATTTAATGAAGTACTCCAATAAAATTTTTTAACGTCTTTACAAGTATTTATAAATCCATAAAAAATAATTTATATTAATTGCGGTATAAAAAAATATATATAAAGTTGAGTATTTGAGCGGTAACTCTTTCGTTATTAAATGGAGTAAATTATTAACTCGGTAGTTATTTAAACGATAAGTATGACAAGCACGTGATCACTTTTAGTAACAAGAAAATTACCGTTTTCACTTCCTTATCATTTCTATTCTCATTATTTTTTATTACGAAATGGTATTTTTTTTTTCCTCAAAAAATGTCGTCATGTATTTTCTCTTAATTTTTTTAAATTTTTATCTGGAGAAAAAAAACTCAATGTGATTGATAAGAGGGGGTAAAATGGGACACCATTTTTGAGAAATAAAAATTTTTCATTGAAAAGGGTCAGGGTAAGTTGGGCAGTGAGACTGCAATTGCTGGTAATTTTTTTTTTACTTAAAATTTTGAATTTCCCGCGCTGTCTAAAATAGTGAACTTGTCCTGCCCGTGTAAAAAAAATTCGTTCCTAAAAGATTCCAAAAAAGTTCCACATGTGGAACTTCTAAACATAAGACAGATTAGAACTTCGAATGGAACTTTTTTGGAACGTTAGTAATTTTTATGGTAAACAAAAGTTTTTATGAGCAAATTTAGAGTCAAAAAAGGACGTTCTTGGAACTTTTTTGGAATTTTATATAGACATTCCAAAAAAGTTCCAGAATCACTACTTTTGACCTTTTTTTATGGATTAAAAAAGGCATTCCACAACATTCCAAAATCACTACTTTTACATCTTTTGTAAACTACAGACGTTCCAGAAACACGATCCTGAAGTTAGCAGACAATTAAAAATTTTTGGATTTTATTTCGAACATTTAAATTTCAAAAAAAAAAAAAAATCAAAAAATGCACATGTCGAAAATTTAAAAAACTACAGGTGCAATTTTTTCAAATTTTTTTTTTTTATAATTTACTGTCTAAAATAAAATCCAAAAATTATTAGACGTCGGTTAACTTCAGGATCATCCAGAAACAATCCAAAATAATTCAAAAATTCCATAAAAGTTCCAAGAACGTCCTTTTTTGACTCTAAATTTGCTCATAAAAACTTTTGTTTACCATCAAAATTACTAACGTTCCAAAAAAGTTCCATTCGAAGTTCTAATCTGTCTCATATTTCGAAGTTCCACATGTGGAACTTTTTTGGAATTTTTTTGGAACTAATTTTTTTTACACGGGCGTTGTTTTCTATAAATTGTAACCAAACATTATTGAGAAAAAATTTTTTTTTTACTAAAAACTGGTGTCTCATTTTACCCCACTCTCCCCTTTGTACAAAATAAAAAAAAAATTCCATAAATGACAAGTTACAAAATTTAAAACTGGAGTTGGCAGGCTTACAAGTACACAATTCAATTATTTTTACTTCAATAAATTTATTCAAGCGTTAAAAAATAAATTAATAAATATTTTTTCCATCTACTGGCACAATAGCAATTGATCTATTGAAGTCTGTCGAGTTGAATTATTCGAGAGAAATTGGTAATTCGTTTTAAAAATCTCAGGGCAATAAATTCTGACATTGACCGCTTGAATTTATTTCACGGTCTTAAATTTCCAGTAATTTATATAAATATTTATCGAAAAAAAAACATTTTCTCACACTTTTACTCAGTGAATTTACCAGCGATTTATTTTCTTAGTTATAAATTCATTTTTACTTTGTTATGTCATGGCCGAGATAAAATGTCCAATTGAATTATTTATCTTGCATAAGAATAAAAAGCATAAATCCGTAATCTGGTGAATAACGCGCAGCTTGGACTTGGCAATTTATTTAAATTCATAGCTCGGAGTCCATGTGTGTCAAGATGTAGATAGCAAATTATTCCTAACGCAGTGTAGTAGTGACGTTAAAGTGACTAAACTCAAGATATTGTATAATTGTCCGGTCATATTACTGATGACTCAGTAAGTGATATTAATTGCGATCGCTATTGTGATCATTCTTTCCAATGAAAACTCAACACATTACTCATCTGATCCTTGATTCATCCTTCGTCATTCAAATAAATAAATAATTATTTATTTATTTATTTACTACACTGTAAAAAATCACCGGGGTAAGTCCAAGTGGTGTAGGTGTTAAAATCGGCGGTGTTAAATTTCAACACCGAAAGCGGTGTGAAAATAACGCCGCCGCCGGTGTAAATATTCTGTACCGGTGTTAAAATAACACCGCTGCCAGTGTAAATATTCTTTACCGGTGTTAAAATATATTACCTTGTGAATATTTTTACTTACTCGATCACTATACTTGTTAATAAATGGTATTTTTTATTTAAATTTTCATAAAGAACTGACATTTTTTGTGTTTTATAATCTTTAAAGTAAATACTCCAAGTGGACGCAGTTTACTCCGCTTTTACACCGGTTACTACGCTTTTACACCGTTTTTACTCCGCTTTTACACCGGTTACCCTGATTTAACACCGGTATTTTTGACACCGGTGAATTACTCCTTCTACACCGGTGTAATTTTATTTTAACACCGGGCGGAGTTAAAATGAGTCCATTTTTAACACCGCTCTTTTTACAGTATCCGCTTTTACACCGGTTACTCCGATTTTACACCGCTTTTACACCAGTTACCCCGATTTAACACCGGTATTTTTAACACCGGTGAATTACTCCTTCTACACCAGTGTAATTTTATTTTAACACCGGGCGGAGTTAAAATGAGTCCATTTTTAACACCGCTCTTTTTACAGTATCCGCTTTTACACCAGTTACTCCGATTTTACTCCGCTTTTACACCGGTTACCCTGATTTAACACCGGTATTTTCGACACCGGTGAATTACTACTCCCACACCGGTGTAATTTTATTTTAACACCGGGCGGAGTTAAAATGAGTCCATTTTTAACACCGCTCTTTTTACAGTGTCCGCTTTTACACCGGTTACTCCGCTTTTACACCAGTTACCCCGATTTAACACCGGTATTTTTAACACCGGTGAATTACTCCTCCTACACCGGTGTAATTTTATTTTAACACCGGGCGGAGTTAAAATTAGTCCATTTTTAACACCGCTCTTTTTACAGTGTATAATTATATTTAAATATTCAAATCTATGTAATCCCTGTACACATAAATTATAAACAAAGTGCACGTGTGTTTACTTATTAGACCCCCGGAGTGAACGTCGCGTTGGCACGTGACCTTTTTTTCACTTATCTATTTAAAGTTTTTCCATCCGAGAATAAATTTATAAATAAATATAAAAATTCTTTAATTAATTTTTTTTATTACGTCAAACTAATAAAGTTATCAATTAAAAAATCCATTAAGAGGCAGCTTCAATTTTTTATCAACTTTCAGTAAATTTTATCATTAATTGTTACTTAGTATCAATTATTAATAATTATCTTTAAAAGCACTCGAGTAATTAAATTTTATTTTTAAAAAAAAATTTATCGATTAATAAAATAAAATTACGATTATTAAGATGTTCGAAGAACATTAATTTGAAGAAATGCGTGCAAGTTAAATAAATAAAATAAAAACAAAGGTTACAAGTATGAATGAGTTGCCGTTAAAATAAGGCATTGAAAGGAGTAGGAGTTTTTTATTCTCATGATACCAAAGAACATGAGTTATATACACAGTACACCATATATATAATCCTCTAAGTATATATACCTCCACTTGACTAGCCTTTTACACTTAACATTTATATATATCTATATATCTATATATCTATATATATTACGGAAGCATATTCTCACCGTGCAGACTTTAAGGGCGGGCATTCTTTGTCTTAAAGTATCCCACGGTGAGCATATTATCCATGTATGTACTTATAATTAATCCTTACTATCCTCCAGAAACCTCCATACCGTCATATCACACTACCTGAAATATATAACCCGAGTTCAACGAACCATAATTATTAATTCCGTATACAAACGGGTTTATTTGTATTTTAATTCAAACTTCAATCAACGCGACTAATTGCAAATTCAAATAAGGGAGGGCGGGGAAAAATTTACCCAAGATTTCATGCGTAAAAGATCTATTGGTAAATTAGGGCTCAGACAAAATTTTCATCCCAATCATGGACTAACTTTTAAAATTCGGATTTAAGTCTGGAAGTTCTCAATGAGGTTTTTGAGAATCAATTTAGAATTTTAAGATTGACAACAGTATAGAAAGTTATCCTAGTTTAGTAGGGGAGAGGGGGCAGAGTGGGTCCCTTAAGGAAAATAATTATAATATCGTTAATTTTTTTTTTACGCGTTTCCTTCTTTTTAGACCCTTGATACTTATTTTCACTTCATTATGCTGCGTCCATTAAAATTAAGAATTTTAAATTAGGGGCAAAGTGGACCCTCCAACAAATTTCGGATTTGATATTTTTTATTCTTTACACGTGTGATATTTGCAAATAACTATAAAACGATTGTATTTTAATAGTCTGCTGTGATATAACTTTAAAACGTAATTTTATTATCTCTAACTTTTTTAATAAATTATATTTAATGAGCAGTTTTGGTGGTCTATTTTAGCCCTCATTGTATAAGAAATTTCGATAAGCTTATTATCCGTCCGAATTTATTAGCGTATAGAAAATTTTGAGGGGCCCGCTTTGTCCCCATATTTTTTGAAGTTTTGAAAATTTTAAGGGGCCCACTTTGCCCCTCCTCCCCTACTCAAAGTAGTAGTTACAACCCATTTTACCACTGAGGACTAAACTGGAATAACATAATCTGGATTAGAGCCTCAAAATACTCACAACATACAGGATTAATTTTATCCAGATTTGAACCTCAAAAGTCTCATTCGACGTATTCTCTCCCCTCCCTTTTCTATCTAAAATTTTAAAAAATCCATGTAGGGGAGGGTGGGGCAGAGCGGCCCCCCTGAAATTTTGACCAAAAAAAAAATTTTTTTTTTTTCGGCTAATTACTATAAATCCGATATGTTTGCGTATTTTTATCCCTACGCATGACATTTGGGGCCAAATGGACAAGCCCAAAATTTTGAAAAAGTGATTTTTTCATATTTTTATCGTCAAATTAAAAAAAAATTATTATAATTCCACATTTCTAGCCCTACGCATAACACCTGGGGCAAAATGGACCAGCCGAAACTTCCGAAAAAATTATTTTTTCATATTTTTCGGCCGTTTCTTTATGTAAGAGGCAAATTTGGTCACTAAAAATTTATAAAAATTAAATTTTTTTTTTAGTTGATAAATTTTTGAAATAAAGTAAAATTATAGAATTGATTTTTTTTTTATTAAATAACAATTAGTAATTAAGGTAATCGAGAGTGAACGATTTTTTACGCTTAAAAAAATTTTTTTCGAGTAATGTAAAACCAAAAATAGTTGTCAAGAGAAAGAAATACATTCTTAATAATGAAAACAATTAAAAAAAAAATAGAAAGGAAAAAAAAAATTTTTTTCATCACTTTTTAAAGGGGGACCGCTCTGCCCCACAAAAAAAAAAAAATTTTTTTCAGAATTTTGGCAAAATGTCCATAAATTTGTTCGAAATAGGACAAAAGTAAAGTGTTCTTATGGTTGAAAGCCACAAACAATAATAATTGGCTTAGGGGGGCCGCTCTGCCCCACCCTCCCCTATAACTTTTCATTCATTGCGGATTTTGAGGTCTTACTTATAATTAACTATCGATAAATTACACGCATTTAGACCTCATAGTTCTCATTGAGGATTTTTACTACTGACTCGGGTACTCTCCCTTACATTTTATTCCTCTCGTTCTTCCACTAGTATGTAAATTTAAAATTATTACTCCCCACTGAAGAATTACTCGAGTTTTTATGTTAATTAAACCCGGCAATTAACTTGTAATAATAGAAACAATTATTTTTAACAATTGATGCCTCGGTAATAGGAGTGAATAAATTACTCTTTATTTTTCTCGCAATAAAAAATAATTTTTAAAAAAGAAAGTGATGGTATCTTTTAAATTCCTTCTACCAGGTGGTGAGTGTATCGTATCGTTACAACAGTACTCGTTTAGAATACCAAGACACCAAGGAAATATATACATATATGTCCCATAGGTGTATGGGTACTGAAAGTAGTGGGTGCAAGTATTTTATATACATATATATATAATGTAATGTATAGTATAGAGTATAGTATAGTGGTTTGTACATAACATTCCACACTAAAGATTCTTTGTCGTTGATTCTCGGTCTTGTTTGTCGTTGTCTGCTTTTATTTTTGCCCAGTCCAACGTGACTGGTTTCCCCTTGAACTCTGATTAAAGATACAATGTCCTATAGAACCTAAAAATATATATTTTTAGCCTAAGATCCTGGTAATTAATTGCAGAAAAATAAATTCTTACGTCAATTACCCGCGGTTATATTATTTTATTCAAATTATATACTCGTGTACTTTGGATTTAGTACATGGAAAAATTTACGTAAGAGTCTTACGTACCGAGAGATTACTACGAGTATATAGAGTTACGTTGAAATAGGTCATAAATAGGATTTATGAACACAGCTAAGTATGAGATTATGTTAAGAAATAATAAAATAGGCTAATTAAATGAATTAATCATCATTTATAAGCCGAGATAACGTTTGTTTGTTTGATCTTTGTTCGCAAATAATTTTTCTATAAATATTTAATATTAGATATTATAATATGTCGCTTGTATATATTTATATATGGTGTGATTTATTGTGATAATTGATAATGGTAATTAGAGTAATTGCTCATTTATTGAGTAACATTTTTTTTTTTTTTTTTTTTTTTTTATGGAGGACGCATCGGAAATGGCGAGCGATAGAACAGAACCAAAAATAACTGGCGCGTTTAATTTTTAAAACTCGTTATCAAAACGATAAAAAAATAATACCGATTGTTGGAGAATCATTAAAAGAATAAGTGATGGTCGCGGTCGTGATTGCGATTGTGACAATGCGTGGGTAAAATGAATCACGGGATATATATCAGTCATTGAGTCACGTAAATATTATTTTTCCGGTTTAAAAGTTTAAATAAAAAAAAAACATGTATATATGAGAGATTTAAAAATATGTAAACGGTAATGTTGATGTTGATGTTGATGTTGATTTCGATGGTTAAGTTGTGAATAGGAAGTAAAATAATATATTAAATACCGAGCTCGGAGGTCGGTGACCCTTTTGTCCCAAGAGAGCATACGGTTTTAAAGCTCGATGCGAGTAGAACCGACTACAACTGGATGATAGCAACCAACTAAAGGGCGGAATGATGAGGCGCAAAACGTGGGCACTGGTTATTGCAATTACTCCGGGAAGTCAACATCTTGTCCGGCAACAGGTTTTTAGTTCCATAATGCCCTGACAATTTAAAGATTCTAAGAACCCGCTAATAGACGACCGTCGACGCCCTTTTTACTTTTTATATCCTTATTATTTTAACTATTAATTTTAATTGCCCCACTTTTTTTGGCTATTGGTGAAATCTGCTCGAAATCATACAATTTTTTACAAAGGGGCCGAAGTACACACAAAAAAAAAATTCTCGACTGAAGGTACACAGAAAAAACAGATATCTTGAGTCAAGAAAATATTTTTGAAGACAAACGTTTTCGGGAACCAAGTCACGATTTTCTTGAGCCAAGAGAAGAGAATTCGTCTTGGTTGGAGAAGATTTCTACTTTATCTGAGAAAATTTAGGTCTCCAAAAAAATTTTCTTGAATCAAGAATATTTACCTTCAGTCAAGAATTTTTTTTTGTGTGTAAATATTCTTGATTCAAGAAAATTTTTTTGGAGACCTAAATTTTCTCAGATAAAGTAGAAATCTTCTCCAAACAAAACGAATTCTCTTGGCTCAAGAAAATCGTGACTTGGTTCCCGAAAACGTTTGTCTTCAAAAATATTTTCTTGACTCAAGATATCTGTTTTTTCTGTGTAGAATTTCATTGGAAAAAGTCGAAAACGCGCCGAAATTTTGTTATTCCTAATAAAGAAGACCGGAAATTAGTCAATAAATTGAGTCGACCTATTTTCGGCCATAGTAATATTTCAAATGAAATTATAGAACTCTGAAAAATTTCAAGCAACCCAATATACACAGAAAAAAAGGATTTCTCGCCCCAAGAAATTTTTTTTTCCAGCCCAAGAAATTTTTTGCATTATGAATTGAAAACAGAAATTTTCTTACGGCGAGAATGAATTTTCTCAGAGCAAGAAAAAACTTTTTGAGTCAATAAATTTTTTCCCGTCCCAAGAAAATTTTTGTGTTCAATTTATAATACAAAAAAATTCTTGCGTCCAGAAATTATTTTTTTCTGTGTAGAGTAGAAAAGTTGTGTTCACTACTCGGATCTTTTTACCCAAGAAAAAATTTTATTGTTTTTTTTTTATTTAAAATTTTGTAATCTTATTTAATGAAGATCGATAATTACTATCGCGTCACGTTCAATATAACATCTCATATCACTAGACATAATAAATTTGCTAAACATAGAATTAATATATAATATATATTTATATGTATAATTATTATAATTAAATAACCGATGATGGTACATGCTGGGTACTTTAAGTGTAAACCAGTTGCAGCTGCTAACATCCACATATTCACTGAGTATTATTTTGTAAAATTATAACTCGCAACATGTGTTTCCATTGATAAAAAATTATATTAATCTGATAACAAATACAAGTAAAAATATAAATTGTTATTTATATAAAACGCTAGTAATTAAAATGAGTGCGCGGTAGATAAATAGACATCATAATTAATAATTAAGAATTAGCAGTAAGAAAGAGAAAATGCTGTGACAATAATTGCACGTCTTTAATTCAAGGCCGTCAATTGTCATCCGATATACAAATGTCCTCGACCTGGGAGTTTGACTTGTCTTTATTATTATTATTATTACACACATGTAGCGTACGTGAGAGTAAAAACGTGACGTATAATATAGTGTACCGTCACAAGCGATACCAGTAGAGTACAGCCAGACGAAACTAAGTACATGCTATAAGTATACAAAGTACTCACTTACAAAATCCTCTTTATAATTTAAAACCGCGTCATATTATATTATAAATACGTTCCATGAAATCAATAATTTATTTTACCCGTAAATATTATTTATGACAATTAAAAAAAAAATTTATTGTAATTTCAAATAAGAAAAAAAAATAATATGGAGGTGAAGTTTCCCGTATGAAAATAACATATATGTAAAAATATATGATAAATATCAGAAAATATATGTGGCCAATTTAACTATATTTTCTGATATATTTTTTTTATAGTAAAAAATATAATATTTATCATATACGAGTCCGTATATGCTTAGGATATATAAAATATATATGTCAATCATATACAAAAAATATATTTTTATCATATATGAAAATATATATTCTTGTCATATACGAAAACTATATTTTTTATTATACATAAAAATATATATTTCTATCATATTAGAAAAATATATTCTGATCATATATAAAAACATATATTTATATTGTGTATGAAAAAAAAACTTTATTTGTATGACCAACAATTAAATTAGATCTAAATTTTAATATACTTTTTAAATTGCAGTTAAAATTTTCAAAATTAGTTAATTTTATGCGAATATATATACCCATATACATATACATACACCGAATAAAATAAATATAACAAAGAAAATATATGGTACCATATATAATATAAATTATATGCTACCATATATTTCATTTCTTTCTTATAAAAATTTTAAATTTTTTGAATATAAAGGAAATATATCAATACAATATTTTATAAGGTAAATGTAAATGTATATATATTTATAGCTTCACATAAAAAACATATAAGTTACATATATGGAATATATAAATTTACTACTGTATATAATTTTACAATCGGCCAAAATCTCTATATGATTTTTTATAATATATCATATATTTTTTTGTTGCAAACATATATGACTTTATATATTTGAACCATATATTGTTTCTTCATACACAGAAAAAAAGAATTTCTTGGCGCAAGAGATATTTTGTATGATGAATTGAAACAAAAATTTTTCTTGGCTCAAGAATTTTTTTCTCGCCTCAAAAATTTTTTTCTTGTTCCGAGAAAATTTTTTCTTACCCCAAGAAAAGTTTTGTTTTCACTTTATAATACAAAAAATTTCTTGGGTCAAGTAAAAATTTTCTTAGAACAAGAAAAAATTTTCTGCGCCAAGAAATCCTTTTTTTCTGTGTACGCGTTAATAATTCGTAATTACGATATAAATAAAAATAGCTAGATTTAAACAGTTATAAAATAAACATAAATAATGAGCAATAAAAAAATTTATAGCTGCTACTTTTTTCTTTTTATTGTAATAATTCAAAATGATAAAAGACATAAATCTAAGAATGTCTAGCATTCCACGGTGTCAGTCATCTAAGCAACCATAACGGTGACGACATGGGTTACTAACCAGGCCAACTATTACAAGAGTTTGCTGGAAATAAAGGATATTGTTAAGAAACACTGTTGTTATTATTTTATACCGCATATGCTGCATACATTACAATTAAAAGTTAATGCTGATTTGTCCTTCGGCTCCATTGTACTTGATCTCCGCAGTTCACCATAATCTCTGACACTTTATTTTTTGCTCCTTTCTTGCAACTGCATCCGTGGAAATTAGTCCATTGTATTGTTTGCCATTTAAGTTTAAATTTTTTTACCAAAAAAAGTAAACGCTCCACTGGGATATTTTTTTTTTTGTAGAACTAGAGTTTAATGTCATAAGAAAACGGTCTAGACGTCGGTTTATGGAAGTTAAAGTGAAGAGGAAGGAAGCCCAGCAGACGGAAATTGGGTTATGCCATCAAATTGAGGACAAATTTGAATGTTTTTTTTTAGTAAAAAATTTAATTCGTTTCCTGATTGATCCTTCACCTAATTAGTAGTTTATTTATCGTAATTACTACGAGCATCGCGCGTTATTGATAATCGATTAGATAAAACCCGGCTAAAATTCCTCGAATGTATTTTTTTTTTACATCCAATCTGATAACGATAAGCATCGCTAGTCTCATTGATCTGTCGGGCGTGATACGGTCTTTATTGCTGCGGACTTTATGTAATAGCGCTAATTGAATTTGAATATTTAGTTTTTTTTGTTGGCAAAGTATCCTGGGAATTTAATTAATCGAGCGCGTCGCGGAAATTGCGAGTATGGAGATACTGAATATGAAAAAGTGGGATGTCATTGAGGAGTATTTCGAAGACTTTCATAGTTTCTTTGAACTAGTGGGTGTTAATTTTGATAATTTGTAGGAGTGTGTGACTAAAATGAATTATTTTTGTTGACAGATTGATGAGAACAAGGACGGATTCATCGATCTGACGGAGCTGAGGAACGCGCTGGACATTTGCGGGTTCAAAATGCCAGGCTACAAAGTCCGGCAGATGATTGAGGAGTACGATGACAAGCAGCAGTTTCAGCACAAAGGCCGTCTCTCCTTCGAGGAGTTCGAGAAGCTCTGCAAGGAGCTCAAGGCCAACGAGCTCGGCTCGACGTTCAAGCAAGTGGTCTCCAAGAAAGAGAATCTGGAGACTCTTGGCGGCATTTCCGAGGCATCTAGTGAGGGCACCACTCACTCGGTTAGACTCGAAGAACAATTAGCCTTCAGCGATTGGATTAATACTAACCTGGGTAATGATCCCGACCTCAAACATTTGCTGCCGATTGATCCTGAAGGCCGGCTTCTCTATGACAAAGTCAAGGACGGAATTCTACTCTGGTAATTTTATTTTTCTTTCAAAAAAATCATGTAATTTTGACTGCCTAATTTATTTAATTATTTTTTTTTTTTAGCAAAATAATTAATCACTCGTGCCCGGACACAATCGACGAGCGGACGATAAACAAAAAAAACTTGACGCTCTACAAAAAACACGAGAATTTAACTCTGGCACTGTCATCAGCTCAGTCAATAGGTTGTAACATAGTAAACATCGACGCCCACGATTTGACAGCCGGTAGAAATCACCTGGTACTGGGGCTGCTCTGGCAAATAATCCGCATCGGTCTCTTCAATCAAATAACTCTAGAAAATTGTCCTGGTCTTGCAACGCTGCTCCAGCATGGCGAGAAAATAGAAGATCTCTTGAAATTATCCCCCGAAGCGATCCTCCTGCGTTGGGTTAACCATCACCTAGAGAACGCCGGGGTCGCTCGTCGGTGCAACAACTTCCAATCAGACATAACCGACTCCGAGGTTTACACTTATTTGATAAAGCAAATTGCGCCCAGCAGCGCTGGAGTCACTCTGGAAGCGCTGATGGAGCCTAATCACATCACGCGAGCTGAAATAATGTTACAGCAAGCTGGCAAGCTCGGCTGCAGGACCTTCGTTACTCCCAATGATGTCGTCAACGGTATCTACAAATTGAATTTGGCGTTTGTTGCCAACATGTTCAATAATTACCCGGGATTAGACAAACCCGCCGAGAATATTGAGGACCTCGGCTCCCTGGAGGAAACCCGCGAGGAAAAAACATACAGAAATTGGATGAATTCAATGGGAGTTTCGCCGCATGTTAATTGGCTGTACTCAGACCTCGCCGACGGGTTGGTCATCTTCCAGCTCTACGACATCATCAAGCCCGGGACCGTAAAGTGGCCGAAAGTCCACAAGAAATTCACAAAACTGAGGAAGTTCATGGAGAAACTCGAGAACTGCAACTACGCCGTTGACTTGGGCAAGCAGATGAACTTCTCCCTGGTGGGAATCGCCGGCCAGGACATTAATGACGGCAATGCCACGCTGACTCTTGCCCTGATTTGGCAGCTCATGAGAAGCTACACGCTATCAGTGCTGTCCGGTCTCGTCGGGACATCCGGGAAAACTGTCGAGAAAGAAATCGTACAGTGGGTAAATTCAAAACTACAGGCCGCTGGTAAAACCAGCAGCATAAAAAGCTTTCAAGATGAGGCCATTTCCAGCGGCAGACCACTCATTGACCTCATTGACGCCATCAAGCCCGGAATTGTTAATTACGAATTAGTCAAAACCGGCGACAATGAAGAGGTAATTATTTTTTTTTTTTATCAAGCCGCCTCATAAATAACCAACAGACAATTAATTATTTTTTAAAAAAATTTATTTTAGGATAATCTGGATAATGCGAAATACGCGATTTCATTGGCACGAAAATGCGGGGCCCGAGTTTACGCACTGCCAGAAGATATAACAGAAGTTAAACCGAAAATGGTGATGACAGTATTTGCTTGTCTAATGGCCACTGATTACGTTCCAAACATGGACTCTAAACAAAACAACGTAACGCAAAATAATGTAAACAATGTCAATAACGTCAACAACGTTAATAATGTCAATAATGTCAATGGACAATCATAGATTTAATTTTATTATCATTAATTTGTTTTTTGTACGTAATTACATTATCATTAATTAATTATTATGATTAATTCATTGTATATATGTCTACTTGCTCGGCTAGATAATTGAGTAATAATGGGAACCAAAAATTACTGGGGACTATTTTTTTTTCGACTGATTTTTTCTTTCAGCAACCGCGTGAATATTTTTATTTTTAAATTACACAGCTTATAAATTATGTTAATTACTATCGTTATCTTTTGCACGAAATTAAATCAAAATTATGTATGGCATTCCAATAATAATAATAATTATTATTATTATTATATTTTAAAAATATTTTTATAGTTTAATTGTATTATTATTTAATTTAATTGCAATGAAATTAATGCGCACATTAATTGTGTAATCGACGTGCCATTAATACGTACGGAAATGTCGATAGTTTAGAATATTATCATTTATTTATATATTATATATTATATATATAAGAAAAAAAAAGTATATTAATTAATTAATTAATTATATTATTCCTTTTAAATAATTTGTACTTATTAGGTAGTCTATTAATTAAGTCTTGGAATTAAATCGGTAGATAAAACAAGTAATTAAATAATAATTGATTTGAGGAAAGCAGTGAATTTATTATATGAGCATTGATATGAATTAAAATATAAAGGAGACTGGAATTGCTGTACGAGTTTAAATTAACGCAATAATTGCTTCGTATTTAACGTAATTAGATAATAATTTCTTAAAACATTTTAATCTTTGTAAAATTTATACGTAAATTTTTACTGAGTTTATTTATAAATACATATGTTACTAAGTGCGGAATTTATAAAATAAATCTGCGAGTAATTAAAACCCTAAGGGGGCGATTGCAATTTTTTAAACTCTATTTGAGTTTTAAAATAGAGTGCGTGGTTATTAAATTTCTTAAGGATAATTTAATTATTTGTGATTGAGAGTGTACATGATTTATATGTAATCGTAATTTAAATAAATAAATTGATCTTTAAACGAAAAAATGATTTTATTACTCTTACATTTTAATACATTGAGTGTAAATATTTTTTTATTCCTTGCGCGCAGGATCGTTGGCAAATAATGTCGCAGTAACGGGCGAGGGAATTCGCTTGAACTCATCGGCAGCTGGTTCAATTGATTCTAAATACAGATCAATATTTTCATAACTGTTACCTTTATTTTTCTCAAAGTCAACTGTCGCTATATTTTGGCTGTGAGACTGGAAACCATAAGGCGCCACGACGAATGTCGTCACCGATGATACCTAAAATATTTCATTTTCATTTAAATACTTCATTTTTTTTTTAATTCATCTAGACTTAATACACTGTAAAAAATTCGCGGAGTGAATGCGGATTAAGTCCGGAGTGAATGCGGAGTGAATGAATTTTTAATTATTCACGAAATTCACTCCGGAGCGGAGTTTTGTAAATATTATTAATAAAAAATAACTCCACTCAATAAAATCGAAGTAAAAACTCGCGTATTACATTATTGATCAGCTGATACGCACACACGTACGCACACACATGTGGTGGAGTGAATACGGAGTGAATTCGGATTTAATTTCAATCCGAATTCACTCCGGATTTTTTACAGTGTATTGCTGGTAATTGAAGAAAAAAAAAATATTACCATAGTGATATTTAAAACTGGAGGTCTATTCTTTGCTTCTTGAACGGCTCCAAACATATAAGGACTTTTCTTGGTGCATTTATTGATATTTCTGGTCTTATCCATCGCAATCATCGGGCTCTTATCCCCGTAAGCAAACGTCTCAATATGCAATTTGTCCCCGCACTTGCTGTCCCAGCGCACGCTTTTGAATTTAATCTGTTTGGAGACTTCGAAAGTGGTCTCGCATTCTCCAATAGTAGAATTTTCCGGCCCAACGACTTCAACGAACGCGAATCTCTCCCCTCCCTTATCAAACTTATCGAACCCGAAATTCAAATGACTGGCAATTGACCTGAACATGTTGAGCTTGGCCTCCGACACCGAGCTCGGGATCTTCAGAGCCTTGATCCCGCGCTTTTCATAAATTATTTCAAACTTATCGTCGATGATATCCAGCATCGGACCCTTGGGCTCGCTCTCTATTATTTTCCTCGGGGACGCATTGTCCATTTCGTAGTTGTGTAGCTCCGCTTCCCGGACATGACACTGCAAGGCGTCAGTCCGCTCGTCCTCTTTGATCGAGAATGGCCGACATTTCAAACCAATCGTGACATTCGAACACATCAATTTGTTTGTTTGCGGATCAGTCAGTGATAAATTAACACCAACCCGAAATATATATTCCGGACCGAATTTCCATACTTCCGGTGACTCTTTCTGACAAACATCAAACCCAATAAGACCAACTAAAATTTTTAAAAGATTAATTTTTTTATTAAACTCAAAAAAATGCAAAATAAAAAGTCGTCGCTCCCGAGTTGAAATTTAAACCGTAGATTGATTGCACTAGACGTTAAAATAGTAAATTCAACGTTTCAAGACGTAAATAGATGTAGTTAACGTACGAAAATGTAAATAAGACTTGCGTAATCGTAGACACATCTTTTCAAAACTTGCAATACAAAAATTGAACTATAATGGAAACATTTCGTTGCCAAAAAAACGGTTCCATGACAACTGATCCCAGACAAGTGATCACACGATAATGGATCCCACTGACAAATTCATAAAAGAATTAATTATTAATTAATTACTATGACATGAGTAATTAAAACTCACTGTTGTAAATATAAAAAGTTAAATTATGTAAATTAGTTGTTGATAAAAATCAATTGACGATCAATTGTTGATGGGATCAGATGTCGGTGGGATCAATTTGTAGGGATCACTTGTCGTGGTATAAAATTGTTGGGATCAGTTGACGGCACACCAAAAAAAACATATCTAGCAGTCAGCCCTATCCAAAAATTCCCATAGAATCCAATCAAATGCGACAAAACAGTCTATAGGATTCTATGCAGTTTCTGTCGCAGTTGAGTAGATTCTATAGGAATTTTTGGATAGGGAGAAGACGAGGAATAAAAATTTCAGCAGTTTTCGAAAAATATTTCAAGCCTTGTAGGAGATAATTCTACTGATGGCTCGTAAGCTAATTAAGAGAGTTAGAGGCTCAAAGAGTTATCTCTTGCAAGACCCCAAAACATTTTTCTTTTAAGTCAGTAAGATCCAAAGAAGCACAAAATACGAGCCATTATTAGGAGAGATTTCCTGCGAGGCTTGAAATTTTTTTCAAAAGCTGCTTAAATTTTTGTTTCTCGTCTTCTGACAGATATGTTTTTTTGGCAACAAAATGTTTCCATTATAGTTCAATTTTTGTATGGCAAGTTTTGACAAAATGTGTCTACGATAACGCAAGTCTTATTTACATTTCCGTACGTAACTACGTCTATTTACGTCTTGAAAGGTTGAATTTACGTTTTCAACGTCTAGTACAATCAATCAACGATTTAAATTTCGACTCGCGCTTTTACTCTATTTTAAAAATAATAATAATTTTGAGTACTCACTGACGAACGGTATCAAACTCAGGGTCTTCATCCCGGTAAGTTAGATAAGATTCTGTAGCAGTAATAAAGTAACGCATAGAAGATACTTACAACGGCTTTTATATTAATTCATAACATCTATTACAACTTGATGCGTATTTTGATTAGTATAAATTGCGAAATTACACTGGACTTTAAATGTACTCAGCTCATCGGATTGACATTCATCACCCATTTAATTGGATAATAGTTATTATTATATATTAGAAAATTACATTCACTCAAAATTCTAAATAATAATAATAATAATAATAATTGTAATAATGAATTTACTACATTATATATTTAATTGCATGAAATTTATATCAAAAGCAAACAAAATGAATAATTTAAAAATTTAATTCCCGCTGAAAAATAAATATTTGAATTAATTAATAGATTTAATTATTTTATGCAGATAATGAGAAATTATTTACCATTTGATGTGGGCGAGCCAGCCGATTAATGGACAAATCGGATATTTGAGCAGCACATAAGAGAAGACGAAAACAATAGTGACAGTAATGAACACAAACAAATATTTACAGTAATTTTTTAAAATATTTAAACAAATAAAATGTCTTGTTTGGACGGTATTGTTGTAATTTAATGAGTCTATTGATAATGTACCGGGTACTCGGCTCATTTTGTTGTTAATTTTATTATTATTAATAAGATAAATGTCAGTTTAAATAGAGACGCAGCCGTGAGATTGAGTTACAGAGCACCGTTGATGACGAAATTCAAAAACAAACTGATGTCGAAGGATAAAATGTTGAGCTTTTAAAGCGTCTGCTGCTGCTGCTGCTACTTGTTCTTATTATTATTTTTTTTATTCAACTTATTTATCTATTTGCAAATCCTCAGGTAGATTTTAAACCGATGTCAAGTCGCGGGCTCACGGATATGAAAGTTCAATAAATTAATATCGTTATTGAATAGTGGATTTTGTCGAGCATGAAATTCAAATTGACGGGATATGAGAATTGACCAAGTACTTTTATTCAATAAAATTTTTATTTCCTCCGGTATCTCATTTTATTGGACCGCGAGTTAAATTTTATTCAATTCTTTACTGTTTTATATTTGCTGATAAATTATTATTATTTTTATTTTTATTAAATTTACATTCTATCCGCAATAAAATTTATATTAAATACAAAGCATTACAAAAATATAGTCAATTAATATTTCATTAGTCATTTATATTTTTTTTTAATCAGCGTCTGACAGGATTAACCACGATGTCATCGATCTGTAATTAATAATTAAAATTTTAATGAACTAATCATACGAAAAATGAATAAATTAAAATTTTAAAAACACACTTGGACATGCGGGGGCGCTGATAGTGCGAACATCAAACAATCGGCCAAGTCCTTGCTTTCCAAATACGGAGCGATATTGTAAATTTGCTCGTCGAATCCGTTGGATGCGAGCAACTCCGTTTTAACGAGAGCGGGATAAATTCCCTGGTAAAAAAATATTCATTGATAAATTAAACATTACATGCACATTAGGGTGAGCCAAAAAAACCAACCAATCGAATTTATGTCTTAAAAAGGACCTATATATCGAGAAAAAAATTCTCCCATTGGGCAAAATTTGAAAAGGTGTCGGGAGCCATTTGAAATTTCCCATTTAAATAACATGCAAAAAAAATTTTTTTATCAAAAGTATTATAACTTTTGAACCGTGTGAGACAAAAATTCGGCTCAAGAATATTCTTCTAGGGCATTAAATTTCTTTAAAGAAAGTCCTGGGAGTCGAATTTGTAAACTTGATATTTCGTATACTAACAGGCTATCAAAGTCTAGAGTAAACAGAATCATACAAATTTAAGGCTTTATTTTGATTTTCCAAAAACTTTTCTTTTATTGTGATCGATAACAAAATATTATTTGTTACAACGTGGATATTGTTGGTGATTTCATTGCACAACATGTGGAACAAATTTTCTCGTAGTATTGATATTTTTAATAATAAAGCCTTAAATTTGTATGATTCTGTTTACTCTAGACTTTGATGGCCTGTTAGTATACGAAATATCAAGTTTACCAATTCGACTCCTAGGACTTTCTTTCAAGAAATTTAATGCCCTAGAAGAATATTCTTGAGCCGAATTTTTATCTCATACGGTTCAAAAGTTATAATACTTTTAATCAAAAAAATTTTTTTTGCATGTTATTTAAATGGGAAATTTAAAATGGCTTCCGACACCTTTTAAAATATTGCCCAATGGGAGAATTTTTTTCTCGATATATAGGTCCTTTTTAAGACGCAAATTCGATATGTTGGTTTTTTTGGCTCACCCTAATGCACATATATTATGATACTGGAGGTAGCAGACGTCTAATAATTTTTGGATTTTTTTTTAGACGATAAACCAGAAGAAAAAAAATATTTGAAAAAAATGCACCTGTAGTTTTTTAAATTTTCTAAATGTACAGATTTTTAGTTTTTTTTTTTTCTTAAAATTTAATTGTTCAAAAAAAAATTCAAAAATTTTGAATTGTCTGCTAACTTCAGGATCATCATATATTTATGATAGATATGACAGCGTACAGTGACACGTATTTTATCTTTGTTTTGACGTATCTCCGACTTGAGTGTTTCAGTCAGTGCGCGCAATGCAAATTTACTCGCTGGATATAAATTTATCGGCATCGGAGCTAGAGTTGGATTGATACCAAAAACGCTGTAATTTAATTATTTTATTTTATTTTTATTGGAAACTTATACTCTCATAAATATTTAATATCATACTGGTATTTATATCAGCGTATTAATTACACTAGAAATTTTTTTTTATGTTCTAGGATAATTTTCATTGGAATGCAATGAAATTACAAATAATTAATCAAGATATTTAATTAAATTTTATTTAAAAATACAGTAATTTTTTTTTTTTAATTCTTAATTAATTTTTTGTAATTTTAAATTAAAAATAAAATTAATTGACTTATGAATAATTAAAAATAAAATAAAATTTTTGAATTTCCATTAAAGTTAATGAACTTACCTGTTGATATTAAAAATGTGCGCTTCATTTTTATGTTTCCGCATTGACTTCAAAGCCTCTCTTATGCAAATTGTCGGGGCGATGACATTTAAATCCATAACTTTACGAAAATCTTCAGTTTTTCCGGCTACAAATAAACGTATAAATTTTAATACTGATAATTTATTCGCTAAATAAATAATTACCTCCAAGTGTCCCATCTTTGACAGTCCCAGCATTATTGACCAGAATATGGACACCGCCGAAATGTGTGTCGGCGTACTCGAATGCTTTTATGATGTCACTTTCGTCGAACAAATCGCACTTCATGTAATGAAACGCATGTTTAGAGGAAGTATTTAAATTCGATAACTCTTTGAGTTTATCTTCGCGACGAGCTAGACCGAGGACATTTAACCCATTGGTAGCAAGTGCCTTAGCAATAGCTGCGCCTATTCCAGAACTGGCTCCAGTGACGACCGCTAGTTTTCCGGCCCAACGTTCCATTCTCGTCGGGTTTTAATTAAATACTGAAGAGCAAAGTACGCAGAGCCATTGCTGGCAGTGTTGTAGTTTGCTCAGCTCATACATATGAAAACATATATTTATACAGAAAGTATACTTAGTATATGATACCAAGAGTTGGAGACATACAGCCAAGATCAACGTTCAACGGTATCGCGTAACTCGCGATTAATTACGAGGTTTTTAAAGTATCAACATATTTATTTTATTCTTCATACATTTTTTTATACAAACAATTATTATCAACATCTTTTTTAGGTCAGTAGCAGTAATTATAATTTTTAAGGTAACTAATTTTTATTTAATTTGTACTGGAAGTTGACCAATTAAGCGGGAAAAAATTTGTGGCGCGAAAAAATATTGATAAATAAAAAAATGCAAATATTTTTAAACTTAATTATTTATTAGACACATTATTATTTTTTGAACATTAAATTAAAGTAATGACTAATAGATTATTTCATATTTAATTCAATAAGAAATGTATCATCAATAAATTTTTAGTAAAAGTCATGATGACACTGCAGTAGAAGAGAATCATTTTATATTTATTTTATTTAAATTAATAACTATGCTGATAGAAATGGAACTGAAACATAAGCAGAATAATCGATCTCAGGTAGCTTGCTAATTGAAGATGACGTTTCGATTCTATCAACAGAAAGACAATTTTTGTATTTATCAGACAATGATTTGTCGGTAAACGAAAGCTGAACTTCATTTTCTGTACAAGACTTAAATTTATACTCCGAAATACTGACAGTATGGACAAAGGATTTCAATGAACTGTTGCCTGCATCAGAAACTTTAGATTTTCCTTTTGAACACGAGTCAACGTCTCTTATTTTTTTAAAATTTGTAACCATACCCGATTTCACAAAATTACCAGTTTCGAATAAAGGAGTATTACGATCAGGTCTTTCATCATTATTTGATTCTTCTGTTTTTATTTCAGCCGTGCACTCTCCATAAGTCGTCACTTCCTGGATACTAGTCTTATTGGAAATTAAATTTTGAATCCACAAGAAATTCATCTGGTTAGCGATGTCCCAGATCGCTGAAATCCGGTCATTCTTCAATCTGTTACTCATCACAAGTGATGCGACTCCCGTCTCATTGAATACGATTTCAAACGGTTGACAAAAATAACTTTTAGTACAACCCCAGGACATCTTGGCATTCTCTTCCAAAGTAGAATCAATTTTTGGGTCTTCAGACTTGACAGAGGTGCCAATCTGAAGATTATTAAAAGCGCACCGTGTTTTTTGAGATCCAATGGCTTTGCATTTCAAATCTGCTGTTGTTTTTATACATTCTGTCGTCGAATCAGTCAGTTGTCTTTCTCTATCGCTCTTATAATCCAAATGATAAATCGGAGAGGCCATGAAAGCTAAAAGAAATTTATTTATTCAAATGAATTATAGGGTTTGAATGTGTATTTAAGACACTTACCGAATGCCAAGGGCACGAAAAATTGAACCATGGTGTGATCACGTCTAAAAACGCGCTTACAATATAAAGCTCCTGTTATTTCAGACCCGTATTTATATCCCGGTATGAACACGATAACAAATTATTCAATTAGATTTGATTGAAATAAAGTAGAGAAGTTAAATAATTTCTATATTTATTTATTAAGCCATAAAAGTTAAGCTCTTAGCGGTCATCCAAAATAAAAACAACGTATAGAATAAAAACGGAAAAAATAATAATTGCATTTTTCATCACCAAAACTCTAGTCTGTCATGTTTAGAAACATGGATTTTTTAAATAATTAATTGGCGGGAAGGATCAAAAAAATTCTTGTTGCTGATTCATAATTCAAATAAAATTTTTAATACTTATCAGAACATAAAATTACAAGTACAATCCATTTAATTTTAATTATTTAATCACATGGTATAAAAATGTATATATGTTCTTATAAAATCCGCCAATTTTATGCTTTGTTTGTGTACGCAGTGACAGTCAGCTCGTCAATCTGAAATAATTATAATTTACGTGGTGAGGAAAACGGTAATTATGTTGTTGTAATTAGCGATCTTTATACTTACTTGCACATGAGGTGGCGCTGAAAGCGCGAAGATAACACAGTCGACAACGTCTTTACTTTCTAAATAAGGCATCACTTTTAATATTTCACTGATTCCGTCAATTGCATTTATTATTTCCGTTTTAACTAATCCCGGATGAATTCCCTGTAATACAACAAAATATTAACAAATTACTATAATTATTATTTATTTCTTAGATTAAATAATTAGTAAAACTTACGGTAATTCGTATTTTGTCATTGTTTGTTTTTATTTCCAATTTCAATGTCTCAGTCATTGCGCGCAGAGCAAATTTACTTGCGGGATACAAATTTACTGGTACTGGTGATATTGCTGCATTATGACCCGCAACACTGGAATTTATATATTTTCATTAACAATAATTGTAATAATTAGGGCCGGGATTTTCGCGTTAATTAAAAAATAATTAATACTTAGTGGTGTGAAATTTTTTATATTACGGGGAAAATATTGGTCTTATAAAAAAATTTTTCAAACAAAAGTTGTAGGAAATTTAATTTTCTAAAACAAACGTCTCTTATAATTTATTCTTAGGACTAATAAGAAAGCCGTAATTTCAAAATTAAGATTTTCATAATTAATCAAATTTTGAATCATTCATTATGAATCTTAATTTTTGAATTACGGTGAAAATATTGATCGTACAAGAAAATCATAGAAGACATTTTTTTAATAAAATTAAATTTCCTAGAACTTTTGTTCGAAAACTTTTTTTATAAGACCAATATTTTCGCCGTAATATCAAAAATTTGAACTACTCATTTCAAAAATAAGGCAAAAATCTTGTCCCTAGTAATAATTAAATATAAAAAAAAAGAATTACCTGTTGATATTGATAATATGTCCCTCGTTTTTGTGTTTCCGCATTGATTTTAAAGCCTCTCTGATACAAAGAGCAGGCGCGAGTACATTAATATCCAAAAGTGCACGATAATCTTCTGTTTTTGCGTCTAAAAATTTTTGAATTAATTACATGTAAGAAGAAAAGTAAAGTTTACTTACTTTCAAAAGTGTCATGAGTGAGAATAGCCGCGTTATTAACTAAAATATCAACGCGCCCGAAATTTTTCTCTGCAAACGCAAAAGCATTTAGAATATCTTGTTCGTTTCGCAAGTCACACTTCAAATAATGAAACGCGCCTTTTGAATTTTTCAAACTCTTTGATAACTCCTGGAGCCGATTTTCACGACGCGCAAGCCCGAGAACATTAACACCCAGAGTAACAAGTTCCTTAGCGAGGACTTCGCCAATTCCGGAGCTGACTCCCGTTACTATGGCGAACTTTCCTGCCCAACGATCCATTCTCGCGGATGATTATTGCGAAACTAGTTATGAAAAGACGAGACTGAGAAATAAATGCTGTTGAAGCGACACACGAGCACTCAGCTCAGCAAACTAGTATTTATAGGAAAAGCTAATGTCTGTATGAGTCATTTTATTCAGACGATTAAATAAAAGATAATTGATATCTTCAGGTTTTCAAGTCATCATGAATCTGCACTTATCAAGGTCTTTTTTTTATCATTTTTTTTTATCTATTCAATGGTAAAGAAATAAACTTCAAATTATCACGACAATACGGCAATTGAAAAAAAATTTCTCGGGCTCGGAAAAATTAAATTATAAATTCATATGTAATTTTAAAATGATATATGAGTCTAAATGAATAAATTTATTTTTATTACTTTATTAATTCATTTTTTACACTACAAAAAAATTTTATAATTTTAAACTCGTTTATTCTACAGGCTAATTAATTATTTATTTATTTATAAGCAAAGCAGTGCTGATAATTATCAGTGATGTCTTATCGACTTAAATAAAAAGAGAATATCTAGACAGATCATTTCAAAGTTTGATAACTTTTGATTGGTAACTCTACGGATAATATTTGTGTGCACAAACTTTATGATTTTTCTGTGTATGCAGTGACAGTAAGCTCGTCAATCTGAAACAATTTAAGTGTAGATGTTTTTAAAGAGACTGTAATTAAGTGATTGCAAATTATTGGAGTACGTACTTGAACATGAGGCGGAACTGATAGCGCAAATATAACACAGTCGGTTACGTCCTTGCTGTCCAAAGCCGGTAATAAACTGAATCCTTTCTGAAGTGTTTCTGATGTATCACATATTTCCGTCTGAACTAAGCCCGGATGGATTCCCTTAAAAAATTAGTAATTAATTATAAACTACTTCCATTATTTTGCATAAAACCGAGTTGGGGATCTTGAATCTAAAGTATAAAATTTCAATCTAAGATGTTATTGTTACTAGTTCATATATTTATCTCCGCTTAATATGTAATACTCTGACGATATGAATAGTAATTTAGTTTTTTGCTGTAGCTCTGAAATTTTTATTGTAATTTTTTTCGAATTGAGCGGTGGTGTTTACTGTATTATAACTTATGTAATATAGAATGTACTCATATTTGCTACTAGCTCGGTGCCTTGGCATAAATATAATTTATATATATAATTATAATAATATATTAAATGAATGAAACTTACGGTAACACGTATTTTGTCTTTCTTTGTGTGTATTTCTTGTTTTAATGTCTCAGTAATTGCACGTAAAGCGAATTTACTTGCGGGATACAAATTTATTGGTCCAGTAATTACTGTTGCATTGAGACCAGTAATACTAAAATTTTAATATTTTTATTAATAATAGTAATAATAATTATAAAAAAATAAAAATTACCTGTTAATATTGACAATATGTCCCTGAGTTTTGTATTTGCGCATTAATTTTAGAGCTTCTCTGATGCAAAGAGCGGGCGCGAGAAGATTTACGTCCAAAAGTGCACGATAATTATCCGTCTTTGCATCTAAAAATAAAATTTAGTAGAAAAATTTAAAAAAAGTAATAAAACTCAACTTACTTGCAAGTGTACTCTCAAAGACGAGACCCGCATTGTTTATCAAAATATCAACGCGCCCAAAACTTTTTTCTGCGAATGCAAAGGCATCTAGAATGTCTTGCTCATTTCGCAAGTCGCATTTCAAATAATGAAATGCGCCTTTTGAATTTTTCAAATTTTCCGCCAAATCTTGGAGCCTATTTTCGCGGCGCGCTAGTCCAAGAACATTCACCCCCGCGGCAACTAATTCTCTGGCAATAGATTCGCCAATTCCGGAGCTAACTCCAGTGACGATTGCATATTTTCCTATCCAACGATCCATTTTCACTGATGATTAATAAGATACTAATTGTAGGTAAGCGCAGTTGCAACTGACTGCCGTGTAAAGACACAGACTATTGCAACTTACGTTATAATTTTTTTTTTTTAAATGATTAAACTTTGAGACTTAATGTAATAGACAGTAAATGGGTAAGTAAAAAGTAACCTATGTGTCCAAATGTCATCGTGCAATTGCTATTATCAAGGACACAGCTGCACGTTTTTATTTATTTGTTATACTTAATAATGATTACAAATTTTATAGGGAAATAAAAATGCTTTTAACAATTTAATGGACTCTAAACTCCGGTGACTGTGATCTCGTCAATCTGTAATAAATGTTAATATTTATTTATGTATAAAAAAAATATCTCGGTGTCAATTAAGTAGACAATTAGCATACGAACCTGAACATGGGGCGGAACTGAAAGTGCAAACACAACACAATCAGCAACATCTTGACTTTGCATGTACGGTATTGCGTTAAACAAATCAAGGAGAACTTCCGATGTATTCTGTAGTTCCGTTTTCACTAATCCAGGATGAATTCCCTTAAACAGAATGAAAAATTAGATTTTGTATAGATTATGATGGAAGTCTGTGCAATGCATTAGTTAGTTTATGAGATTATATTTGATGATATTATATTATATAGGGTAAGAGCACCAGTACCAGTACACTGTAAAAAGAGCGGTGTTAAAAATGGACTCATTTTAACTCCGCCCGGTGTTAAAATAAAATTACACCGGTGTAGGAGGAGTAATTCACCGGTGTTAAAAATACCGGTGTTAAATCAGGGTAACCGGTGTATAAGCGGAGTAAAATCGGTGTAAAAGCGGGGTAACTGGTATAAAAACGGAGTAATACCGGTGTAAAAGTGGGGTAAATTGCGTCCGCTTGGAGTATTAACTTTAAAGATTATAAAACACAAAAAATGTCAGTTCTTTATGAAAATTAATAAAAAATATTATTTATTAACAAGTATAGTGATCGAGTAAATAAAAATATTCACAAAGTAAAATATTTTAACACCGGTAAAGAATATTTACACCGGTGGCGGTGTTATTTTAACACCGGTCTAGAATATTTACACCGGTGGCGGTGTTATTTTAACACCGGTCTAGAATATTTAAACCGGTGGCGGCGTTATTTTCACACCGCTTTCGGGGGTAAATTTAACACCGATAATTTTAACACCTACACCGCTTGGACTAACCCCGGTGATTTTTTACAGTGTACTTATGTTCTATAGACACACGTTTGTGTGAATTTTTGTATAATTGCCGAGTGGCGTAAATAAATAAATAAATAAATAAATAAAAGTTTTTATCAAACAAGAAGGCCAAATTAAATATAAAAGACATGAACTTACGGTCACACGGATTTTATCTTTATTTTTTTTAATTTCTTCCTTCAATGTATCTGTCATTGCACGCAAAGCAAATTTAGTTGCTGGATAAAGTGTCACTGGCAGAGGAACCGTTGCGCGAAGTCCAGCAACACTAAAATTATACACAGAGATAATTTTTTTATAAAATTTACCCTACAATTTAGAGTAAACCTGGGCCAAAAACAAAATAAATACGGAATAAATGAAAACTGCTGCCTATTGTTTTATTTTTTACTATTTTTTATTCTAAAATTACTCGGAATTGGGTTTTTTCACCCCATCATTATACACTATCTTGTAGCGGAAGCGTAATTATTCATCAAGGCCCAATTTTACTCACAATTAGCGAGCAAAAATTATTAGATAATTCTCCCCGTGTAGTTTTCCATCAATAACTTCAGTTAAATAACAATAATAAATAAAATTACCTATTAATATTAATAATATGCCCCTCGTTTTTATTCTTCCGCATCAACTTCAAAGCTTCTCTGATAAATAGAGCTGGCGCGAGAACATTTACGTCCAAAATCGCGCGGTACTCTTCAGTTTTCGCGCCTAAAAGAAAAAATGTATTATTTAATTACTTGATTAATTAATTAATTAATAAAAGATAACATTTGTTACTTACTTTCAAAAGTGTTTTCAAAAACGACCGCAGCATTGTTGACCAAAATATCAATACGCCCGAAATTTTTATTCACATACGCGAAAGCATGCAAAATATCTTCCTCGTTACGCAAATCACATTTCAGATAATGAAATTCACCTTTTGATTTTTTGAAACTATTTGACAAGTCCCGGAGAAGGTTTTCACGTCGAGCTAGACCGAGAACGTGTACTCCAGAAGTTACGAATGATCTCGCAATGGCTTCGCCTATTCCGGAACTTACTCCCGTAACAATCGCAAACTTTCCTGCCCAACGATCCATTTTCGCTCACAGTTATTACACTGTGCTGCAAACTGTACCGACTGCTCAATAAATATACGTACTTGAGACTTATCACTTTTAGAGATAAACAATTGAAATGATAGATGATAACAATAATAATAAAATGCGGGATTCAATTTATTTAATTGGTCAAGGAAGTACAGTCGAATCGCGTTATAAGTCTGCCTAGAGGGGTGTAGGGGAAAATAATTCTAAGAATTCCTGTACCCCCACTTTTACTCAGCAGTTGAACGCCGTAACTCACACTTCCCCTACTTTGCAAGTGTGTGAGTGTGTACATGATTATTTTCGTAGTCATAGAGGGGGAATGTCTTCCAAGAAATATAAGTCGGAGGACTTATAACGCGACTGGACTGTAGTTTTGTTGTCTATAAATTTGTTTGTTATCACATCACAAATTTTTACACTGAAAACAAATAACTTTTGTAAGAACAATTTTCTTAAGTAGTAAATCAATAAAAATTATCATTTTATTAATTTCATATCTAAGTTGAAGAATAATTTTTTGACAGAAGAAAATCGAAATTTATTTCGAGCTGAGCTCCGATTTCTTTGATTACAAAAATTATTTTTAATGAAACCTTGAAATTTTGGGGGATTCTACGGTTTCCGTGGCACTGCCAGATGACCGCGAATTCATATAGAACTCAACAAAATAAAACTCTTTTAAAGAATAAAATTTTTCGATATCTCACTTAGTTTTCGAGAAAAATCGATTTTGGGAAAAATGTGATTTTTTAAAAAAAGTGAAAAATTTCATTGATTTTAATATCTTCAATTTTTTTGTATTTTTTTCCGAAAACTACATTTATAGATGAAAATTTTGAAAAAAAAAACGTCTGAATTAGTCCATTTTTGAAAACGTTACAGCTATTTGAAAAAAAGTCTTATTTCGTCAAGTTCTACAAGAATTCGCGGTTATTTGACGGCGCCACGAAAACCGTAGACCCCAAATTTTGCACTAAAAATATATCAGGTTGTAAATTTCTTCTTGTAAAAAGAAAATCCAATATTTCTAAAAGTCGCTTTTTCTCTCCGTGCATTAGCGAGTTTATTTTTAAAAAATTAAATAACATTTCCTAAAGCAGACAATTAAATTTTCATTCAATATTTTAATTTATTATGCAAACTTACTTTACGAAAACATTTTCAAACATGCTAGAGAGCTATTAATATATATATTTTAAGAGTATATAAATTTTTTAAGCACTAGGTACATGGAGCTAATTAATCTTTGTCTTCTTTAGAATTGCTCTCAGGACTTTCGTTGCTCTCCTCAGATGATTCATCGCCATAAAGCCACTGCCCGGTTATTATTCCCGCGGAGGCTGGATTTTCAATGCTCGTGACGTTGTGCTCGTCCTTAATCATCGAGTCAAATATAACTGTTATGTTTTCCCTCATTTTTTTGTACTCGGATGTGTTGTTCGAATCTTTCAGCTCGTGTAGCTCTAAGGTCGTTTGAGTCGATGATATAAATGTTCCTCTGTCTACAATCACTGAACTTTGCGAGGAAGTCTAGACAAATATTCATAGTAATTAAATAAATAAATAATTTAATTAATTAGGTAATAAATACATGATCCTGAAGTTAGCAGACAATTAACAATTTTTGAATTCTTTTTTTTTAATAAATCAATTGCAAAAAAATAAAATAAAAATATGCACAATAGGGTGGCGCAAAAAAAACTGACTATTTTTTTTTTTTTTCGATCTCGCATAAAAATTTGTTGGTTTACGATCTTTTGAGAAGCCTCTCCAAAAATCAGCTCGACAAAAAATTTTCAAGAGGTCGCTCACGAATTTTGAAAATATCAAAAATAATCGAAATTCGGATTTTTATTTCTACGTATGTAAAAAACTTGATATTTCTATTTCTCAGGTTATATTTTCATTCATTGTCATGCAAACTGATAGTAAAAAAATCGAGAAGCTTTATTATTAATATTCAAGGGTCGCTCAAAAACGTCCAAAAGACAGCACTCGGAAACATTCAAAATTCTTGAGCGAGGTTTAAATATTCAAATTTTGGGCTGAAATTCTCAGCGTAGTCATGATTTCACAAATATAAACTATTGCTACCACGAGAAAGAAAAAAATTCAGAAATAAAAATCCGAATTTCGATTATTTTTGATATTTTCAAAATTCGTGAGCGACCTCTTGAAAATTTTTTATCGAGCTGATTTTTGGAGAGGCTTCTCAAAACATCGTAAACCAACAAATTTTCATGCGAGATCGAAAAAAAAAATAGTCGGTTTTTTTGCGCCACCCTAATGCACATGTAGAAAATTAAAAAAGCTACAAGTGGAATTTTTCAAATATTTTATTTTTTTTAAATTTATCATTTTTTAAAAATTCAAAAATTATTAGACGTCGGCTAACTTCAGTATCATAATAAATACTTACAATATTAATAGACATTTTTGGATTTTCGCGCCAGCCTTCACGGCTACCGAAGAAATACGGCGAAATAGATCTACAATTTTTCAAATCCCGAGTTTTGTTGATAGTCACGCGCATATTGGGACTCCACATTTTGTACTTGCCATTTTTTTCTTTTGTAATAAAGTGTTTTGCTCTAGAGTCATTCAGTTTTACGTCATAAGTAGTAAAGCATTCTCCCGTGGTAAAGTTTTCCCAATTATGATAAACTCCTTCAGTTTTTCCCACCATATCTATTCCAGAGTGCAGCTGGTTTGCGATGTATCTCAATTTGTCTAGAATAAGCGGTGATATTTTCGCGGGAACGACCATTTCCTTGATACCCAAGGCATTCATCTTCAGTTCAAAGTGTACGCCGCTCGCGGACTCAATCAATCCCTCGCCGGTCATAACTTTTGGTGGAGATGTCGAGTTTGTAGAATTATGAAATCCCAAAAGCATTTTAGAGTCTTCTAGGTAACAGTGCAGAGCTTTCAATGTCATGTCAACTGGACGGCACTTCAATTGGGTCGTTAAGTTGAACGACATTTTATGATCTGATTCCTGGGTCTCGTTCACTCGGGGAATCATTTCTGCGTTGTAAGTCACATTGTATACCACCAAAGTATTTATCCACGAATCACTGTGGTCCAGTTGGGTCACTTGTTCATTTAAACATTTATTTTTATTAGTTTATTGGTAAAACGAATAAGGAAGTAATAAATTTTTAAAAAACTTACCAACTAGCAGAGGAAGAATAAGAAACTTCATGATAGGATCAGATTATTCGGTAGATTAGTTGAATTCCCTATTCAGTGGCTTCTTTTATACTGACACTTGTCTTCTAAACCAATTACCAAGATAATTTTCATTAAACATAATTTTGTAAAATTGATATGTCTGCATTATGATGATTGAGACACGTCAACTGTTACATTACTCATAACCCGGGCGTGCTGACATACATTTAATAAATTTATCTTATCTTATATAATTAAATTAAATTTTATATAAAATTATTAAAATTTCGTAAACTTGTGACTAATCTGTACGAAATTAACTTAGAAATTAGAGTTACCTTTTAAAAAAAAATTCAACGACTGCAAAAGCTCCAGTTTGTAGCTGCTCTGATACTGAGGCTCCGAAAGCTGGGGAAGCCCTTAAGACCTCGGTAGATCCTAGCGTCAGCTACCTCGCGATTGGCGCCCGATTCCCCACCACTTTGTACGACCAATCAGAGACTGGTCCAGAAAAGTAATTTGGGTTCAGTTTATTAGCAAACGGCCCGGAATATTTGGAAACTGCTGACTAATCAACCCGGCGACCGGATGCTAATTTATTTTAATAAAAGTGAGCAGTAATTATTGTGTTACTCTTTATTGGATATTTTTCAGTTTAATTTTACATTTACAAGCTTCTTTAGTAAGAACTTATAATTAACTTAAAAATTGTAAATGGTTATGAGCGTTACGAAAATTTATCCGGCGTGATTGGTAATTTCTTCACTGGAACAATCTTTGTTGAACTCGTCGTATTTGTGTTGCTCACATAGAGTAGGATCGATTTTTTGAAGAGTCAAACTTATAGATTCTTCGAGAGTATACTTCGATTTATAGCGATGATCAGTTATTGAAACTTTGACTTTTGAAAATGATGTAAAGTTGGCATTGCTGATGGTCATGAAATTTTCAAAGGAATTCTGCAACGAAAAGTAAAATATTTATTTCGACAATTCATTTTAAAATTTTTATTTTACTTACTAATTGGTATTCCACGTCAGTTTTTGTGGCATCGCGCAATTCTCTGTTGGCGTAAAACGAATAAACGAAGAATTTTTCGTGACACTTGTCACCGACTTCCATCATGCGAGTGATCTCGATGGGCCGATTGATGGATTCATCGGCTTGGGCAACCAGGAACAGATCCATGGGAAGCTTTTTCTGATGACTTGCGGCCGGTGATCGTGTTACCAGGAATTTAGTCAGACAGTTTCCTTTAGAGCTGTTGGCCTTTGTCTCATAGTTGCCAGTTATTTTTGGGGGAAAATCCAGACCGATGTTAAGCGGCATCGCAAGAGCTGCCATCATATTACGTCCTATTGGATCGACGTCTTTGGGAACCCAGACAGTAGTTATTCCGTTTTTGGTGAAATCAATTGTCATGGTGTCTTGCTGGAGGACTTTCTTTGTCCAGATGTCTCGCTCAATGTATTGAGCATCAGGTCTTGCGTGTTTGTTCTCGCCAGCAACCGCCGATTTACTTTCCGTGTCGTGGAAAAAACAATGAGCATTTGTTTCCAGTGATTGGCATGTCAGCATTGTTTTTAAATCAAAGATCATGTCGGAGTTTTTGGACTCACTCTGGCCCATGGGGTATGTTTTTAATGCATGACTTTGTACGAGATATGTCACTTCTGCACCGCGTTTCCAGATTGTCGGGTCTTGGGCAGACTCAAGTCTGGCCGCTAAAATTTAAAATTTACAATTTTTACAAACTAGTCGAACTAAAAAATTATTCCCGAAGATTTCTTTGGTCGCAGTTATTGAAAAATGTAAATAAAAATATAATTTCATTACTTACCGAGTAAAAATGGAAGTAGATTAATGATGATCATGATTCAAGAGTCACAAATACTTTACTGGTTTTCATAACAAGAGTCTGGCCCCTTATATGTTGACTACACTTACCATCATCACTTACATGCCATTAATTCAATTGGCTATACTTATCTCTAATATATTTTTACTCGCTCGGTTATTTGTTAATTGAATTGGGTAATTTAACTAACTTTAAAGGCCTCGCATCTCAAGGTCATCTAGCGAGTAGTGGCTCGTTAACCAGCACAGGGAATTGGCGCCACGGGTGATCCTTCTGAGTCCACTACGACCAGTCTCTATTTCCAGGCTTCGAGTTTAGTTCATCGTTTTTTGAAAAAGTTGGAGGCTCCAAAAGCTGAACAAGCCGTGAAAATTACTACCGGATTGGCGATTGGATCAATGATTGGTCTGCTGATAATTGACCTTTGGCAGCCGAATGAAAATTAATTTTAATAAATAAGGTGAGCGGTAATTATTACAAGTCACGTTTTATTGCATATTCTTAGCTTTACATTTACAAGCTTTCTTAATTAAAACTAATAACTAATGGCTTAAAAATTGTAATTAATTGTCGGCTGTATAGAAATTTATTCAGCTAGATTGTCAATTTCTTTGATGGTACAATGCAACTTATTGTTCTTGTCTTTTTCGCAATGGATGGGTTCAATTTTTTGCAGAGTCAAACTTATAGATTCGTCGAGAGTATACTGAGATTTATCTCGATGATCAGTTATTGATACTTTGACTTTTGAAAACGAAGTAAAGTTGGCACTGCTGATGACCATGAAATTTTCGAAGGAATTCTGCAACGAAAAGTAAAATTTATAACAATGTTTATTGTGAAAATGTTCATTTTACTTACAAGTTTGTAGTCTATATCAGTATCGTTGGCTGTACGGCATTCTCTGTTCATGTAAAACGAATGAACAAAAGATTTATCGTGACACTTGTCACCAGCTTCCATCGTACGAGTGATCTCGATCGGTCGATTGATAGATTCATTGGCTTGGGCAACCAGGAACAAATCCATGGGAAACTTTTTCTGATGACTTACAGCCGGTGATCGTGTTACCAGGAATTTGGTCTGACAATTTCCTTTAGTGGTGTTGGATTTTGTTTCATAGTTGCCAGATATTTCGGAAGAAAAATCCAGGCCGATGTCCAATGGCATTGCAAGCGCGCCCATCATATTGCGGCCTATTGGTTCCACTTCTACGGGAACCCAGACAGTAGTGATTCCGTTTTTGTTGAAGTCAATCGTCATCATACTTTGCTGGAGGATTTTCTTTGTCCAGATGTCTTGTTCAAGGTACTGAGCGTCAGGTCTTGCACGATTGTTATCACCAGCAACCACCGATTTACTTTCAGTGTCATGGAAAAAACAATGGGCATTTGTTTCCAGTGATTGGCATGTCAGCATTGTTTTTAAATCAAAAGTCATGTCAGAATTTTTGGATTCATTCTGGTCCATCGCGTATGTTTTTGATGCATGGTCTTGTATGAGATATGTCACTTTTGCACCGTATTTCCAGTTCGCTGGGTCTTGAGCAGACTCGAGTCTGGCCGCTAAAGTTCAAAATTTGAAACTTTTATAAACTAGCTGAGCTAAAAAATTATTTCTGATGATTTTTTTCGCGCAGTCATTGAAAAATGTAAATAAAAATATAATTTGATTACTTACCGAGTAAAAATGGGAGTAGATTAATGATGATCATGATTCAAGAGTCACAAATACTTTACTGGTTTTCATAACAAGAGTCTGCTTCCTTATATGTTGACTACACTTACCATCATCACTTACATACCATTAATCCAATTGGCTTTACTTATCTCTAATATATTTTTACACTGGCTCGGTTATTCGTTAATTGAATTGGGTTATTTAACTATCCTAAGAAGAGTAAGAGATCTTGCATGTCAAGGTCACGTGGCCTAACGGCCGTAACATTGAGACGTTAATTAAAATTAAGAATGACCAGCAAACTACTGCATGATTCATTTCTTCATTTATTTAGTTTTTTTCTCAAAAATTATAAATACAAAGCGGTAACAATAGATCATAGTACGTTTTTAAATAAAATTCATATTTTCAATTCGTCGAAGACGATCAATATTGGCTGGGATCATCATCCAAGTTTTCAGGAAGAACTCCCTTGACAACCGGGTTATTGAACTTCTCAAGCTGATCCGTGGCAGGCAGAACAGACTCGAGAGTGAGTTTCATGTGGTCCAGGACTTTGCCCAATTTCCTGCGGTCTTGGTCGAACACGTCATTTTCATTGTTTGTTTCACTGACGAATTTATTTTTCGATACAACTATTTTACTAACGGATGATTTCTGTAAAAAATAATTGATTATTTGAATCTCCGTAGACTGTAAATTATTTAAAAATAAATTTTACTTACAATGAGACTCAAAACATCTCTGTAAACAAGACCGAGAGTGTAACGGGTACCAAAGAACGGTCTGACGCATCTCAAACACTCTTTGACATTTCGCTCCTTCTCGATTTCCATAATTTCATTAGCGAGCTTTCCCAATTTGTCCAAAGGTGTCAATTCAAACTTACTGTCCTTAATTGCCTCGCTATCTTTATTCGGCAGCCGCGTGACTTTGAAGTCGACATCGCACTCCCCAACGGTGAAGTTTTCAAATGACCTGTAAGTCGACCGCATTTCATCAGAAAGATCCGCTCCAATACTCAACTGATTGGCAATCAATCTCGCCATGTTGACACAGTAGTCTGGTAAAGATGGTTCATTTTTCTCAATAATGTAACTCTCGATCCCCCGGTCATTGAATTTTATTTCAAACGGCACAGGGATGGCATTGAATGGACGAAAGGTTTCATTGGCAGCCGGCTTAGCCTTTTCTGGATTGAATCCTCCTTGAACATCCAGCCGGGTGATTTTTGTATCATCCAATTTGCATCTCAGAACATCCGGCTCACGTGGACGGCACCTTAATTTTGAATATAAACCAGTGCCGAGATATTGTCCCTTATCGCTGTCCAAAGACGTTATCATTTTAACTTCTCCTAAAAATGTATACTCGGGTCCATATTTCCATCCGTCTTTATCACTCACTTGCGCAGCTGTTTTAATTTATTTAAGTATCATGATTATTTATTTGGTTAATCATTGAAAAATATGTTTTTATTAGGAGAGGGAGGGGCAAAAGGGGGTACTTAAGGAAATACCAAGTTTTCGAGGACTCAAATACGCTAAATCTCTTTTTTTTTAATGATATTCAAAATAAATAGAAGAAATTTTCAGTTACCGTTGAAAAAAAAAATTTTTCATTTCTGCGGGCAAAGTGGGGTACCCCCTAAAAAAGGTAAAAAAAAAAATTTCTGGATTTTAAACGAATTTGATTAAGTTTAATTTTTTTTGTAAGTAATTTACATGAAGAAAAATTATATTTTACATTTTTATTGGATACAAAAAAAGAAAAAAAATTTTTAACAGTTTTTATCATAAAACAAACGTCATTAATATTTTTCAACTGACAATTGATTTTTGAAAAAGTTTACCGAAAAAAATTCAAAGTAACGCTTAATTATATTTACAGAAGTGATTTTGGAATTTTAAAAACCATTTAAAATATTACTTGTTTTTTTATCAAATTTTTGGGGTACCCCGTTTTGCCTACCCTACCCCCTTTTGCCCCCCTTCCCCTAAATAATTGGTCAATTAAATGCTAAAACTTACCCAAAAAAAATGGCAACAACTGAAAGAGCATCATGATGAGGAACAGCCAACTGAACTGACACGTAATAAATTCCGAGGGCTTCACTGACGTTTATATACCAAGTACCTTAACTACATGCGCTATTTTATTGGAGCATTAATTAGATCAATTCAAACGCAGAAAAATATTTATTTACGTTTATTTTTTTGATGCCGACTAATTTAATGATTCATTTGATTGCATTTATTAATTAACTCATTTTTTAATTAATCAGGCGACTGGCTTAGATTTATATTTGGGAAAAGAATTAAATTAAGCTGGTAGTCCGGGGTATTTTGGATGAAAAATTCAAGTGGAAGTTATAATGGCGTAAACGGGAATTTTGGTAAATTTATTTTCGGAGAAATCATCATTTTTTTTTAGGAAACTCTGTTGGTGACGCTCGTGATACTCTACAGTGACTTTGACAATGTGGTCGTTTATTTAATACAGGGGATGTAATTTAGTCATTAGGGCAATTCTGACTATTAGCGGAGTCATGTTTTCATCTGGAAATTAGGTGATGTCACATGTAAGACATCCATCATCTGTATAATAGTTTAAATATGATTAATGAATAGGTTATTATTATATTTTAAGAGTGAAGGGTCAACTCCCTTGAAAACTGGATTTGGAAATCATATCTTTTGATTTTTTGACTCAATTATTTACTCTGCGCTAAATTCGCCGGGGTACAGAGACATAACTAATCGCTAGGAACTACAGGAAAAATCAGTTGCGGCAAGTAACTATTTTCTTTCTATTTAGGAGTCAAAGATAAAATTTTTCTCAGGATTTCTAGAGGTTTTTCCTACTAGACGAACAGAAAACGATGGATATTTTCGAGAGATTCCCAGCAAGAAAAAAGTTACGGACTATTCATAAAAAAAATACATAAACAGTGTCATCTTCCCGACGTCGATTACTCGGAAAATAAATTTTTCTCGAGACATTTTGGGGTTTTTCCTACTAGAGGACATTATGACGAACAAAAAACGTCAGTATTGTATGGAGTTATTACCAACAGGTTAAAAGTTACGGTCTATTCTTAGAAAAATACATAGATAGTGTCATCTGCCCGTATCTGCCTGCATCTGCCCGTATCTGCCCGACCTCGATTACTCAAAAAACAATTTTTTTCTACTAAAGGACACTATAAGGGACAAAAAACGTTTACATTGTGTTGGATTATTCCCAACAGGAAAAAAGTTACAGGCTTCTCTTCATAGAGAATTATCTACACCCATCTCCACCCATGTCCACCCACCCTCATATGAGTCTGAACTCAAAAAATAAATTGTTCTCAGGTTTTTTTTTGGCTTCTCCTACTTGAGGACACTCTAAGGAACAGAAAACGTTTATATTGTGTTGGATTATTGCCAACAGGGAAAAAGTTACGGGCTTCTCTTCATAAAAAGACATAGACAGTGGCATCTCCACCCATCATATGGGTCTGATTTCGAAAAAAAAAGTTATCTCAGGACTTTTTTGGGGTTCTCCTATTAGAGGACACTATAAGGAACAAAAAACGTTTATATTGTATAAAGTTATTCCCAATAGGTCAAAAGTTACGGGCTATTCTTAGAAAAATACATAGACAGTCATCTGCCAGTATCTGCCCGTTCTTAGCGGAAAGTTAAAATAAAGTTATAGGGCAAAAACTTTTCAGGTGATTCGATCACAACCAGCTGTACGAGAAAAATGATAACAACAATTTAGGGAAGCCGTGGAGTCTCAGCAGGAGAGCTATAGGCCTCTAAAATGGCCCAAAACGGGCCAAAATGCTGATTTCTGCGACTAAATCTTAGAAAAAAATATCAAAATATGAAGTTATAGGGCGACAACTGCTCAGACGCGTTCAGTGCGACCCCCTGCACAAGAAAAATGATAACAGCAATTAAGGGAAGCCGTGGAATCTGAGCAGGAGAGCTACTCTTCATAAAATTGTAAAGGTAGCAGCATCCTCATCTATCCTCATGGGTCGTGATTCAATAGAAGGGAAAGGAAAAATCCATTCTACAATTTTTCATCTCCGTAACTAAGAATATAATTTACAATTTAAGATCTGAGTCTCCTATTCAGTTTATTTCCACTATTCTCTACTTTTTATCTAACTCATCAAGGACAAAAAAAAACCATAAATCCCGGGATATGGCAAACCCAAAAACCGGACGTGCAATCCAGCAAAGAAGATACGACGTCAGCGAGCGAATACCCAAGAAACTCAGTGACGTCATAAAAACAAGATTCGAGATAACGGTTCCTACCATCCACTTGCGTCCACCAGTCATCGTTTTTTTTTTTTTTCAAATTCTTTATCCTCATGTTAATAAACTGGTGAAAATTATCAACAAAAGTTCTCTACATTCCCCAGAAAGTAAATCTCCTCCACCAGGGTCGAAATCATTCCTCATCTCAGTGCGGGGCCATCCCAAGTCAAAGTGCTTGTCAACAAATTCCTTATATAATCCAACACGCAGCTTCTTAATCGCGTAGGCCAGGATACGTCATGATAATTGAGTCACTAATTTTGTTATTTATAAATTAAAATCGATATTTATTTTATGTTTTTACTCATGCTCATACCTCTTAAAACAATAAACAAGATAGGAAAAAAAAATGACAATTTTGCAGCACTAATTGCAGATAAAATATTTTTATTGACAATGTGAGTTATTACCGTAGTTTTTTAACCCTGGATTACAAGGACTCGTTTAGAATCTGCACATGTAGATAACCATGCAGCCAATGTTCACTTTTGTCTGTTGGGAAAAACCCATTGTTTGATCCGCCGTATGACGCGTCTGCTATTGTATTGTTTGCCAGTGCGACAATAAACGAAATTGTCCTGCTGACTAATACTCAAGGTCCCAAAAATAATTATTATTATTTAAAAATCTATTCCGCAATTATATATATTTTATTTATTAATAATCATAATTGTCCAATTGTTGATAATTTCCATATGGCCTAACACTTCTGCTTATATATTTATCATACATAGAATTATGTCATACATGTCAGAGCAAACATTTATCTACATTTAATATAAATATATGAAATTAAAAATCGATAAATATTTATCGATTTTCGGAACCTTATCGATCTTTATATTTATTTATTTATTTATTTATTTACTGAACACATCATCGGGATTAACCACCAGAATAATTAATATTAAATAATAAAAAGTCTTCCTACTCTCGCCAAATTTCCCAGAATGAGTCGCGAATATCCTTAGAGTGGGGATACAAGTCTGGCGGATTATAAAAAGGAAACCGGCTTGTGTTGCTCGTATTTAACTTGAGTTTACGATCACGTGCGTTTCCTACGCTGCTCTGCATCCGCAATTTGTTTACCAACAGTATTTTTTATTCATCATCAGTTTGAATTTTCCATCTGAATCCACTCCAGGCATTTGCCTTTAATTCAAAACTTCTACAAAATGGTAAAAACTATTTTAAAAAATTTTAAATTTACTAGTCAATAATTCAAATTTTATACTGATACATATAAATTTTATTTCCAGAACAAATATATAGCAGTATTAGCGATGTCTATTGTGATTGTTAGCTCACAAAGGCCACCATATGCTGGTTCAAGTGATCGTCTGCCAGCTGTACTCCCGCAGTATTTACAATCCAGCCAGAATCTGAATCAGGGCCAGGGACAGAGCACCAGCTCTTCAGTTGATAACAGAATAAACATTCAACAAGCAAACAATCCTTCAACAGCTAAGCCGCAAATATTAAATCTACCGGTCGACGCTCACGGAGACATTGATCTAATTAACAGGATCCAATCCTGGCCCAAAGAGTCTCAGCCTTTCTGGTACCTCAACTGGAAGCAAATCGAAGAACATCGCGGCGGATCTAGTTCTAATCCCATCACCAATCCCCCATCTCCTTCTACTGTCAGAAATAATTAACCACAAATAATAATAACTATTTATGTATTATGTTATCGAAAGTACTTAATTTTAAGTTGATTTTTTTGTAATTTAAATAAAAATACTTCTGCAAACCCATGGAACGTAACCGGTTTTTCATGCCCTTACGCACATATGAGATTATTCAAATCATTTGAACCACCTGGTCATAAATCATTGCATGCAATAATAATAATAACAATTAAAATTAAATTAAGTTCAAGATGTCTCTCAAATAAATAATTTAAAATTTATATACAGAACCTCTGTAATTTGAACTCCAAGGGAGAGGCAAAAAAATTCGAGTTATAGAAGATTTCGAGTTAGGCAGCAGGAGCTGTCGAAATCGATGTGTATTGCAGTGAATCCTAACTAAGTCTAAAGGTATGATAATTTTACAATCGCCAATAGAAAACCTGACGTCAACTATAAATTCCATTACCATTTCGTAGAACTGATAATCCTAATAAGATACTTACGGTAATAATTTTAAATTCGAGATAAAGAGGTCCAAGTGTATGTTTTCGACTTATAGAGGGTCAAAATTTCGAGCAGCGGAGGTTTTGGGGCTTGGAGGGAAGGGGATGAAACATTTCTTCGAGTTTAGGAGGTTTTCGACTTATCGAGGTTCGACACAGTGTTTCTACTGTATAAATTCAAACTTCACTTATCCTCAAGAGGATGTGCCATCTATTCTCTTTCTCACACACATGTGAACGAACGGAACTGTCCTTGTTGCACTTACATCAGCAAATGGAAATTCAAAAAGACCCATTCTTAGATACAAACTGAAATTTCCGAAGGAGAAACATTTCATTCGATAAATAATAAGTTTACGCATCGAATGAAATATTTTGTTTAATAATTTGGGTCTTTACCCGTGAAAATGGTTCGTTTGAAAATCACCTGGTACACTCTCTTAAGTACATAGAATTTGAAGGATTTGAATTTAAATTTATAATCAGAGTAGCGGGAAAACATCAAAGCCATTATTATTGATCAGTTTCTGATAATCAGCTGAGCTTTACCAGGATTAGGATTAGCCGAGCTGGCTTGCTAATTTATTCATTTATTATTACGGAATTTTGTGAATTTGAATGAACGTGGGCACCTCGTGTTCCTGACAGAAAGAGAGAGAGAAAGGAAAGAGGCAGGGCTTGATCACCGGCGTGCGACATTTAAGCCATGATGGTCATGCCACAAGCGCTTCTGGCGGTTGATACACGAGTGTAGTCCAGTACTCATTCATTCATCCTACATATATGTACATATATACTTGAGACATATATATGTACATATATATCGGATAGTTGAGTAGTCTGAGTACGCAACATCTACATACGATAGATAGCGAGTAGGTATCATCACATCTAAGCCTAAAAGTGTTTAGCAGTCGGACTCTCACACCAGCGCAGCACCAGCGCATCAGCACACGGGCACTGCACGCACACAGTGAAGGCGCACACGGACTCATACATTAGTGCCGCGGTAATGTCGGGAAGTGACAGCCCAACGTTTTTTCACGGCCAACCTTGGTCCAGCTGGATCGAAAGAATCGGCAGAGACAAGCCACTGAGTATGTACTTTGTTTATTACCTAGTGATATATATTTATTTTATTGTTTAGATTTAAATTAAGGACTCGGTGCTGATGAAAAGTCGATCGGGCGTCGAGCGAACATAACCTACACCGGGCTGGCTCTTTGTCATGATTCACAATTTACCAATACATTATTTTTATTTTACTTTACTTTAGTTTTTTTTTTTTTTTTTTATTTTATTTTATTTGTCAGTGTGTCATTTTATTTTTAATTTTATTTGTGAGGTTTTAAATATTATGTAATTTTTTTGGAGTTTTTACTGCTCTTTTTAAAAAATTAATTTTTTTATTTAGGATTTTTTTAAAAATTATTTATGATTGTGGATAATTTAATTATTTGAATATTGAATATTTTTTAAAAATAAGTATTGAGTGATGACGTGTTTTTAAAATAGAACAGTGTTTATATATTGAATTACTTTGCGAAGTTAAAACTTTAGTAACTTAATAATAGATTTAGGTTGCAAAAAGTGTCATTGATTTGAATGTGAGCACGAGACTGGGTGACTGCTGATAAATTTTTAAATTTATTATAAACGCGGGTTTATTTTTATAATTATTTATTTTTTTGAATTGTCATGTTCCAGGTGATGAGGAACCAGAAGCTGAACCAGCGAGCTCCGTTACTCGCCTCTCGGCAGATGGTAACGGTCTTATTTATTTTATTAAATAGTAAAAATAATGATAAATATAAGAGGCTAAAAAAATCATATATTTGTATGTATAAATTTAAAGAATTGAAAGAGATTTAAATTATTTAAAAATATAAAACAAGTGCCTGCACATCGTACGAGTTCGACAGTGGCCCAAGATATTGTTTATAACTTTCAGACATTGATCTCTATGGATTCTGCCCGGAGAGAGACACATTCTATGGCGTCGTCTGCGAAATTTGCAATGCTATCGTCAAACCTCAGGCTCTCATTCAACATATGGGTAATTATTTACTTTATTTTTTGTAAATAATGAGGATTATTTCTGATATTCATAATTTTCCAGAGAGCCGACATTCATCAGGAACAGTCAACTTACCACCGCCATCAACACCAGCGTCTAAAACCCCCGTGAAAACCCCATATTGCAAAGTCTCGAAGCTCACAAAAAAGGGTCAGCCTACGACGCCCTCCTCGGCAGGGACCGCCGCCGGCGGGGGGACTAGTTCAAACACGAGCAATTCGAAAATCAACCACTCGTCTGTCAAAAGAAACGCCGAGCAAGCGAACCTCCAGCAACCGGCGTTGGCAAACGCGTCGCCACGGTCTCCGCTTGAGCCAATCGGGATCTCCGGGAACTCATCAGTCAGCGGGGTGCCCTCCAGTCCTGTCAAAAGCCCCGGCAGCAACGGGAACAGCAACAGCAGCAACAACGGCGCCGCGGCAAACTCGATCGGCACGTCTGCGTCCGCGACAGGGCCTGGCCAGAGGCGGAAACGTCTCAAAGCAGACCGCGGGCTCGTCAAAGACCGCGAGTACGACCCGGACAGGCACTGCGGGGTCTGGATCGAAGACTCGGGGAAAACCTGCACCAGGTCCCTCACCTGCAAGGCTCACACGGTCTCGTTGCGCAGAACAGTCATCGGTCGGAGCAAAAGCTTCGACAAGCTCCTCGCAGATCATCGGGCTTCGAAGGAGCTCCCGAATAGGACACCGAAAGTAACCGTCACTGGGACCGTCACCGTATCCACGGCTTCTGTGTCCGCATTGACCGGAAGTTCCGGGGCGACTGCTGGTGTTGGTGCTGTTGGAACCACCGCCGACACAGATGCTCCTGGTTCACCGCCTGTTTTATCTCTGCCGGACACTTATCCACTGCCAAAGGTAGGGATTTCTCAATCTCTTTGTCCCAAACGTTTGAGTGTAGTTCTTCAGAAATTAATTATCAATCAATTCTTCTTTTGATAGATTATATTTTTATTGTCAAACCTTTAATGTTACCACCATCGTTATTACTATTGCTATAAATATTATTATATTTCGTTATTTTCTAAGTACAAGTTGATTAGGTCACAAATATTTATTGTCAGAGATAGAGTATATTTTTTGTAACGACTGTTTATTGATGATGATATTTATTGAGTAGGATTATAGGAGAGTTTAAAAAAAGTTTATTAGATATTGTTATATAAATTTAATTAATTAATTAATTATAAAAAAAATAATTGGTGATTAATAAAAAGCCGAGTGTTGATTTTTGTATATAGAAAGAAAAAAATCTAAATTATTTTTAAACCGAGGGGTTTAATCAAGTCCAAATTGTAATCTATTGTCACGCTTTTATCAGCGTTTATTTTTATCTTTTTTTGTTGTATTGTACATATCGTCACCAGTAGATTTAAATATTCTGTTGAGGTTTTTGTTAAAATAATATTTTGACCCGGTTGAAAAATTATTTTATTTATCATGGGGTTGGAACAAAAAAATCAATTCAATCGTCACAGGCTTGTTACTTATTGAGCACTTTTATTATTTATTTATTTTTTTTTTTTTTTATTGGCGGAATGAAAAGTACAAATAGGCTCGATTTTCGCTGGAGCCATTTGGAGCGCCGTGTTTAAATATAAAAAAATAAAATAAAGGACAATAATTAAAAAAAAAAAATGAAGAAAGTAAATCCGGGTGTCACACAGTTGATACTTGTTTTTGTTTTTGTCATTACAGGCTGTTGATTTGCTTTATCGGTGTCTGGCCCCGCATGGCTCCACTAAACCTGTAAGGCATGGTTCCTTTTTGGGTCATACTTTACGACCCGCCAATATAAGATACTTAAGCCACCGTCACTCAACAGAATCCACGTATCTCAACTCTGCAAAATCGCTCGTTTCTTATTTTTTAGACTAAACTGGAAGAGGATTTTGCGAATGAGGAATTAAGACTGGAGGCCTCAAGGTCAGCTGCTGCCACTGCTGCCACGGCATCCTCATCCCCGTCAACTGCCCCATCATCAGCGTCAACCACATCCAAGTCAATGCTGCCGCCAATATCCGTGGTCCTGCCGTCCCTGTCGCCGTTGGCCAACGACACGCCTCAACACATAGCAACACTCATTCCCGTCACCTCGAGTCTCTCCTCGGTTGTTTCAGCGTCGCTGGCGGCTCCCCAAGCCCAGCTGCCCAGTACCGTGCTCGAGGGAGAGACCACTGGGGATGACGAGTCCGAGAGCATGACTCTCTACTCGCCAGTCTCAATCTTCAAAGACACAAAGTCCCAGGTTGTCATGCAAGTCCCTCGATCCAACAACACCATCACCGCCAACAACTCCATCAGCAACAGCACCAGCTTGCTCCAGTCGCCTGTGCAACACCAGTCATCAGCAGCAACAGCATCATCGTCCAGAAACAGTTATCAAGGCTCGTCGATGCCCAGTCTTGCATTCGATGACCAACTGGAGCACCCCAAGCTCGCCAACGGCAAAAGGCTCAACAACAACACCAACAGCAACAGCAACATCAACACGAACCATAATAATTCTCTTCTTCTCAGTCCCATTGGCAGTAGCAGCAGCAGCAGGTCCTCCAAGCGTAGCAAGCATGACTACCAGGCGGAATTCCCTAGAGCTATCCAGGTAGAAGCAACCACAACTTCTACGCCCTTCTCATCACACTTCAGTGATATCGCCTGGTCAAATTGCCATCCGGAACCTCTCGCGGTCAGCCGCTGGCTCCGTATCACCTCCAGCCGTAAGCAGTACAACTTCAATATTCACTGACATAAGATCCCACCCACTCCGGGCTGAGGACTCGAACGTGCAGCTGCTGATAATGATGACCGTATGCCTTGTTTGCTTCTTCGCCAGTTACTGCAGTGCCGAGTCCAAAGCCCGTCGAGTGGGGTCACTAACATTCGTCATAATCATAACAATCATCAACTCTAGCTTTTTTTTTTTTTTTTTTTTTTCAATTATCGCTATCACTACTATCAATATTCAAGAGTTTTAAATTCAAATTAAAATAACTTTTTAACAAATGACGATTGAATTGATTTCTTCCGGGCTTTTTTTAAAATTATTATTGGGATTTAGTGACTTTTAATTCGCAAAAAAAATTATTTTAAATGTGCATGACTGCTGTATATAATCACGGCTTAGATTGTTTTTTAATAATGTAAATATTTATTATTATTATTATTATTTTTATTAAATTGACACTAGGAGTTAGTTACGAGTAAAAATTACGTCGCGAAACATTCGTATTAGATGTTTATATTTTTTTATTATTAATGTGATCTCTTTGTTTTTTTTTTGTCTCTGTCATTAATTATGCACGCGGATTAGTATAAATTAATAATATTAAATTTTTTTTACTTTAAATGAGTACGGGTATTAAATAATTAACAAAAACACTCCATTTTTAAAAAAACTTACATATAATTTAATTAAAATTGCATTTACGTTAAAAAATTATTATTATTATTTAATTATTAAAAATAATTGCATCGAATTAATAATTAACCGCCTAAAAATTTTAACACTTATAATTTATAACTTACGTATAACAAAAATATATAATTAGATATAATTATACATAAATTAAATATTCGAGGCTATTTGTTTGTAATTAAATTAAATAATAATAATAATAATAATAATGTATAATTATATCTAGTTATTAATCAGTCTAATTAATATTAAGGTATCTTAATATTAATCACAAATAAATCGAACAAACAATTAAGAAAATTAAGTCCATTCATAATTAACGATTAACGAGTATTAGTTATTGCTAGTATTCATTTAATAAATATGTCCCGTGTGAATTATTATTATTATTATATTTAATTATAAATGCTCAATAAAAATAGACGAATGGCAATAACGTCAAACATATAAATAAATATATCCCACACGTTAAGTCAAGTCAGTTATGTATGTAAAATAATTTATAATAACAGTAGTGTTTGTAATTATTAATTATATTAATTATTGTTAATCTAAGACTGCTCCTGTCCGTGTCTTTTTTTTTTTAATTGCAAAGACACTTATTTTTATTCGTACGCTTTAACATATGTGTATACTCTTTTATCAAAGTTAGAATGATATTATTATATTTGATTTATTGTTTAGTTATATTTTAATTATTATATGTATAGATATGTAATGTGTGTTAAATTTAATCTGAGACCTTTGGGTTTTTACAAATACCTCGATAAATCTTTGCCTCATAATAAATAATTTTTTATTTCGCGTGAATGAAAAGAGACGGAAAAGTTTTAAAAGAATAAGGGATTTTTGAAAAGTCGGGTTATAATTATTTTATTTCTGATGTAAAAGCGGATTAAAATAAAATGGCGGGGTTTCAAAACTTGCAAACAATCCGCCAGAGTTGGAAATGGCGGTAGCGATACAAAGTTATAACTTTGAACCTCAAAATTTTTGAAATTCTTTTGGAAAAGTAGAGCGCGACTTTGAAATTTATTTCACGTGAATGAGAAGCGACGGAAAATTATAAAAAAATTAATTATGTAAGAGTCAGGCTCTAGTTGTTCAATGTTTAGTGTAAATGCGGGTAAAAAAATGGCGGGGTTTTGAAACTCGGAAACAATCCGCCAGAGTTAAAAATGGCGGTAGTGGTAAAAAGTTTAAACTGAACCTAAAAATTTATAAAACAATTTTGGAAAAGTGGAGCTAGACTTTTATATGATTGAAAAAAAAGGTATAACCGAGTAATTTCCTCATAGATTGTGATATTTATGCGTAATGTAGGATACTGAGGAAAAATAGGCTAAAAAATGTCCCTGCTGTTGATTTTTCAGAGTTACGTGCTTCCTTGTACACTTTTATTAATTTAATTAAACAACTAATTCCTCTTGTTCAAAATCTAAACTGACTCTCTGAAAATCAACGAGGTTAGAAATGAAAAAAATTGCTAAACTTGCCACTTAAAGTTGAATTTATGAGCAGTTGGGCAGCTTTACTTAAAAATTAAAGTGTTCAGTGACATTTTTATTTATAAAACTTTGTAAATCCGGTGTAAAGTACAAGACTCGTCGGTAAAATTATTTTATTAAATTAAAAAAAAAAAAAATATGCTTGTGTTAAATTTAATCGGCGAGTTTTGTCTATTTGTTTACTAATTACTTTGTTTGTTATAAAAAGTACAATTAAGATGAGTGAGATATTCCAAATAATTGTGCATCTGTAGTCTAATCGTATTGGTAGTACATGTAGAATTATTATTATTATTATTATTATTATTAAAAATAAAAAACTAATTAAATAAAAACAAAATAATAGATTGCGTGATTAAGTTGTTAGGCGACTAGTTATAAAAAACAATTGATAAACAATGAGATGACGTATTGTTCACATGTATTAGATGTAACTACTAAAAGTGTATGTACATATATAAAGAAAAAGTAAAAAAACAAACTGACGTAAGATTGTAAAATAAATTACAATTACCTATAGTCTGTTTTTGTGGAGAGTAAACGCGGATTGTTGTAGATAATCATCGTAATAAAAATAAAAACAAACAACAACAAAATATTAATTATTATTAATATTGATAATTATAATAGTACATATAGTAAATAATGTCATTTATTTTTTTACATGTCGTAGAAAGCTCTTCCGTAATTATAAAAAAAACAACACTACCATTTTTATTATTATTTTTATTTTATTATACCGCGGAATGTGAAATGAATAAGTCAAGTCATTATGGTAATTTTAGCGACTTGCGTTTTCTCGGTTATTCAAATACTTAGAAGTTTGCCGTTTGAATTATTACCTTTGCTATTTATTGTAACTATTTGTTTTGTTTTTTTTTTTATTTTATTTTTTTATATTAATGTACTTAGATAACTAGGCGTCAGTTAGATACTAGAGTTAACACTTGAATAAATAAATTTTATTCGCGTAATGACTTGGGTTCATTTCATGATCCATCAATAATTTTTAAAGTTTTAAACAACGTTTGTGGCATTTAATTTAAAATATATGTTTTATATTTATTTATATATTAAGTCTTTTATTTTTTTCCTTTTTCCTTGGGCACTAATTTATTGACAGTTTTTTTATTTATTTATTTTAAATTATTTTGAAATAATCGAAGTGGAGAAAAATGTAAATTATTTAATTTCTGGGATTATAATTAAGAAAACAGGATTAATTTCTAAGTACTTTGAATAATTAATCATTAATAGGCTTCATATTAAATGATAAAATAAATATGGCGACCTAACCTCACTCAGCCACCATTTTGTCGACAAGTGACTCCATTTTGTGTTCGTCTACTTGTCAGCTCTTTGAAAAATAAAAGCCCTGATTAAATAACTCAATTCAACCGAATTAAAAATTTTAATTCTGTTATATTCTGTCGAATTCTGCAAACTAGAATTCAACTGAATTGAAAATTTGAATTTGAATTAAACAGAATAAAACCGATTTAAAAATTTCAAATTCGTTTTAATTCAGATTCAAAACCAGAAATTGGAGAATTATTTTCGAATTAAACCGAATAGAATTATTTAAATTCGTTTTAATTGGGACAAATTCTGGTTTTCCTGTCGAATTAAACAGAATTCACTTTTAAGTTAGGTACCGAATTAACAGAATTTATCTGAATTAAATAGAATTAAAAATTTTAATTCTGCAAAACAGAATTCAATTGAATTGAAAATTTGAATTTGAATTAAACAGAATAATACCGATTTAAAAATTTCAAATTCGTTTTAATTCAGTTTAATTCGGATTCAGAACCAGAAATTGGAGATTTATTTTTGAATTAAACCGAATCGAATTAGTTAAATTCGTTTTAATTTTGACAAATTCTGGTTTTTCTGCCGAATTGGACAGAATTCATTTTTAAGTTACGTACCGAATTAACAGAATTTATCTGAATTAAATAGAATTAAAAATTTAATTCTGTTTAATTCGATCGAATTCAGTTGTTTAATCAAGGAGATAAATAAATCCATGAAATAAAAATATTTACGTTCGAAATAAATATAGACCACAAAAAAATAAGGACACTGTTCCTTAATTTTTTTATAAATAGTATTATTACAGTAACATTAAATATATACGACATAAATAGAAAAACATAAAAACTAAGCCAAATCTTTAATTTATTATTAAAACTAATGGATTTTTTATAAATTAATCATTTTCATAATTAATATTTATATCTCACATAAATAATCAACAAATTTATACAGATAATTAACTACAGATACATAATTTAGACTGAATTATTAATCTCTAAAGCTAATTAATTATCTACTTATAATATAAATACAATAAATTAAATTAATCATTGTAAATTAACGTATATATTGTAAATTGTCGCGGTGTTTGTATGCCGATTACCTCAAAATCAATCATTATATCAATTAATAAACAATTGTTATACATGTGATCGTTATTATCTACGGTTATAAAACTATGCACTGGAGCTTTTTAAAAATAATTAAAACAATTCCATGTAAATTGTTATCTTCCTTCTTCTAAATATAATCTATTTAAAAAAATTAATTTAACAGATTATTTAAAAACCAATCATGCTCATAATCATGATCACGTTCATGTTCATGTCCATGTTAAGTGTATTTAAAATATATATTAAACTGAATGAACTGGCAGTGAGGTCCAGATCTTCCGACACAAACAGGTCCACCCACAGCAAATTCCTTTTGTACTATTGACCATTGACGTACGTGTCTCTAAGGTAAATGCTCGCTGTTAATATCACCCAGCATCTGAGCATCAGAACACACGCGTGGTAAATGTATACATATATATGCATTTAACTAAATGACATAATCCGTTAAAAATATATATCTTTATATTTTTTCATCAATCATTTAATTTATCACAATAAATTTTAAATAAAAATAATTTCGTTTATTCTGACAACTGCCGACTCTTGATTGAGTAAGTGCTTTTTAATGTACGAATTATCCAATTTAATAATTTCATGTGATAAAAGTGTTTTTTTTCTCTAGGGTTGCAGTCAGGGTTAAGAACGCCAATAAATCTTGGTGATGAGCTAACGATAATTGGTTTTATATTTAAATAAAATATTTATTTACAAGTGGGTCTAGAAATATAACAGTAAATCTGGCAGTTGCCACCGAAATACACCAGCTGGTACACTCTCTTTGTACCAGAAAATCTACTTTCGCACTCGACAACGCGATAACGTTGAATCATCAACTCAAATACTTTATTAGACATCCTAAATCCATAGTTTATAATCATAATATTTATATTTTAGCTCTTACACATCTTTATCTCCATGATTATTTTTTATTACTCGGATTGTTAATTTGACAAACGAAATTCGTAGTATGAAAAACTGCTGATACCAAGTCGTAATTCCCAAATATCACAGCGGGAAACCATAACATCTGCCAGCATAAATTTGCGACCGCCTGATAAAAAAAGCAGATATTTAATAAAAAAATCTTGAAAACGGTTGACCCTTTGAACCGAACCCGAAACTTCCCGCTGTTTTCCAGCTCAGAGAACTCGAAAATTTTATTATTTGTAAAGTTTTTGAGTTTTTCGAGCCACAAGAATTAAAAATTTTAATTCTGTTATACTCTGTCGAATTCTGCGAAACGAAATTCAACTGAATTGAAAATTTGAATTTGAATTGAACAGAATAAAACCGATTTAAAAATTTCAAATTCGTTTTAATTCAGTTCAATTCGGATTCAGGACCAGAAATTGGAGAATTATTTTCGAATTAATCAGAATTAAACCGAACAGAATTATTTAAATTCGTTTTAATTTGGACAAATTCGGGTTTTCCTGCCGAATTAGACAGAATTCATTTTTAAGTTAGGTACCGAATTAACAGAATTTATTTGAATTAAATAGAATTAAAAATTTTAATTCTGCAAAACAGAATTCCATTGAATTGAAAATTTGAATTTGAATTAAACAGAATAAAACCGATTTAAAAATTTCAAATTCATTTTAATTCAGTTCAATTCGGATTCAGAACCAGAAATTGGAGAATTATTTTCGAATAAATCAGAATTAAACCGAATGGAATTATTTAAATTCGTTTTAATTTGGACGAATTCTGGTTTTCCTGCCGAATTAGTCAGAATTCATTTTTAAGTTAGGTACCGAATTAACAGAATTTATTTGAATTAAATAGAATTAAAAATTTTAATTCTGCAAAACAGAATTCCATTGAATTGAAAATTTGAATTTGAATTAAACAGAATAAAACCGATTTAAAAATTTCAAATTCGGTTTAATTCAGATTCAGAACCAGAAATTGGAGAATTATTTTCGAATTAATCAGAATTAAACCGAATAGAATTATTTAAATTCGTTTTTATTCAGATTCAGAACCAGAAATTGGAGAATCATATTCGAATTAATCAGAATTAAACCGAACAGAATTATTTAAATTCGTTTCAATTTGGACAAATTCGGGTTTTCCTGCCGAATTAGACAGAATTCATTTTCAAGTTACGTACCGAATTAACAGAATTTATCTGAATTAAATAGAATTAAATATTTAATTCGATCGAATTCAGTTGTTCAATCAGGGAATACATTTCGCTGAAAAAAAACTTAGACCTGATTAAATTTCGAGGCAAGTCGGTCAACCGGTTTCGAGTTATGCAAAAAAAACTCGATTTTCGAAATTATGACCGAAACCAATAACTTCCTTTTTAAAATTTCATAGCGGGAAGTTTTAAATAAAGTCTGTCTAGGAATTTATAACAGCTCAGGCTTTCTTGTGTCTCCAGCACAGACATTACTATTTCACAGCAATGGCAATAGCAATAGCAATAGCAACTGAGGACACTGTTATCTTGATGACATTCTACTACAGTTAGCCGTTAAATAAAATTAAAAAAAAAAAAAAAAAAAAAAAACATTATGTAGGTTTATGTCCTCTACGTGCTGGATAACAAAGTGGGCGTACATGGATGTTCTATCAAATCTCAAATAAGTGTACATATGAATACCCATAAACTATTTTAATAATTTATACTTAAGTTACTTAAAATAAATATCATTTATTATTTATTATTTATTACAAATTATTTAAAAAAATATCAGGTTACAAAAATTGTTATAAGGGTCCAGTACAAAGAATAACTCAGTTTCAGATCGTTTTTAAGTCCTCAATAACCCGAGACTATACCTGACCATCAGGAACTTGGTGTAGACCTTGGACCCCCTGAAGCCTTATTCTTCCTTTCTCTATCCCGTAAATTCTTAACTTCTTATCCTTATTATTATTGTTATAGGTACTCTTATTCCCGTCTTGCTTTATCTTATTCTCAAAGCAACCTGCCGACTGTGTTGTAGCCACGCAGCCTCCCGCGTCCTCGTGGTATGAGATGAGGTGAGCAAGTGGGAGCCTTCTTTCTCCCTCGCACTCTTTACTTATCTGTCTAGTGTATCGGTACTCCTTCTCTCTCGCTCTCCAGTCTCTCGATTTAGTCGCTTTTTCTTATTCGCGTTTCAAGAAGTAAAGAGGGGACAGGCTCAACAGCGACAGAGTAGTCGGGAGTCGCGCACCGGATCTCACAGAATCCGCTGCAGTCACCTCTCTCTAGTTAAATAATACCGTTCAAATTTTACGATACCAGTGGGGAATTGTGTACATCTATTGTGTTTGTCTACTGCACCAATTAATTTATTTTTAATAATAACAACAACAATTTTTTATTATAAAAAACTCCGGATTATGGCGCTCAGTTACCGCCGACTTGCAGGTAATTTTTTTAAAATTATTATTATTTATTTAAATAAATGTTAGATTGCCAAGATAGTATGGTAATAAATGGTCATGATGTCAGATTTCTATCAAGGTAAATCTAATAATTGCATTAGATAAATAATTATTTATTTACTGAGGTCCCGCCGACAAGTGTCGGGACATTTTAATAAATATTTTATCAACAAATATATCATATATATATTTATTTAAAATACAACTTGATGACATTTATCAAGACGTCATCAGCAGTACAAGGAAATATAACATTTAGTTTGCCTTGATATTTATTGTCTACACTCTACTTGTATTTGACACACAATGGGCGCGTGGGCTAGAGACAATTTCATTTTTGTTTACTTATAAAAATTTTAATACCAATAGTAATGATGGTTAAATACATATATATGAAAATTAAAAGTCATTGTGCAAGAGAATGTTTTACTTTTTAAAAAATAACGGATCTAATGGAGCTGGTTTAATTTTTATCACCAACAAATCACGTTGCGGGATTATTTTTTTTGAAAACTACATACAAGTGGGCAGTGTACTAGCACTAGTACTATTACTATGTACCAGAACCTATTTATGTGCTCGACTGAATCATTGTTCGCTCAGAATGTAGACCCATGTGGGTTATTGCTGGCCAACGAGACCTAACATTGCAGGCTGCTCTGCTTCTATTATATCCGATAACTCAGCAAAATTCAACACCGTGACATATCGAGACCGATTATTCTTATCGCCTTTTTTATTGCTTTATCTACATAATAACTTAATATTCCCCTGACCTCTCCCTCGCTCGCTATCGCGCAAAAGTTCATCACTCTATTTTATTTAATAATAAACTAATTTTGTTATCGTACTTTTTTCTATACCGAAATTAAATTTTATCTAATTTTATTCAATTTATATTCGTTTCACAAAAAAAAAAAAATGTTACGTAATTTTAATAAATTGTTTATTTGATTTTTTAAATTAAATTTAATTAACTAAAAATAATATTCGAAATTAATGATTTGATTTGAATAAATAAAATGAATATAAAATAACATACGCAATGAATTTAAATAACTACAGATGTTCCGGTAATAACTTTTAAATTGGTCTTGTATTATAGAAGTACTTGTATACATTGCACGCATATGTTGCATAATTGTAAACAATAAACTCCCGATTGCTGTTGCATAGAACCAAAGAGACTGCAATGGTCACGGTGATATATGTCTAGTTTATTTTTAAAATTATTTTACTGTATTGTGAAAAAATCCAGTCAATTCGAATACGGATTTTATTTTACTCCGATCTGGAGTTTTTAAAAAAATTACTCCGCATTTGGAGTTTTTTTTCTGCGGTCATTTTGAAATGACGCGGATTTTATTTTACTCCGATCTGGAGTTTTTAAAAAAATTACTCCGCATATGGAGTTTTTTTTCTGCGGTCATTTTGAAATGACACCGATTTTATTTTACTCCGATCTGGAGCTTCAAAAAACTTCACTCCGCATATGGAGTTTTTTTTCCGCGGTCATTTTGAAATGACGCGGATTTTATTTTACTCCGATCCGGAGCTTTGAAAAAATTCACTCCGCATATGGAGTTTTTTTTTAGCGGTCATTTTGAAATGACGCGGATTTTATTTTACTCCGATCTGGAGTTTAAAAAAAAATCACTCCGCATATGGAGTTTTTTTCCGCGGTCATTTTGAAATGACGCGGATTTTATTTTACTCCGATCTGGAGTTTAAATTTCAAAATGAATTTGGAGTAAATTTCACTCCGGGGATTAAATAAATAAAAAGTCTACTCCGGATTTAATCCGCATTCGCTCCGCAAATTTTTTACAGTAATTGCAATAATAAAATAAAAAAACCTAATACTGTTTTAAATATATAGTTGATAATGTCAAACGTATATCGGCGGAAGTACTAGTTGTTTTAACACTACACATAACAACGTCCTTAGCTCTACTCTAAACCCAGGAAATGTAACATAAGTAAACCGATAAGAAGGCTGTAGTACTATTCGCAGGTGCGGCTCGTACAAATTCTCTTCTTAAACATTTATTTTATTTTATGTTTTTTATTTTTAATTCTTTACCTATTGGAGTCACTCGGCTGGTTTAACAACGCGGCTCGACTTTATTTCTGACCCAGGTTAATTCTTCTCTTTTTTCTATCGTTTGTTCGCCGCACGTACCGTACATTCGTCTCATCTGTCGGTCCTTCCTCGGATTATACACACCGGGGTTTTGTGAAACGTTTTATCTGCACGTGCGTTCGCATATTGTACTTTTATTTTTCCCTAAAAAAATAAATTTACAATCACTCGGAATATAGTAGAGTACAAAAAAAATTACTCTTCTTTTAAAAACTTTATAGGAACGATAGAGCAGAAAATTTTAATAAATTGCGCGGCTTTAGTGATAGTGGGCTCGAGACGATTCATATATAAAATATAATATATATATGATGTATGATGTATATTTTTGTAGACCGCACGGCTGCTGAAAAAATATAAAAACTGAACACCTGAGTCTGAGTGTACATATTTAAATAGATTAAAGTTTATTGCTTTGATATACGAGTCTTATCATTGCAATTTAAATTAATGCTCGGTCTTAACTAATTAAAGCGACGATGACTACAATTAATTACTGACATACATGTGACCGAAGAGTTTATGAATTTAATTGTACAAAAAATTTATATTCTTTATTAATTGATTCAATAACTCAACTATATTTTTTATCTCGACTATTAATTATTTATACGTTTAATTTCCAAAGTGATTAATTATTTATGTTACTTAAATTTTTTTATTTCAATGTTCTGTTCATTTGATAGAATATATATTTTATATTTATTAAAATTAAAAAAATTTATTTTGAATAATGGGAAAAGTAAAATTGCTATTATGCATTTAAATGTGAGCATTTATCACGGGATTATGTTATACGCATACATATATGTATATATAATATATATAAAGCTTTCTCTTTGTCATTAGCATTTTTTCGCGTAATCGATGCAGCAGGAAATCGGTGTGAGTTCATTATTAATTGTTGTCAAGTCCATGACTTTAATGTAAATTAAATAAAATAAATATGAGTAATTGGCTTTTTGAATTACTATACATTGTAATTATAAATTTACGTAATTTATTTGCGCGATTATAATTTTTTTTAACCCGCGAAAAAAGATAATTTGATTTTTTTATTAAGCGGTTGTGATTTATAATTAATGACGGGTCAAATAAATTTCCTGCTAAAATTATAAATGACGAAATATTTAATCCCGCCCATTTGTAAAATAAAAATTACTTACATACTAGGTCGGATATTTTTTACAAATTTTTTTACCGCAATAAATAATTTATAAAGACGATGCTCATTGGCTTATGTGCGAGTGGTTTTATGACGTAGGAGTGACATTATAAATAAGCAATAAAGGTAAAATATACAACTCGTGAGCCATTTGCTCCTCAATATTTTTTTTTATTTTAAAAACACGTATTCCAATTCACGGTCATATTTGCGCAATTCATTCAATTCACGTGTTACAGCATTTTTATTTAACATTTCTCATTATATTATGTCGTACAACACTATAAGGACTTTTATTACTACTTTTATCCGTAAACTTTAACATCCTACTCATTAAAAAATATATATATGCATATTTAAATTCATATACATATTTATTACTCTGTAAAAATTTCGGAGTAAATGGGGATTAAATTCGTGCAAATTATTTTTTATTTAAAAACTCCTACCCACGGTAAGTTTTACTCTAAGGTTAGAGGAGGGGGTGACTTCATAAATAAAAAAAAAAAAATTCTATATTTTAATTCGCACACAGAAAAAAGATTTCTTGGTGCAAAAAATTTTTTCTCAGCCGAAAAGTGGCCGTAAAAAAAAGGTCTAGGTAGCGGACACCAGGCCGCAATTCGCTAGGACTAAACATGGCCGAAATTTGGTCGAAATCTACGGCGCCTAAAAATTATCATACAGGATGGCAAAAATTTGGTAAATTTCTTTTTCGATAGTTTTCGAGGATTACTCCGGAACAGTACATAAAAAAAAAATTTTAAGACCAGATCAGAAAACTAGACACTTGAAGGTACAATTTGCATTTTTTGTTTTTGTCGTTTGACCATTTTCCTTCGAGTTACAACCTGGGGAAAATCACTTTAAAATTTGAAATTTTTTTAATATCCCTTAATTTTTGTAACTAGTGTATAATTAAAATTTTTTTTTTAGTTGATAAATTTTTGAAATAAAGTAAAACTATTTATAATCTACAAAACTAAAAAACACGTTTTTTGGGTTCAAGGTAATGACAAATTCTTATTTGTCATCGTTCACCCTCGATTAGCTCAATTACTAATTGTTATTTAATAAAAAAAAAACAATTCTATATTTCTTAATATAGAATTGTTTTTTTTTATTAAATAACAATTAGTAATTAAGCTAATCGAGGGTGAACGATTTATTACACCTAAAAAAAATTTTTTTGAGTAATATAAAACCAAAAATAGGTGTCAAGAGAAAGAAATACATTTTGAATGATGAAAACAGTTTAAAAAAAAAAAAAAACGAAAAAAAAAAAAATTTTTTATCATTTTTTGGAGGGGGGCCTCTCTGCCCCACAAAAAAAAAAATTTTTTTTCAGAATTTCGGCAATCTTTATGGTTGAAAGCCACAAAAAGTAATAATTGACTTAGGGGGGCTGCTCTGCCCCACCCTCCCCTATAATTTAAAATTTTTTTGATTTTGAACTGTTACAATTTAATTCCCGGATACTTTTCGAAATTCCCTGACATTTCCATGATATTTCCCAGTTGCATTCAATTCCCTGATAATTCCCGATATTCCCGGTCCGTGCACGGCCATGGCCACCCTGTCATAATACCAAAAATTTCATTAGTTCTGCCTTCTGCGAGGGTGTAGGGGAGGGTGGGGCAGAGCGCCCCCCCTGAAATTTTGACCAAAAAAAAAATTTTTTTTTTTTCGACTAATTACTATAAATCCGATATGTTTGCGCATTTTTACCCCTACGCATGACATTTGGGGAAAAATGGACAAGCCCAAAATTTTGAAAAAGTGATTTTTTCGTATTTTTATCGTCAAATTAAAAAAAAATAATTATAATTCCACATTTCTAGCCCTACGCATAACACCTGGGGCAAAATGGACCAGCCGAAACTTCCGAAAAAATTATTTTTTCATATTTTTCGGCCGTTTCTTTATGTAAGAGGCAAATTTGGTCACTAAAAATTTATAAAAATTAAATTTTTTTTTTAGTTGATAAATTTTTGAAATAAAGTAAAATTATAGAATTGATTATTTTTTTATTAAATAACAATTAGTAATTAAGGTAATCGAGATCGAACGATTTTTTACGCTTTAAAAAATTTTTTTCGAGTAATATAAAACCAAAAATACTTGTCAAGAGTAAGAATTACATTCTTAATGATGAAAACAATTTAAAAAAAAAAATTTTTCATCACTTTTTGAAGGGGGGCCGCTCTGCCCCACAAAAAAAAAAATTTTTTTCAGAATTTTGGCAAAATGTCCATAAATTTGTTCGAAATAGGACAAAAGTAAAGTGATCTTATGGTTGAAAGCCACAAAAAATAATAATTGGCTTAGGGGGGCCGCTCTGCCCCACCCTCCCCTATATCCAATTTAAAAATTAAACTCCAATTTTTTTTGCGCAAATAGTGTTAAATAACTTGACACTTGACACGGTCGTCGACTTCATCTGAGTTTGTCTGATGATTGGAATAAAATGTATTTCTATTTAACAGAAAATAGTTTTCTTTACCTACATGCCATTTCAGGTAATGTCTACAGAATCCAGCTGTGACTGTTAGTTGTAAACCCGTGAGTTAACATAATGTGTAACTGATGAACTAAATGTTTTTCTTACACACATAACTTTTATCCTTTTATTTATATTACCTTACTACCTTTAGTTTGTATACAACTCACACAATCAACTGAACTATACTCAATAACGTTCACTCAATACATATACAATACCAATGGCAATGAACGCATCATTTTATCGCAATAAACATACATATATTATATACGCACACACATCAGCATCCATCTGATCTACTGACAATTTATGCAAATTACAAATAAGGTAAAACCCAGCAATTTTCTGTTCTCTCTACAGCCGCAGAGCAATTTAATGTCTATTATTACAACAAACTATCAAATCCATTTAAATAATTACCCCGTTAATTATGAAAAATTTCAAATTGCAGATAAATCTTTTATATGTACGAGAGATCGCATTAATCGATTTAATTATATGACAAGTACTTGAATTTGCTCTTAATCCCAGGGACGGGTTAAACGTCTCGGGTTAATCGGAGTAGAGAACGTGACGTTTAAATGTAAATAAGATGTCTTTTAAGATAATACAGATGTCGTGGAAATATATATACATATACATATATATCACGAGTTTATTTTTATTTATCGAATTAAAATTTATTGATCCAGTTCTTAAAACTTATTAATTTCAGTCGACTTACTATTGATATTTTGTTGACAGTAAATTTAATCTGGATTAAAAAATAAGTGACATTTCGAATTTAAATAACGAGTTAAATAAATTTTTATGACAACTTTGTATAGACAATGAGAGTGGAGCTTAAAGAGGTCGAAGAAAGTTTCCTAATTATAAAAAGTACAGTGCAGTCAATGGAGTATGTACAGCTGTACATATATATGTATATATGTATATATGTATATATGTATATAGTGCTCCGGAAACTCCTACGACCACCCTCTCCTTTGGCTGACAGAGTTTAAGTTTGTCTTGTTTTCTCATGTGTGACTCTCCTCTCAACTCTCCGTGTATGGGAAAACGTGTAATGCTAAAAACCAGTTCGACGTATTATATGTTCATGCTCACCGTTCCTATCCGGGCAGTTATAAGTTATTATCTGCCAGCTGAAGAAAGGGACGTAGTGTCTGACAAAACTCAAACCCGACAATTAAATTACTATTTTAAATCACATATTCTATTTTATTTATTTTACTCACCAAAATATTTAACACTTACTCAGAAAAAAATTTTATTCGCCCTAAGAAATTTTTTGCATCATAAATTCCAGACTAAAATTTTCTTCGGCCGAGAAAACCTTTTTTTCTGTACACAGAAAAAAATAATTTCTTGGCGCAAGAAAACTTTTCCATTATGAATTGAAAACAAAAATTCTTTTGGGGCGGGAAAAATATTTTTTGAAACGAGAAATTTGTTATTGACCTAAAAACTTTTTTTTACTCCAAGAAAAGTTTTTTTCGTCTCAAGAAAATTTTTGTTTTCAATTCATAATGCAAAAAATTTCTTGGGCCTAGAAAACCTTTTTTTCTGTACACAGAAAAGAAGAATTTCTTGGCGCAAGAAAATTTTTCCATTATGAATTGAAAATATAAATTCTTTTGGGGCGGGAAAAATATTTTTTGAAACGAGAAATTTATTATTGACCTAAAAACTTTTTTTACTCCGAGGAAATTTTTTTTTCGACTCAAGAAAATTTTTGTTTCCAATTCATAATGCGAAAAATTTCTTGGGTCAAGAAAAATTTTCTTGGGGCGAGTAAGAAATTCCTTTTTTCTGTATATACGAATTCAATAGAAAATGACCCAGCCCTCGAGAAAAATGACAGTGTCCCTAATTACTAAATAATTAAATTTTAATTTTTGAGTTGCGTTAAAATAATCTTTAGCTCCAGAGTTAATATTATTAATAAATCCTAATTTATATTTAATGACTATCTCATAAATGAAATATTTTATTTAAATTCATTGATAAATTAAACGTGGGCTTAAGCTGTTTTCTTTTCCACATATATTTAATAACGTACCACACACGTTAAAATAAAAACATGTCAAAGTGTACTCTGACAAGTTTAGTTTAAACCACACGAGCTAGCTCTAGCTCTACTGTAGTTTACTCATTTTATTACGATCCAATTAAATGTATCGCCGGACTGGGTGTTACCTCAATAAAACGGTTGCGATATTAAATTACTTATTATTAGTTATGGAGCATTAATTCCACCGCACAGGTGCTGATATTATATTCTAAAAATCTATTTTTATTGACCAGTAGCTTATAACTTTAATTTAAATTAAAAATTAAAGCTTCAAATAAACTAGTGCGCTGTTTAAATATATGCATATATGTATTAATGTTTAGTATTTATTGTAAACGTATTCAGTCCTCGCGACAAATAAAACGCCTTCGCTTAGCGGTTAGTCCGCGAAGCAGCCTCGGGCCCCGTTTTGTTGCATCAGAGCGCAGACCACTCGCCCATGACAGCAGTAGGCCCCTTTTATTTTATCCGAACCCATAATTTTATATATATATATATATATATCTATTATTATTTATTGTATGTATATGTATATGTTGGGTGCTCCGTACCAAGGTGCAAATTGTCGGAAAGATTATCCAGGAGGTGATCCTGAGAAAAGTGAGACGATGATGGAACTGACGGCCACGAGGACTCTTTTATCTCAACTCGATCTCACGTCATGTGTAAACGCACAACTCACCGCGACCAAATATGGTCGCGTGTCAAAACTCATTTCGAGAAGAAAATGTCGCTGACAGAATTCTCTAATGATGTATATAGATATTAGACTGATTCAAAAAAATCGAATAATTTTTTTTTCTTCGTTATATTGAAACTATTGTTGGAAATGACGAAAAAAAATACTGTGAAAGTTTGAGCTCTTAATATTAATATTAACAACTGCCGCATCGCGATTTTCTACTTCCCGTTTAAATAACATGGGAAAATTTATTTTTTAAGCTTTGGAATTTTGTAGCTCACGGTGGGACCAATACTTTTGAATGTTCAAGACATATTCTTATGGGAAATTTGACGCTCTACAAAAAAGGTCTCTTATAATTTTTCGATATTTTTATTGCTTCAAAGGTAATTCGAAGTTAAAATTAGATTGACGATAAATTTTAACATTTTTTTAATTTTTTGACGCAACCATCAACTTTATCCGAAAATTTTAGAGGACATTTTTTGTAGAGCATTTTATTTCCTACAACTTATCTCTGAGAAAATTTTCGATATTTCACTTAGGTCGTACGTTATTTGCAATTAACTAAAAATTTTCTTAAATAATCTAAATTCTGTTGCTTAAAATTAATTACATTAAATTTTCAGTTAATTGCGAATAACTTACGACCTATGAGAAATATCGAAAATTATCTTCGAGATAAGTTGTAGGAAATAAAATGCTCTACAAAAAATGTCCTCTAAAATTTTCGGATAAACTTGATGGTTGCGTCAAAAAATTAAAAAAATGTCTAATAGATATATACACAGAAAAAAAAGTTATCTTGAATCAAGAAAATATTTTTGAAGACAAACGTTTTTGGGAACCAAGTCAAGATTTTCTTGAGCCAAGAGAATTCGTCTTGGTTAAAAAAAATTCGTCTTGGTCGGAGAAAATTTCTACTATATCTGAGAAAATTTAGGTCTCCAAAAAAATATTTTTGAATCAAGAATATTTACCTTCAGTCGAGAATTTTTTTTTTCTGTGTATGTATTTTAATTGATACATAATTTATATAATGCACACAAGTTATAATTTAAAAAAAATAATTATCATTGAAAATATGATACAGATCGATTGTATAAAACTTGGCTTCGACTTGATATTCTCGAGTACAAGGTCACTGCCTCCACATATTTTTCTCGATACCAAAAGTAAGAGTTTGTTATAAAAAATATACAATGAAACCCACAAGTTATTATTATTATTTTTTTTAATTGTATGCATACACAATAATATTTTACTATCACATTAAAATACACAATAGCAATAAAAAATTTTCTTTTCTCATTTATTTAATCTCCCACATGAGCGGCGTGTGGTGTTTGAGGTCTAATAAAAAAACGTCTGACCGAGACTATTTAATATTTAATAGAATAAATTTATTTTTAAAATCTAAAATTAAAATTTATATTTTTTTTTTTTGATTATGAATAAATTAAGCGAGCTATTGGTTAATTATTTACTCAACTGTAAATTAATTTAAAATAAAAATTGCACCATGTACTTTATATTATTACGACATTTGAATTTATATTTTGAATATAATTATCGGATGGATGAGCAGCAAATGTCTATTGTTAGCTGCTCAGTAATTTAACATCGGGACTATTGATTGCCTCTTAAATTAATTATAATTATATATTATACTTGTATATCTATTACAAGATTTATGTAAAGATAAATGATGGGCTTGTGCATGTGGAAAAATATTAATTAGTCACGTGTTGATGCCGGAATTAATTAGTGAGATTCAAATTTTCAAATTTCTCAGTAAAACCGAGCAGGTAACTTTTTAATAATTTAAAGCATACTATTAAATAATAATAATAATATAAGACGTGGATTCCGTGACTCGAATACTAAAATAAAATAATAAGTAAATATGAATTTTGTTTATTTTTTATATTTTATAAATAGTGATTGTAATAAAAATGTTAAAAGGGTCACGGCATCAATCAGCCAACCCTTTTTGAGGCTTAATATTAACTGCTCTAAGCGCTGGTTATTTTAAAAATAAATATATAAATATATATATAAGTGTATTATATATTTAGCTTAAGAAATTCTTCGTGACACCTCAAAAATCATCTTGCCCTCCTTGTGTATCTTCTTTTATTCCATTCGTTTTTCTTAAAAATTTTTTATCCACAAAAACTACTTCCGCTGGTTTTTTTTTCATATTTTTATTTAAATATTAGATCGCCATTTTTACTTAACACATGTGAAGAATAAGAGAAATATCTAAAAACTTTATCACTTCCGGACGGAAAAACTTTAAAGAGATTAAATAAATCTAATATATATAAATATGAGTAAAATGAAAAAAGGCTGCATTTTATTTTTTGAAAATATAAATAATAATTTTTAAATATGAGACATTAAGTACCCGGTAAAAATTTTTAATATCAAGTACAAAGAGACACTTTAATTTAAAATTAAAATATTTAATGCCCATAGAAATATTCTCCAGTTTTTATTGCCGAAAAATATAAATAAATTCAATTTTTTAAAATTTGTATTTTGCAAAATTATAAAAAATAAACCTGGTTTTAGTTTTGTATCTTCTATTTTAGTGGCTCTGCGACTCATTAAAATCTCTCTTCTCTTTAGACGTCTTAAACTAGTGCCAAGACGCTCGACAAGGAAAATAATATATACCTTGTATATAATTTTCCTAGTTCTCATCACTCTAATATATATTATTTATATTTATATACCAACTGTAGAGTGAAGACAGCAAGACAACTATTATAAAACATAAATACATATTTAAACATATTGTCCATCAACTTTCATTCAACGAGCCTTCATTTCTCTATTTTTAAAAATAAAAGATAACAAAACTTTTTTTTCCATCACCTTGGCTGCTATCGCGTTTGTCAACCGCGATACGCGATATCGCGGTCATAATGAATCTATTGATGCGCAATACCTGCGATTACAGCAAAATATCAACCTGACAATCGTCATAAAAATATATACCATCGCAGAATATGTTGACATTAGTGTAAGTGCAGAGAGAGATTTTGTAAGCCGACTGCGAGTTTCACGATCGAAAAAGACACTCACGATTACGGAGCTCAGCTCGTGTCGCTCTGTCATCTCCGACATATTTTATTTTAAAAAATATATAAAAGACTTTTAAATAAAACAATAAACGTGCCGACGTCTCGGACTGTCATCATTGGAATAAAAGAGGCCCGAACCAGGCCATGGTTTGTCCGTCGTCAGTCGTCACGACGATCTTTACTTTCCATTCGATAGCCATAGCCGCCTTCATCTCCAGCACGACATCAACCAACGAGCAACTTGATACTGCGACACGTCCAAGAGTTGATGTACGTGAGCCGATTGCAACTAACTAGCAAAAATATATATATTTATATCCATCGGGTATAACTTTAAAGTCGCGGGCTGATGGGGATAAAACTTCTAGATGATGACCCGTCTTAAAGTCTAAGTGCTGTTTAGCTCAACCCGTTACTCAATTTGTTGAACGTGAGTACGTGACGGTTGTTTACATTTTTTACCCTCATGGGAATTTCGCATATAAAAATAAAAAAATTATATAGTGTAGTGTAAATAAATATTTTTACAATTATTTTTTTTTGCTGATGCGCAATGGAAGAATAACAGACACGCACAAAGGAAAATTAAAAAGCTCGTCAGACCTTAAATCCGGGTACGGAATTAGATATGTAGGATTCGTAAGACTGAGGGTTAATTTTAATCGTCACAATTTTCTTAAGACTTTTGTGTGTTGCGGAGTTCTTTTATTCATCAGCAACCGCCGGCTGGATGGATGGATGAGTGTGGAGAGTAATGAGAAATAGGAAGCTGCTCTCGGGATTTTAGAGTGCTCTGAGTGGTTAAAAGCGTATGGAGCAGAGAAAGAGGGAATTTAAGGAATACAGTATACAGATAGCACATGTGACATGTAACGCATGTTAAATATATGACAATTTAAAAATTTCACTCCTGGTAATTGCTCGGCATTCTTCGACTAATTGAAAGCATCCAAAATATATTTTTTACATGTCCGTGGAAAATAAAAAAAAATTTTGATATAATAATTACTAATTATTTAAAAATGGATTTTTAATAAAATACTAGGTTCACAGTTTTGTGGAAATATTTATATGTTTATTTAAATTTTCACTGTGTGTTTTTGTTGTATTCCTGGACTTAGTCATAAATTGAATTTTTGAGTTGAGTTTATACTGTCTGAGTGATACAATGTTATGATAATGTTTTTGTAATGTAATTATACGAATGTTATTGTAAAGTATTTTTGTATTTAATTGTCCTAGCACCTGAGGAAGTCGCCCGAGTCGAAATTTAGAGCCCACTTAGAGCCTTCTAAAGTCGGACCTATTTCGGACTTGGAGGCTCTAAATAGAGTCTGTTTCTATGTTAAATTAGATCCGATTTTGGTTCCTGAGGTGCTTCAAATTTCCGTTTTCGGCACTTGCGGGCTCAATCTAGGACCTGATGAAAATTAAAATTAGGTCCGATTTAGGGCCTATTATTATTACGGGACGAATATTTTCGGACTTGAAGGCTCAAAATCGGACCTCTCAGTGAATGTTAGGACCTCCAGGTTCAAAGTCGGAGCTACAGGACTACAGGGCTCTAAATCAGATCTATTCAGGGCTATAGGGACCTATATAGGCTCTAAATTTCGACTCGGGCGGGAAATCGACGAAACGTTAGTGAAAATTTAAATAAACATCATATAAATATTTCCACAAAACTGTGAATCTCGTATTTTATTAATAAATGATGGATATGAACAACAATACAATGTATTTTTAATGTAATTAATATTTTACAGGAAACAAGGGATGAATTGGTAACGAGGAAGCGTGAGACCCTGAAGAAATGGCACTGACCGTATCCTCACCCCGCGTTTTCAACGGAAACGGTTAGTAAATTACTGTGACTAATTCAATTTTCCTCTTGGCGAAATCTTGGACATTTTTGCTTTTTAATTTTTTTTTTTTTACTGCTAAGTAATTCCTAGAGTAGATTATAAATAAATTTATATTTAAATATTTGAAATAAATTATTTTCGGTTGAGGGATTTTGGTATGACATAAAAGAATTATAATGCCAGTAAAAGAACAAATAAGATGGGTAAGAAGTAAGAACCGGCAGCCGTGACGTGTAAGCCAACGTCTTCTCCTCGCGGTGTACGCGAATTACTCTACATCTATACGGCTAACGAACTTTCATACGGATTATTATTACACCAGAATTTTAAGCTGGACACTAGCCAATGGTTACAACATATTTTGCTTTATTACGCACCCCCATTGGTCGTTAACCCCGGGCTAAATTTTTTATTGCATTTTATTTTATTACATTGAGCGAAATAAAATTTAAAAATTTATTTCAGTGGGAAAGCAGGCTTATGGATCCACTGAATCAACCTCAGGCAGCAAGTGCGTTTGTTGTCCTTATGGATACCACATTGACTTGGACTTTGTCGAGTACTGCGAAGCGGTTGCTGCCGGAAACATCGACAAAAACACCATCGAGAGACGTAAAAAACGCGAGAGACGAAGACAATGTCAGTCTATGGAAATTTTGCTGGGATTGGTAATTTGAGTTTTGTATAAAATCTAACTGACCTTTTACACGGAAAAAAATAAATAGTAAATGCAACATGATGCAGTCTTGGTAAATAAACATGATGAAATCATGTTGCATTCACATGATTTGTCATGTTTCGATTACATGATAATCATGTTTCGGTTACATGATAATCATGTTTCGGTTACATGATAATCATGTTGCGGTAACATGAGAAAATCATGTAGCAGCAACATGATTTGTCATGTTTCGGCTACATGACAATCATGTTTCGGTTACATGATTATCATGTAGCCGAAACATGACAAATCATGTTGCTGCTACATGATTTTCTCATGTTACCGCAACATGATTATCATGTAACCGAAACATGATTATCATGTAACCTTAATAGCATAAAATTAAGCTGCAACAACTAAATATTTATGCTTCAGAAAAATTATTTATTATCAAGCAACAATGAAGAAAAAAATCGATTTTTTGAAAATCCTAACTACCACTAACCCCTTCAGCAAAAATATCATTTACTAATGATTTAATTTGATAAATTACTCCAATTTTGATTTGCAATATTATACATCCGAAAAAATCTAGATGCTTGATAATAAATAATTTTTCTGAAGCATAAATATTTAGTTGTTGCAGCTTAATTTTATGCTATTATTACATGAAAATCATGTTCCTGCCACATGATTTTTCTCATGCTACCGCAACATGATTGTCATGTAGCCGAAACATGACAAATCATGTTGCTGCCACATGATTTTCTCATGTTACCGCCACATGATTATCATGTGGATGCAACATGATTTCATCATGTTTATTTACCAAGACTGCATCATGTTGCATTTACTATTTATTTTTTTCCGTGTAAATAAACAAATAAATATGTAAATAAATTGAAATGTCTGCAGGTGAGCCCGACATTCAGCGAACTGGAGAGCGAGCTGTCAAAAATATCAAACGAACATGGGGATGTTATTTCAAACGGAGTAACGACCTTACCGAGGTCAGGTCACCTCACCAGCCGACCCGGAGGTAACAATGCCTACCAACATCACCATCAGCACTCGGCGGCCATGGACTTGAGTGACGTAGTCGGTGATTTTGAGGCGACCCTGCAGCGGCTGTCCAAACCGCACAAGAATCATGATCGCAGGAATCAGACCGAAACCGGTAGGTGTCACGTGACCGCCACATTTCTCTTACTTTTTGTTTTTAAAATAAAATTATTTATCACCACTCGATTTCCTTGTAAGCGAAATATCTTAATCTTAATAATCTTCTTCGGTGAAAAAAAAATTATTGTAAATTATAAATCATTTTTTAGCTCACTATCATTGGAAATTTAATTGGATGTGATTTAAAATATATGTCTATGTACAGTAATCTTATATTTGTTATAAATTAGCATCAGCGAAAATTTAAATACCCATTTTATCATTTAAATTTGATGCTTTCTCTCTTAATAAGATGACTACTGACTTCTGTGTCTTGATAAGTATATATATAAATATACATATATATACGAAAGTATATAATAAAGTGTCACGATTTGCTTGACTTCGCTTCAGTGAAACAAATCCTCTGAGAAGATCTCACACCAACGGAAATATATACAATTAAATTAAACGAAAGGACTTTGATATCTGTATCTATATATTTATATAAATATATATAGATACATAAATCAGGCAACAATAAGTGAACGCTCCGTATATCTTAATTTAAACTCATTTTCTCAAGAAAGTTTACTACATATATGTATATATATATATATATATATATATACAGTGATGCGCATCTTCTCGTGGTATTATAAACTTATTCAGTTATTTTTAAAACAATAACAAGCGGTAGTACATAAATAATTATTCACTTAAGGTCTATATATACCGTAGTGTGAGCTTCCGTTCTCAGGAACAATTTAAACAATTGGTTACTTACTAATTTTGCAACCTTATTATTCTATCGTGGTGTGAAAATCATTGCGATAATTATTTATCTTTTTTTAAAATAAATAAGACTTTCTTTTTAAACCGTCAAGGGATGATAGTTTTACGAGGAGGTGGCGGTTCAATTCAAAAATATGTGAGCGCATTTGAATTTTCGAAGTTGACTCGTGACCGGCAGTGCGTGTCTGGAACCACCTGCTTCCGCTTATAGCTTCACTGATTATTCTTTCGGTTTGTTTCAAATATTTCCAGTTTATTCACCGGCCATTTTTTAACTCTTTAACACGTGAATTAACACTCAGAAAATTAATTTAATAATAAATAAACATGTTTGAAATTTTAAGTAGAAATGAATGAAATCATGCCGTAGAATGAATATAATTTCACTTTATTCAATTGAATTTATAGCTTTCGAATTATTGCAGGTTCAATAAATGGCTTTGTCATTTCAATTTCTCTGACTGTGGATTTTGAAATGAAAATTATTTTGTCATGCTGGAAATAAGACATATATTTATATGTATTTTTGAGAATAAATTATCTGCAGGTTGAAAGATCGGGGGACTGTCAAATATTTTGGGTATACTGAGGACATGGAGGTACTGAATATTCAGTTCTTGTCCATTGATGAGAGATTGGGAAGCGCAAGGTGCGAGCACCTGTTATTAAATGGACTGTACTGCCACCATTCAAATGGGACTAAGATATTATCTTTTACTGTCACCAGTTACAGTACCAGCATAACTTGGGGTCCCAATAATTAATATGCGCAGAGTCTTTAAACTTTAAATAGCACGTGACAATAACACACCAGATGCTGGCTAAAATTCTCACGCCTGCCTGGTACCTACTACTTGTCCGTCTATCTTTTCTTATTTCTGTTCCATTGAAACAGGTACCAGCTACCAGCAGATTTTCAGTACTTTTATATTTATTTTAAAGATTTTAGATTTTCTAACACCCGCCTTTATTTTCAAAAATTATTATACTGTTATTTTTATTTTTATTTTTATTTTCCATTTCTTAAAAATTGGTATTCAAATTTTTATTTTTATTACTTTTTTTTTTTCATTAATACACTGTAAAAAATCACCGGGATAAGTCCAAGCGGTGTAGGTGTTAAAATTGGCGGTGTTAAATTTCAACACCGAAAGCGGTGTGAAAATAATGCCGCTACCGGTGTAAATGTTCTGTACCGGTGTTAAAAAAAATTATCCGGTGTTAAAATAACACCGCTGCCGGTGTAAATATTCTAGACCGGTGTTAAAATAACCCCGCCGTCGGTGTAAATGTTCTGTACCGGTGTTAAAAAAAATTATCCGGTGTTAAAATAACACCGCTGCCGGTGTAAATATTCTAGACCGGTGTTAAAATAACGCCGCCGCCGGTATAAATATTCTGTACCGGTGTTAAAAAATATTCTCCGGTGTTAAAATAACACCACTGCCGGTGTAAATATTCTAGACCGGTGTTAAAATAACCCCGCCGTCGGTGTAAATGTTCTGTACCGGTGTTAAAAAAAATTATCCGGTGTTAAAATAACACCGCTGCCGGTGTAAATATTCTAGACCGGTGTTAAAATAACCCCGCCGTCGGTGTAAATGTTCTGTACCGGTGTTAATAAAAATTATCCGGTGTTAAAATAACACCACTGCCGGTGTAAATATTCTAGACCGGTGTTAAAATGACGCCGCTGTCGGTGTAAATATTCTGTACCGGTGTTAAAAAAAATTCTCCGGTGTTAAAATAACGCCGCTGTCGGTGTAAATATTCTGTACCGGTGTTAAAAAAAATTATCCGGTGTTAAAATAACACCGCTGCCGGTGTAAATATTCTGTACCGGTTTTCTAAAAACATTCTCCGGTGTTAAAATAACACCGCTGCCGGTGTAAATATTATATACTTCAAGCGGACGCAGTTTACTCCGTTTTTACACCGATTTTACTCCGCTTCTACACCGGTTACCCTATTTAACACCGGTGAATTACTCCTCCTACACCGGTGTAATTTTATTTTAACACCGGGTAGAGTTAAAATGAGTCCATATTTAACACCGCTCTTCTTACAGTGTAAATTTTTAAATTATTTCTAATTAAAAAAAAAAATCGTAAAATATAATAAGAAATATTTAAAATTAAAACTTTCTAAAAAAAAATTTTCCAATTAATTTTTAAAGATTTATATAAAAAAAAAATAAAATGCCTAATTATTTAAACGGCTTATAAATATTAATGAACTATAAATACAATTGAGATAATAAAATAAATAAAAATGTATAGATATTTAAAAACGTGAGAAAGTGAAAAAGAGTTGAATAAAAAGCATAATGGTTTAAAAGTATAGAGGACAAGTAAATAAGTATGGAATAAATGATCAACATCTGGTGGTAATTGCAATGACCATTATAACAAAAACGACAACGAGTTTGCAGGTCTATTAGAGATATCGAAGCTGACAATTTTGGTGCAACCTTGCTCGCCAGCAGCCACTGGCTATCACATATGGCGCGTTCTCCGATCCACCTGTCCCGGCACTACACCCGTTTCTGGCAAACAACTGCTACACTTAACAACTCCAGCTCTTTAAATGCGATCGCACATTTCGAACCACCATAGCAACATCCAAATATTTAAATAAATAAATAAATAAATAAAACTGTCAAAAAAATCACTAATTTCGATAAGTAAAACAAACGCGAAATTTGTCACTTGAGAAAACAATCGCGTGTCAGTCGATGAGAGCTTAATTAATAAACAAACTGATTAGCTTATCAATGGCATAATTAATGTGATTTAATTAAAGTAAAAATAAATAATTTATTGACAAATAAAATTATTTAACGGAATTAACGGAAGCAAAGAGCAGTCCCCCCTCTATTTCACCACCATAATAATAATATAATAGAATTTTTCTCTTCGTCGGTAGTTTGTTGTCCCCGGTAGCCTTTTCTCTGTCGGTCTTTCTCTTTGTCCCTCTTCGAGTCTTAGAGGTACTTGCTCGGGTAGTCGTAATGTAGATTTACCGGCGAAACATAACAGTCAAACGCGGTCTCGCGGCGGCAAAACACGCATCCTCTACTTACTCAAATTTTATTCAAATATCAACTTTTTTTTTTTTTTTTTTTTTTTGTTTCTACTTTTACATTTCAAATGTCAGTCTCAAAGACAATTATATATTTAAAAGTTGTGTAATTTATTATTTTTGTGTCATTACGAAATTTTATTATTTTTACGTAATTGTTATTTTAAATCCTTGAAAAAATATTGTGATAAAATTAAGTTGTGATCAAGTGAGAGTGAGAACAAGACGTCAGAGTTAATTTATTTATTATTTTATTTTAACGTTAAATAAAAAATGGGTGTAAAAAATTTTTTTATGAAGAGATTACCCTTCTGCAAATTAAAGAAAAAAAAGTATCGTAAGTTTTACTATTAAAAAAATATATTTAAATTTAAATGTGTAATTAAATTTATGTTGTCAAGAACATACATATATTATGAATGATAAGATAAAGTGATAAATTAATATAAAAAAATTTGAATTGCGATGAATATAAATAAATTTAAAAAGTATCGTAAATATTATTACACATTTTTACATTTAAATTATGGGTATTTTTCTCATTGCTCAAGTGCGATAGGGAGGTGCTATTGACCGTCTGTATGTCTTTCCATTCACGTCAATTGCGGGGGCAAAGTTAATATAACTATACATATTATATATATATATGTGTAGTTGCTCTACTCTTTATCTCCGGGAGCCAAACAAGTTGAATTCATTATCAAGTTTTGCACTAATCCACAAGTGTATCGGGACTTGGATATATTATATATACATTATATATGTGTGTAATACCCTCACGCACAAATAAATTATTAATTTATATTATTATTATTATTGTTATTATTATCATTAGGTTGTTATATTTATGATTTATGGTCATGATCTCCTACTCGACTTATTCAATCTTCCATCGCATAAATTTTCATCCAACTCTACTTACAATTACTTATGAAAAACAATCTCTTGGCCTCTTTATTGCAACAATTAATCAGGGCTGAGAATTTTTTCATTCTAAAAAAATTATTTAAATGGCACGGAAAAAAGAGCAGTTGAAAAATTAGTTTCGTATACACGGAAAGAAAATTATGGGAAGTTTTGCTATGCATTATGGGAATGGTTCCCATAATGGTATGGGAATAGTACCTATACTACTATAGAGATGGTTCCCATATATTATGGGAATGGTTCCCATATTGGTATAGGAACTATTCCTATAATATTATGGGAACTATTCCCATAATGTTATGGGAACCATCCCTATAATATCATAAAATTTTTTTTTTGCACAATAGTGTAGAAATTTTCCAAAATTTGGATTTTCTTGAATGTTTTGTGCTGACAAAAAATTCTTGTTAAAAATTTTAATGTTTTTTTGCCAAATACGATTTTTTTCAATGTTTGAATTTTTGTTTTTATGTTTAATAATATTTCTGTGTATTGTAAAAGTGATTACCACACTTCTTTAAATTAATTTTTTCATGATAATATGGTATCCATAGGGAATAGTTCCCATACTATTATAGGAACTATTTCCATAATATTATGGGAATGGTTCCTATAAATTATAGGAACCATTCCTATAGTGTTATGGGTATCATTCCCATAATTATAGGAACTATTCCTATAATTATGGGAAACATTCCTATAATTATAGGAACCGCTCCCATAATTTATGGTCGTAATTCCTATGATGGTGTAGGAAAAAATTTCACAAAATTATGGGAACCGCTGCCATAATTTTCTTTCCGTGTAGTAGTAAAGCGCTCTGAGTCTGAAACTGTAAAAATTACATTTTTTATCAGTAAATTTTACAGAAATAACAAATATTACAGTTCCAAACTCGATATTGTCGATTTAAACTGTAAAATTTGCTGCTTAAGATTGTATTAATTTTAATACTATAACAAATTTTTAAAAATACAGTTTAAGCCTTAATGTTTAAAGATTTTTGCCCCGAAAGCCTTTTTACTGTAGAAACTGTAATTTTTCAATTGCTCTTTTTTCCGTGGGTGAATTCTTTTTAATTAAAAAACTTTCCATTTTTTGCGCGGCAATATTTAAATTACCGCGTCGACTGAATTAAAAAAAAAATAACAGTCGGAGATAATTTTCGAAAAACGAATATTTTAAGATCTACCAGGATTAAATATAAAATATATTAAGTTTAATGTAAAAAATACCGTTTCACATAAAGGAAAACGTTGCTAACTACTTTCACGGTAAGCTACTGATGCAAAAAAAAATAAGAAAGAGACGTTAAATATTTAGCAAAACTCTAGACTGAGGAGAGATCCCCGTAAATCATTAAGTCGACTATTTTTTGCTCGCACTTTTAACTGGAGTCTCATCGCGTGATAACTCAGAGCATATCACCTATCGGAGTACTTTTACAGAGCTTATTATTCATGTATCATGCTTACAATGCTAATTACTGGGAAAAAATATTTTTACAAAACGGGGGTGAATAAACCAGCCTGTATTTTATTTACATACTTACGTTACATATTTTTCCTCCCACGGAAAATTACGCAACCTTAGTTATTTAACGTACAATTATAATTATAATTACTTATTATTACATTGTTAACTAATTAATTATTTTATTTACACTAAATTAAATAAATAAAATTATTGTCTTTAGATGGAGCGCATATTGGACACGCGATTCAACACACGATCCACGCGGATCAGACCGCGGATTTCGATGCCGCGAGTGTTGGAAGCGGAAATTCAAATCTCAGTGCCGGGGCACTTCAGGTAAAAACAACCGTATATTTTTTTTCCTTTAAATACTTTAAAACCCACAATCACAATATAGATTTGACACTAAGATACGAGCGCAGAATGATAAGATCTGTGAAAAGAATTAGTGAGATCTATATTTCACATCTTTATCTCTATCCCATCGTCTTCTTTTTTTTTTTTTGACACTAATGAGCAAATATTTTTAAAAATTGCAGAATATTCGAGAGCAAATGGCGATGTCGCTCGAGCGAATGAGAGAACTTGAAGAGCAAGTAAAAGCGATCCCAATGCTACAGGTATAGTTATTGTAAAATGATCCTGAATATCTATATATACCTATTTCCGGATGAATGCCATAAGTTTTAAGCCTCAGTACTTGTAAACTCTACAGTAACAAAAACTGCGTCTCCGTCATTTCAACACTTGAATTTTTTTTTTTAATTTTTTTAACGTCTACCTGATATCCGTTTTACGATACTCCAAACTCGGAACTATGACGTTTTAGAGCTTAAATATTTAGAATAATGTACTGAGACTAGAATTAAAAAATAAAAAAAAAACTTTATTTCATTGTCAGGCGGATAATTTAAATATTTCTGGTCATAAAATCCCTTTGGTTAAATCCCCGATTTAATTTACTCAGTCCTAGTCCAAGTATTTGATTACAAAATCCTCCTATTGTCTAATCTCTCACCTCGAGGGTCGAAGATATTGAAATACTATAGTAATAACACAAAGTACATTTTGTTAAGTAAATTCCAAGTAGTTTTAAAGTAACCGCTCGGCGCATTCAGTAACTCGGGAAACTTCTTACGGACAGCAACGTTTTGTCATTTTTATTTTCGCGTCGTTTTCGTAAACTATTAATATTTTTAAAAAGTTATAAATAAGTTGGCTAGCAAGATGAGAATAATGAATTTTTATCACAATAATTATAAGAAAACTCTGCAGGCACAGATGTCAGTGCTCAAGGAAGAGAAGAAAAAACTCGAAAAGACGGTGGAGGATTTCAATAGATCGCGTTCTGTGAAAAATATTGAAAATTCAGAGGCCCAGAGATCGAGGAGCCAGTCATTTTCCTCGGAAAAACAGGGGAAAAAATATTTCAATGTTCACACGAGGGATATGGGGACCATGTGTGGTGTTATGACGCGGGACGTGGGAATTTCACACCAGCAGGTAATTTTTTTTACTGTAACTCAGGTGCGGTCTTATTGTTAACTATCGGCGGTTAATTTAAAAAAGTATTTATTGTTTAATTATTATAATAATAATTAATTGGAATTTTCTAGTTAACGAAAGAGTTGAAAAATTTTCGCTCTAATAGCTATCGCGTATATTTTGTACTTTCTAAACTTTCATGACGTGAATTACGTATTTTATTTAATATACTCTGATGTTTTTTACTATTAAAATTACATAAATATAATTATAATAATGATTATTTTAAAGGTTCGGACACGGGACGTTGGAATGACCACTAGCACGCCGATCCAAGTAATCGGCCGGCCGACAGAATTCACTACCGTTAAATTGGACGACATGGACATCGAGCCGAGCAAAGCCTTTGGATCTCCAACGGCTAAGAGAAGTCTGCAGAAATATCAGTCGAGAGAAAACATAACTTCCTTTTTTAACAACAAAGACTCGTCGAGTTTATCGAATTTGTCACGAAGCAGCGAGTCCAGTTGGACTCCCGAAATGAAACGTAAAAACTCGCTGTCAAAAATTCCTTCGTACCACAGTCTGTCTTCGCCGAAACAACTGAAGGACTCTGGGACCAACACCGACAGTACGACGGAAAAATCTAAAGACCAGTCACTGTCCCAACAGAAAACCCTGACCCGCAGCGATTTGTTTTTCGAGCAGATATCACCAGAGATTATTTCCAAAGACCCGGAAGTCCGTAAGACCCGCAGCTGTGGTACTGAAACGACACTTAATATGACACAAGTTTATACTTCCGAGGAAGTCGCCCGCATGATTGAGGAAGCTGTAAATAAATACCGTGATTCGGTTAAAAAAATGACATCAACAAAAGGTACCCAGTGCTTGCCAGTATTGCCGAAAAAATTGCCAACAAGACATCAAGAGATCCAGACCTCTGAGCCCTTCAAAATGAGGGCGCACGTTGGGGTGACAGTAAAACCCCGGACATCTGAAGTTGGAACTTCAATAGGACTATCAAGCCCTGGAACAAAATCAATAGCCACCGGACCAGATCCCGTTTCAATTCAGCCGATCTCCCTCAGTTCACTGAACGCCCGAAGTCATTCGTTTAATTACGGTGACACTAAACCCAAAAGAAAAACCACCAGAACCGTTGGCTCTAATGTCGAGGGGTTGATAAAAACTGCGCCCAAGAGTACTGACACCCTAGGTCTCTCCCCAAAGAGCCGTGAGTTCGGCACATCGCCCATAAAAAAGAAGTTCGTTGATGTGTCGGTGGGTGATTCATTGAAACCACACATTTCAATATCCTGCGCTGCCAACTACTGCGACAATTGCAAAGAGACAATAAAAACTCTTGCCAAACAAATTTCAAATAACACCGAAAATATGTACAAAAATATCGATAACAATTCAAACCAGACAACCAACGGAGTGTCTAGGATACCAAGGCCAGCAAATATCAATTTAAGTAACAGTGATTTGAAAAAACAGTTCAAGAGACAAGACACCTACACCAAGATTCCCATCGGAATCATACGCTACGATGCCGACAACAAAGAGACGTATGATTGTAATAAGTACGTTTCTATTTTTATTATTTTTAATGCTGGGGATCAAGTTTTTTTTTTTAAATTATTTTTAACACAAAGGAAAATGTGTAATAAAGTAAGGGATGAAAAAGCGCGTGCGTGTCCAACAGCTGCATGTTCCCCACGTACTTTTCACCCCTTGCAAGCTTAGTGGTTCTGGTGTAGGCTGCCAGGATTCGCGCGTGCGTCATGCTTTGCTAACTGGTTTTATTTGTTGTATTCGTTATTTATCCTCAGTCTCCGCGGCCCACGGGTTGAGTATCAGATTATTTTTTTATCATCGCTTTAAATTATACGTCTAGTTTTTTAATTTCCCTTTGCGCTGATGCGTTTTTTCAACCCGAGTTTTTATATTTTTCCCTCGCCAAATTACGCAGTCGCTCATTTTCGGGGGTAATGGTGCATTTTAATTAGTATTCGGTTATTGGTTATTGAAATCAATGCTTCAACAACAATATATGAGTATTGAAAATGATATGGAATTTCGCAGAATTAATTCCCCGCGCTTTCAACGGTAATCAATTTTATATAATTTATCTACTATTTTATTTATTTATTTATTTATTTATTTATTTGGTTATTAGTAAATTTAGTCAGCAATATTTTAATAAAATTTATAAATAGACGAGTAATCCTTGAACCTATTGATTAAAAAAATATTTATATACATGTTATAATTTATAAAAATAATTACAGGCATGAGATGGTGACCGAGGACATAAAGAACGACGCCAAGGAGTCAAAAGAATTAATATCTCCGGAAAAAGAATTAAACAATGAAGAAAAAACGAGTCTACCAGACTCAGCGCTGTTTGAGCCCATACGTGACAAGTCCCGGGTGAAAAAGGAACCGTCTAAGGAGATGCGTGCCGCGTTGAAAGTATTGAATGACAACTTGAAAAAGTCTCCAAGCAAGAATTTGTCCCATCAAACGAAAAACGCGACGAACGTCATCCAGCAAGAGTGGTTTAAAATTTCTAGTATCGTGACCGCGAACCCCCTGGATGTCGAGGACTACTTGGACTGCTTTGAAGAGCACTCCAGTATCTTGCTGGAGCACATCGTCAATATGGTTGACACAAACGGGAACACGGCAATGCATTACTCCGTTTCTCACGGTAATTATGACGTAGTCTCAATACTCCTGGACTCAAAAGTCTGCGACATTAATAAACCAAATGCCGCTGGCTACACTCCGGTGATGCTAACAGCCCTCGTTGACATTAAAAACTCGACCCACGCTTCGGTTATTACAAGACTTTTCCAGTTGGCTGATGTCAATACTCGAGCTAAAATTGTAAGTAAAAATTTATTGATCAATTCATCCGCCTGTTAATTAATTGGTTGATTAATTGACTGATTAATTTATTCTAGCATGGACAGACAGCACTGATGCTCGCAGTTTCCCATGGAAGGACAGACATGACCCGGCTGCTGCTGGACGCTGGAGCAGCCGTCAACATCCAGGACGAAGACGGAAGTTCCGCGCTGATGTGTGCCGCCGAGCACGGACACGTCGACATCGTGAAACTCCTTCTAGAACACCCGGACTGCGACCCGTCGATCGTCGACGTGGACGGCAACACGGCTCTGACCATCGCCGTCCACGCGGGCAACCGCGACATCGGGATGCTTCTCTACGCTCACGGGCAAGTTCATAGAGGCACCAGTCCCTACTCATCCATGAGAAGAAGTCGACGCGGATCCAAACCCACGACTCCCACGGGAGCTTCTCCATCCTTACCAGCCAGTCCTGCTCCCTCAAGAAGATTCACCCCCACGTCAAAATACTCCGGGAAGTAGTAACTTTGCATTTGTTTTTTCGTTTTTGATAAACGCTATCAGACATCATCGAGATGTTCGTTATTTCGACTTATATTTTTTTATTTATATTTATATTTCTCTATCAAACATTTCAGAACAATCTATCGAAGACTAGTCATTTTAAATATTTCAATCTACATATTTATTATAATTATTATTATTTTTTTTCTTCATACTATTGATTAATAAAATATCAAAGGGGAGATTAGTTTTCTCAGGTGCTCCTTAGGAACTCGGTGCTCTACACTCATAAAATCAAACAAATTTATAAAAATAATGTTCAACATTCCCCTCCTCTTTTTCTCAACGACTTGATATTTTATATTTTTCCATGTACCTTTTTATTGTTATATCGTCTTGGTACACAAAGTGTTGATCGATAGTTTGTCATGTCTTCCAAAGTTTTAACTATTTATTGGAACTCAATTAATTAAGTAGCACTAGACATTCCAGATACGGGGTTCAAATTTAATAACAGGCCTAAGTCATTTTAAAACCATCGGGAACAATAATTAAATTTTTCTAGCATTTAATTGAATGCTTTTAAATTTAAATTTTAAAAATATATAAAGACTAGAATGTGCTACTCAATAAAAATTTTGAATGTTAGTAAAAAAAAAAATGTCTGACTAGATTTATTAAATGTTGATTGTCGTACTTTAAAAATATATATAAATAATGTATCAGACTGATTGGAACTTGTGGTAGTATGAAATTTATAAAATATATATAAATACTTGGGTAGATAAATGTCTGGATATAAATTTATAAATCGTTAGAGAAAAAAAAGAGGAAAAAAAAAAATGATCGTGGAAAATTAATGTGTAATTATTTTTTATTTTATTTTAATTTTATTTTTATATGAAAATTGAATTACGGACAAATGTAATGACGTTAGACTGGTACTTAAATGATGAAGGAACAAAATGAGAGGGTTTTTTATTATTTAAAATAAATTTAGAGGGTTGTGAATAGTCGAAGACGAATTAAGTTATTTAATTATAATAATCGGACATTATATTAAACAAAAGTTTTATCGTGACATATGATGTTGTATGTATTTAAATAAATTGTATAAATATTTGAAAAGTAAGTAAGTTTTAGAATGGAGTAGACGAATATTAAATCTATTGTAATGTTAATGATAATAAATAATTAATGAATACTATTGATGTAAATGTGATTAAAAAATGATGTTTAGGAGTTTTAGATGATACAGATATATTATAGAACATGATAATTAAATATGTTTTTAATTGTTTGTGCCTTTGAATGTAACATATTAAATATTAATAAATATTCGAGTAATTTAATTTCTCGTTTTAATATTTATTTTAGATATTGAATTAATTTTAATGAGTCATTGATTTAAGGGCATTCTCAGACGGTGCCCCCCCCCCCCCCCCACTTTTTAAAAATATGCAATGACTTTTAACTGTCATAACCGTATTGAAATTTTATTAATTAATTTAAAAAAAATTAAAACCTTGACTGAAAAAAGGACAACGTAGTCGTGATTTCGTTGAGATATAGAATTTAAATAAAATTACTTACAATTGATATCAATTGGGAATTAAGCGAAATTTGTTAAATAAATTTGAGCCAACAAAATTGAAAAATTCTAATTATAAAACTGACATGACGATTTTACTGAAATTTATTTAACGAATTTTGTTTAACTCCTAATTGATATCAAGTGTGAATAATTTTTTTTTAAATCTATATATCGGCGAAATTACGACTACGTTGGCCTTTTTTCAATTAATGCTTTAATTTCTTTTAAATTAATTGATAAAAATTTGATACGCTTATGACAGTTGTCATTGAAAGTCATTGAAAATTTTTAAAAAGTGGGAGACACTGTCTGAGAATGGCCTTAAAATTTAGACAAATAAGATCTTTATAAATTTGGCAGGTAATTTTGAAAAGTCGATTTGTGGAGACGCGTGTAGATGATTGATGTTCAATTTTTTTTTAATACTGACAAGAGGATGATCATCACTTGTTAATTTTATGCTGGATACAGTCACCAGGCCAACGTAATTTTTAATAAATTTTTTGATTGACAGTTTCGGGGATAGTTTTGATTAAAAATTATTTGCTTGATTTATTTTATTGTGTTGCTAAATGACAAGTATTTAATATGGAAACAAGTTATAGTAGAACAGTTGAACGTAATATTGTTCATGAATGGAAAATTGATAATATAAGTGCTTACGTAAATGATTTTGATACAGATACTAAGATTACTCTTAATTCTTCAAACTTTACAACAGGAGCCAAAATTAACGATCAATGGTGTATTCGTTTACAAGCAATTACTTCATTGAATTCTTTTACGCATCAAATGTTTACCTGTCTATATTTTTATTTGTGCCAATTGAATGATCTCGATAATATAAATACAAAGTTTTCAATATTTATTTTGGATAACGAAAAAACAAAACTATTTATTGAAGAACGTCGCTTGCTACTGAACAAAGGTGATACTCAAATTCTTTCGGTACCAAAATTTTCACTTTGGAATAATAATAAAGATAAAAATTTACCCAACAATACTTTGACAGTGTGTCTAGACCTAACTGTGTACGACGCTCCTGTAACAACTTGCAGAAAACTTAACTTAAAAATTTTAAAACATCAAATAGCTCATGATTATAAGCAACTTTACGAGTCTAAAATGGGTAGCGACGTTGTTGTAAATGTGGGTGATACTAATTTTGAAGCTCATAGAAGTATTCTAATGGCGCGAAGCCCTGTTCTGGCTGCAATGTTTTCTCATGATATGATTGAGAAAAAAGAAAATAGAATTCCTGTACAAGACATTACTTCGGAGATCTTCGAAAAACTCTTGGAATATATTTACACTGATGAAGTAACTGATTTGGATGCGGATGCTGAGCGTTTATTAGAGGCCGCAGACAAATATCAGATACAATCACTTAAAGATATTTGCCAAGAATCACTCAGTAAAACTTTGACTGTTGAAAATTCGTTGAAAATAATGGATAAAGCTGATCTTTACGATGCCCAAGAGTTATTACAATTCACAAATGATTTCATTACATCGAACATCAAAGAAATCATTGAGACTCAAGACTTTAAAAATCTTGAAAAATCGAATCTTGCTATGGCATATCAATTATTGAAAAAATTTTCATTTTATAATTAAGAAGACAATAAACATAGTTTACTAATATATTTACAATAGTATGTACCAATTCAAATTTTTTACTCAACGCTATTTCAATTTATTTATTTTATTTTTCATATTTTCAGATAAACTAACAACGAACATTGGAATTAAATACAACAACTTGGTGCCCAGCGGTATAGTATAATACATAATTTAAAATCTAATTCAATATCTTTAAAAATGTTTAATAATTATTACGTCTTGTATGTTTTTTTTCCTAAAAATGTCAGATCAATATGAAAGCTATTAATTGTTTATCTATTTTGGAAATAATTACTTACTATTATTAAAAAACTTTTATATTTTTCTGACAAACTATTAAAGGAATTTCGTAAAATAAATAAAATTTATTATATCGTTAATTATTCACTCCTCCTACTAAATTTAAATCCCGCCATTTTTAATATAAAGTGGCGCCAATGCGGATCTTTTGAAATCTCTAACTTATCAACGATTAAATGTCGGTAATAAATTCAAATAATTTAATTAATTGTTGCAATGTTTATTGAAATGATAAAATTAACTTTTCATGTGTGTATGAATTTAATTATTAAATAAATTATTTTTCTGATAATTATCATTATTTTATATTAATTTAAAAGTTAAATAAATAAATCATTATGATATTTTGTAAAGTTATTTAGTGCACATGCGTGTACATACATGATTGCAATATACAATGTATGCTCAAAATTTTTTTATATATATATATATATTTACAAGAAGCTGATTTCACGATCCGGTGTTCAGTTGTTAATTTTACGCGGGATCTCTCGTAACAAAGCCGGCGTCTCGTCTTAATTATCGAAAACATTTAAAAGTAACAGAGTGTGGAATAGTTTTGATTGATATAAATTTAAATATAGAAATAAAATAATTAAGACTTTTTAATTACTAATTGTGTTAAAAGTTAGATAATAAATATTTAATATGGAAAGAAGTTATACAACGGTAGATGAACATCATATATTTTACGAGTGGTTGATTGATAAAATAGATACTTATTATATTAGAGACGGTGAAACAAGTGATTTTACTGTAAATTCATCAGAATTCTCAACAGGAGCTAAAATTAAAGATAAATGGTGTGTTCGTTCAAATATATGCAATAGATCTACGTGTTCATTACGTGGTACTGATGGGTTGTCATCAATAGGATTTTATTTGGACTTTTTGAATAATACTGACGAGGTAAACGTAAACATAAAATACTCAAGTTTCATTTTAAATAACCAAAAAAATAAGGTATGTAAAACAAGGGAAATAAGCCGTCTGTTAAACGAAAATAAAGAATTGTTGGTGTATATCCAGCTGGATCCTTTGATGAAGAAAAGAGATGAATATTTTCCCAATAATACTTTAACATTTTGCCTTAATCTTACTGTGTATGATACTCCTGTTTCAACTTCCACAAAACTTGAATTAAATATTCCAATAAATCAAATGGCTCACGATTACACAGAACTTTACAATACTAAGATGGGTAGTGATGTTACCATAAATGTGCGTAACACAGAATTCCGAGCTCATAGAAGTATTTTGATGGCACGAAGTCCTGTTCTGGCTGCAATGTTTTCTCATGACATGATTGAAAAAAAAGAAAATAAAATATCTATACCAGACATTACTCCAGAGATCTTCGAAAAGCTCTTAAAGTATATCTACACTGATGAAGTAAATGATCTGGATGCGGATGCTGAACGTTTATTAGAAGCCGCAGACAAATATCAGCTACTGTCACTTAAAAAAATGTGTCAAGTATCTCTTAGTAAAACTTTAACTGTTAACAATGCATTGAAAATAATGACTTTAGCTGATCTTCACAGCGCCAAACATCTATTGGATTTTACAAATAAGTTTATGGCATCAAATATCAAAAAGATTGTCGAGACTCAAAACTTCAAAGAATTCAAAAAACGAAATCCTCCTTTAGCATTCGAATTATTGGAAAAATTTACATTTCTCAACTTGTGAAATTAACTGATACAATTGCCTATGGGTATGTACTTAGTTTTATTTGTTACTCAACACTATTCCTGATTATATATTTTTCTTTTCATATTTACAGACAAACTAACAAGTTGATCAACAAAGAAGATTGAAACTCAGTACAATAACTTGGTGTTCAACAATATTCCATAATTTAAATACCATATATAATAACTATTCAATAACTTTAAACATAATCATATTTTATTACAAGTCTTACATATTTTTACTATTCTCAATTATAAGTTTAACTTAAAAACTAATAATTACTCAGTTATCCTTTCAATTTTGACTTATTATTATTATTATTAAAAAAATTTTATATTTCTCTAAGAAAAAATATTGACGTAATTTCATAAAATATATGATAAAGTTTTTCATATCATTAATTATCTCCTCATTTACTTCTTAAAAAATTTCTCTATTTTCAATATGAAGTGGCGCTAATGTCAATTTTTGTACGAAAAATATTCTCATAAATTTTTTGCTATGAACTCAAATATATTTATATTTATTTTGCTCAATAATACGGTCGAGGTTTTGAAATATGGCGACTTACTGATAGCATTGAGTCGTAAAAGGTATTGCTTACAATATTATTTTAAACAAAACCCGATATGCAAGCAAATAACGTCATCATTTTTAACGGGAATTGCTTACTACTAATATCTCATATTTTTTGTCATTTAATATATTTTGTAAAAAAAACTGTTGAATAATTTAATAAAAATTTTAAGAACTTTAAATTTGTATATAAAAATAAGTTTTTAAATAATTAACGTATCCTAGGTTCTCAGTAAGTATAAAAAGGCCCCAATGGAAGAGTGGAGTCCCACTTGCGAATTAAAAGCGGGGGTATATGGTAAGTAAATAGTAGTTGAGACTGGTGGGATTGAAATGAAACTCATACTGGGACGATAAGAAACTAATCAAAATTTCCACCACTTCGCTTTAACAATAAGTACAGTAGAAGCCGTAATCTCATGTGTGCTGTTGCTAAGTTTAAGTGCGAAATTAAAGCCGTTAGTCATATTTTCATTTTATTATTATATACATTTTTCAATAGTTCGACTTGTGCAGTATAAAATATCATTTTAATAATATTGTTTGAGTAGTTCTTCTTGCATTAGAAAAAAAATTACTAATAATAATTGGAGTATTTATCGAGTTACAATTTAAAAACTATTTAAAATGGAAGAGTGTTACACAAAAACAGATGAGCATAATATTGTTTTTAAATGGAAGATAAATAAAATAGATGTGTATGTCAGCCCCATCATCATTAGTGATACTGATCTCCAAATCAACTCTTCAGAATTTACATCAGGAGCAAAAATTAAAGATAAATGGCGGATGGAATTAGACTTTAATAATTCTAATACTAATAATACAACAAGTGACAAACTAGACTTTCGTTTGCGTTTATTGAATAACGATGACTTAGTAAACACAAAATTTTCGTTTTTTATTTTGAGTAATAAAAATGAGAAACAATGTTTACAACATCTGCAATTTATTATGAAGAAGTGTGAGGAAACTTTATATTCGCTCTCCAAGTCAGAATTATTAAAAAACAAAGATAAATTTTTACCCGGTAATATTTTGACAGTGTGTGTTGATCTTACTGCCTATGATCCGCCTATTACAACTTTTAAAAAAATTGAATTAAATATTTCAAAATGTCCAATGGCGCAGGACTACAAAAAACTTTATGAGTCTGGAATGGGTACCGATGTTACTATAACAGTGGATGATACTCATTTTCTAGCTCATAGAAATATTCTGATGGCCCGGAGCCCCGTTTTAGGTGCCATGTTTTCTCATGAAATGATTGAGAAAAAAGAAAATAAAATAACGATACCAAACATTACTCCAGATATATTCGAAAAAGTCATGGAGTACATTTACACCGATGAAGTATCTGGTCTAGCTGAGATTGCTGATGATTTGTTAAAAGCTGCAGATAAATACCAGATACTGTCACTTAAAAATATTTGTCAAGAATCTCTTAGTGAAACTCTGAATCTTGAAAATGCATTTGAATTAATGACTTTAGCTGATCGTCATAGCGCTGAACCTCTGTTAGAATTCATCACCGATTTCTTGGTCAATAACATAAAAAAAAATAATATTGACATTGAGGATTTTGAAAATTTTGAGAAATCACATTCTTCCTTGGCATTCAAAGTGATGAAAAAATATTCATTTTCCAAAAATGAAGATAAAGCTAATATTCCTGATAAAACTTCAAAATAGTATGTATTTAAACGTTTACTTTACTAAACTTTATAATAGTTTGTTTATTTTTTCTATTTTCAGATAAACAAAACCTAGATAACGAGTATTGGACCTAAATACAACTTGGTGCTCAACAACATCATAATGTATCACTTAAAAACTAATTCAATATCTTTAAAAATTTTGACTAATTATTACAAGTATTTTATATTTTTTTTTATGAAAAATTTTCAAGTAATTTCGTTAAGTAAAATAAAGATTTTCATACCGTTAATTTTTTATTTACTTCCATTCAATTGAAATCCCCATCATTTTCGAATATAAAGTGGCGCCAATGTGGATTTTTTGAAACCTCCAATCTATCAACGATAAAATGTCGGTAATACATTCAAATAATTTTATAATTGTTATAATGTTACAATTAATTAATGCAATTAATTTTTCATGTGTGTGTCAGTTTAATTATTGAATAATTTTTTTTTCTGATATTTATATTAATTTAAAAGTTAAAAATAAATTTTAAGAGTTGGATGATAACTTTGTTAAATTAATTAGTGCGCATGCGTGCACACACATGATTGCAATAAAAATGTACACTCAACGGTTTTTTTTTCTTTGCACATATTTACAAGAGGCTGATTTCACGGTTCATTTGTTAATTTTACGCGGGATCTCTCATAAGAAAGCCGGCGTCTCCTCTAGTTTATTATCGAAAACATTTTAAGCTAATAGAGTGTGGAATAGTTTTGATTGATATCTATTTAAATATAAAAATAAAATAATTAAGAATTTTAAAATTATTAATTGTGTTAAAAGTGCAATAAATATTTAATATGGAAAGAGTTTATACGACGTCTGATGAACATAATATTGTTTTCGAATGGAAGATTGATAAAATAGATCATTATTTCGATGAATTCCAGCGAGATACTCAGTTTAGTCTTACTTCTCCGATATTCTCAACAGGAGCCACAATTAATGATGAATGGCACGTTCGTTTGAAAATAATTAATTCTTCGGCAACGCTGCGTACTGCCTACCAGTCGTCAATGGTCTTCATTTTGTGTTCTTTGAATAATACTAATAATATGAACATAAAATGTTCAAGTTGCATTTTAGATAACGAAAAAAATGAATTATTTAAAAAATCGAAAGTTCATTATCTACTGACCAAAGACGAAACGGTAACTTGGCAAATATGGCCAAAAGCAACAATAGCAGATAAAAATGTATACTTACCCAATAATACTTTGACGTTTCGCCTTGATCTTACTGTCTATGATTCGCCCAACACAAAATTTGAAAAACTTGAATTAAATATTCCAAAATGTCAAATGTCTCACGATTTCACAGAACTTTACAACACTAAGATGGGTAGTGATGTCATCATAAATGTGCGTAACACAGAATTCCGAGCTCACAAAATTATCCTGATGGCACGAAGTCCTGTTCTGGCTGCAATGTTTTCTCATGACATGATTGAGAAAAAAGAAAATAAAATATCTATACCAGACATTACTCCAGAGATCTTCGAAAGGGTCTTAAAGTATATCTACACTGATGAAGTAACTGATGTTGGTGCGTATGCTGAAAGTTTATTAGAGTCCGCAGACAAATATCAGATACAATCACTTAAAGATAGTTGCCAAGAATCACTCTGTAAAAATCTAACTGTTGAAAATGCTTTGACAATAATGACTTTAGCTGATCGTCACAGCGCGAAATATCTATTGGAATTCACAAATAAGTTTATAGCATCAAACATCGAACAGATTATCAAGACTCAAAACTACAAAGAATTACAAATATCAAATCCTTTATTAGCATTATCATTATCGATAGAAAATTTGAATTTTCAACTTAAGAAATTAAATGATACACTTACCCATGGGTACGTACTTAGTTTTATTTGTTACTCAACACTATTTTTATTTATCTTTTCTATTTTTCATATTTTCAGATCATTCAGCAACTTGATCAACAAAATAAATCGAAACACAGTACAATAACTTAGTGCTCAACAATATTTTATAATTTAAATTCTATATAATCATTATTCAATCACTTTAAACATAATCATTTATTATTACAAGTCTTATATATTTTCTGTTCTCAAATGTCAGTTTAACTTAAAAACTAATAATTACTCAGTTATCATTTTAATTTTTACTTATTATTTTTATCAAAAATTTTTGTATTTTTCTATCTAAAAATATTGATGTAATCCCCTAAAATATAATAAAGTTTTTCATATCATTAATTACCTCCTCATTAACTTTTCAAAAAATTCCGCTATTTTCGCATATCAACTGGCGCTAATGTCAATTTTTTTAACTGACGTTTTATATTTCCACCCTGAAATAAAATGTCGGAAGACAAGAGATGTTTACACACATGTAATTTACTGTAATATCTCATCTCTTTGTCCAACGCGTATATTTACATCTTAAATTTATATTATATCAATATATTTTATAACTGTGGTTAATTAAGTTCCACATAAAAATTTTTTCAAATAACAAAGTTTAAAAAATGGAAAGAATTTACAGTTTGGCAAAGAAACACAAAGTTTTATATGAATGGAAAATAAATGCTATCAGCACTTACCTAAATGCTCCTATCGCTGACTTCGGAGTTGGTTTAAGTTCATCATGATACTGAAGTTAGCAGACGTCTAATAATTTTTGGATCTTTTTTTAGACGATAAACCAGAAGAAAAAAAATATTTGAAAAAATTGCACCTGTAGTTTTTTAAATTTTCTGCATGTGCATATTTTAAATTTTTTTTTTCTTCAAATTTAATTGTTCAAAAAAAAAATCAAAAAATTTTGAATTGTCTGCTAACTTCAGGATCATTTAAGTTCACTAAAATTCGCGATTGAAAATAAAATTGACGATAAGTGGCACGTTAGCTTTGATTTTAATAAACATGAACCCTGTTCGAATCCGAATTACATATCAATATATCTCTATTGTTCAACTGAAGACGAAATAATAACAGAAGGTTTGTTTTTTATTTTAAATAATGCTGGAGAAAAAGTATTTAATAGAGACTTTAAAAAAGTATATAAGAAATCACAGAAAGATTTCAGTTTTGGAGAATTTTTAGACAAAGAGAGATTACAAAGCGAAAAATTTGAATTGACACCTCATGATATTTTGACAGTACAATATCGGTCATTAATTCTTGTGCGGTAGCATAGCATCGGGAAAAAAAAAACATCTCAAAAAGAAAACATGTATCACTTTTTTATACAAATAAAAACTATAAAAAAAAAAAATTGTAAAAAAAAAATACAATATTTAAAAATATATCTATATTAATTAAATGTAAAATTATAAATATGTATTGTAAAATAAGTGAATAAAAAAAAGTCCCTATAAAAAAAATCTCTAGATTTAAAAATCACTAAAAAAAAATTACAATAAAAAAAAAATTCCTACAAAGAAACATTTGCATATCTAAACATCTACTTAAAAAAAATATGCAAAAATGAAAATCTCTACAAATAAAATATCTATAAAAAATCGGCTGTTTTGGAAAATCTCTATAAATCATCACATGTACAAATAAATATCTGAATAAAGTATAACCTCGAAAACTGGAAGCATTGCCACCACGTGCTCATAATCATGAATAAGTTCGTGTTGTAATATATAAGTATAAATAATAATAATAATAAAAATTATGGTTATTATTAGGTTATTAAGAAAAATATAATAAATAATTTTAAACTTATAATAAGTGACTTCGAAAAACGTGAAAGATTCAAATCTGATAACTCCAAAGCACTGAGCCTGTAATAATTCATATAATTTTAATTTTTTTAATTTTATTAGTTAAACTTTATTTGAGAATATCATAAAATTATTATTATTTATTTTATAATTTTTAATTTTGTTTGACTATCAAGCCGTATGCCAGGATTCGATGAACGTCCAAAAATCACTTTTCTTTTTTAACTTCCCGCTAAGAGAATCGACGATCTTCGAAAAATTGGGAAGTTATTGTTTTCACCCCGATTTTCGAAAGTCGAGTTTTCATCAGATGTCGACGTTTTGAGGCCCTAGGAAGCTATTCTAACTATTTTCAGAATGATGTCCGAGTGTATATATATATATATATGTATATATATATACTAATGCAAAAAATTAAAGGAGCAGAACAATTTAATAAATTTTTTAGTGATTTTTGGAAGGCTGTAACTTGGTGAAAAAAAATCGTATCGAAAATTTAAAAAAAGCATTTTATAGCTTGAAATCTCTAATTTAGGTGTATTTTTTCAAAATTTTTTAAAAGCTCCGATTATTGCGCAAACATGACTGTAACTCAGCAAATGCAAGGAAATGACAAAAAAAATGAAAAATTTCCAAAAAATGTCAAAAAAAATCGAAGAAAAAAAATAAATTGAAACTTGTTTTTTGTGTTCTAAATTTTTTTTTTTACATTTTTTGGAAATTTTTCATTTTTTTTGTCATTTCCTTGCATTTGCTGAGTTACAGTCATGTTTGCGCAATAATCGGAGCTTTTAAAAAATTTTGAAAAAATACACCTAAATTAGAGATTTCAAGCTATAAAATGCTTTTTTTAAATTTTCGATACGATTTTTTTTCACCAAGTTACAGCCTTCCAAAAATCACTAAAAAATTTATTAAATTGTTCTGCTCCTTTAATTTTTTGCATTAGTATATATATATACATATATATATATATATACACTCGGACATCATTCTGAAAATAGTTAGAATAGCTTCCTAGGGCCTCAAAACGTCGACATCTGATGAAAACTCGACTTTCGAAAATCGGGGTGAAAACAATAACTTCCCAATTTTTCGAAGATCGTCGATTCTCTTAGCGGGAAGTTAAAAAAGAAAAGTGATTTTTGGACGTTCATCGAATCCTGGCATACGGCTTGATAGTCAAACAAAATTAAAAATTATAAAATAAATAATAATAATTTTATGATATTCTCAAATAAAGTTTAACTAATAAAATTAAAAAAATTAAAATTATATGAATTATTACAGGCTCAGTGCTTTGGAGTTATCAGATTTGAATCTTTCACGTTTTTCGAAGTCACTTATTATAAGTTTAAAATTATTTATTATATTTTTCTTAATAACCTAATAATAACCATAATTTTTATTATTATTATTATTTATACTTATATATTACAACACGAACTTATTCATGATTATGAGCACGTGGTGGCAATGCTTCCAGTTTTCGAGGTTATACTTTATTCAGATATTTATTTGTACATGTGATGATTTATAGAGATTTTCCAAAACAGCCGATTTTTTATAGATATTTTATTTGTAGAGATTTTCATTTTTGCATATTTTTTTTAAGTAGATGTTTAGATATGCAAATGTTTCTTTGTAGGAATTTTTTTTTTATTGTAATTTTTTTTTAGTGATTTTTAAATCTAGAGATTTTTTTTATAGGGACTTTTTTTTATTCACTTATTTTACAATACATATTTATAATTTTACATTTAATTAATATAGATATATTTTTAAATATTGTATTTTTTTTTTACAATTTTTTTTTTTTATAGTTTTTATTTGTATAAAAAAGTGATACATGTTTTCTTTTTGAGATGTTTTTTTTTTCCCGATGCTATGCTACCGCACAAGAATTAATGACCGATATTGTAGGTGTTGAAATTACTATTTACACTGATTTCTCTGATATAATAACTACAGCTCCATTTAATGATATAAAAAGTCAAATGGTAAATGATTACCAAGAGCTTTACAACTCTAAAATAGGCAGTGACGTTGTTGTGGAGGTGGGTGATAAGGAATTTCCAGCTCACAAAGTTATTCTTATGGCACGAAGTCCTGTTTTAGCTGCGATGTTTTCTCACGAGATGATTGAGAAGAAGGAAAACAAATTAACAATAATAGATATTAGTCCAGAAATATTCTAAAAGTATTGATGATGACGCTGACGATTTGTTAGAAGCAGCTGATAAATATCAGTTGGAAACTTTGAAGCAAATGTGTCAAAACTCGCTCAGCAAATCTCTAACTGCAGAAAATTCGTTCTATATGATGACTCTGGCCGATCGCCACAATGCCAAAGAGTTATTGGAACATGTCAGTGAGTTCATGGTTATTAATGCTGAAGAGATTATTGAGACCAAAAACTTCGAAGAGTGGGAGAAATCAAAATCATCTTTGGATTTGATGTTGTTTAAAAAATTCACTATGTTGAATTTGACTAAAAATGAAACTAAAATTACTCATTCGAGTTGAAAATTGTAATTTATTTTTCTCTTATCTTTTATTTTCATTTTATTATTTTAATAATTTATAAATTTTTATTTTTTTAGATCAAATGAATCGAAATTTAAAACATAAGCATCAGACACAAAGTCGCGATTCATATTTCAATGTAATTTCCGACTATTTTTGTACGAAAAATATTTTCATTATTTTTTTTTTCATGAGCTCAAATATATTTATATTTATTTTGTTAAATAGTACGGTTGAGTTATTGAAATATCTCGATTTACTGATAGCATTGAGTCGTAAAAGTTATTGCTTAGAATATTATTGTAAACGGAACATGATATGCAAGCAAATAACGTCATCATTTTCAACTGGAATTACTTATTACTGATAAGATCATCTCATATTTTTTGTTATTTAATATATTTTATAAACAATATATTATTAAATAATTTAATTCAAATTTCAAGAACTTTAAATTTTCATAAAAAAAAAAATTTTTTTAACAATTATCGCATCCCGTTTGCTCGGTATTTATAAAGTCCCAATGGCAGAGCGCAGAGTCCCACTTGTGAATTAAAAGCAGGGGTATACCAAGTAAATGTTAATTGAGTCTGGTAGAATTGAAATGAAACTCATACTGGGATGATAAGAAACTAATCAAAATCTCCATCACTCCGCTCTCACAATTAGTAAAATAGAAGCCGTAATTTCATGTGTGCAGTTGTTAAGTTTTATTTCAAAAGTAAAGCCGTCAGTGATATTTTCATTTTTACTATTACATACATTTTGTAATAGTTAAAAGTGTTAAATATTATTTTAATAATATTTTCTCCAATAATGATCCTGAAGTAAGCAGACAATTAAAAATTTTCGGATTTTATTTTGAACAATTAAATTTGAAAAAAAAAGTAACTGAAAAAATGCATATGTAAAAAATTAAAAAGACTATAAGTGCAATTTTTTTTAATATTTTTTTTTCTATAATTTATCGTTTAAAAAAATCCAAAAATTATTATGCTACTGTAATACTAATTTTAAAATTGTGTATCTAATCAAACTTTTTACTCAACACTATTTCAATTTAATCATTTTATTTTTTATACTTTCAGATAAACTACCAACAAGTACTGGAATTACATACAACAAGTTGATGCTCAATAACTTTTTTATTATTTAAAAACCAATAATTATTTAATAATTTTAAACATGTTTAATAATTATTACAAGTCTTTTATATTTTATGCGCGTGTTTACTTCTTATTACGGTTAAATTTAAAAAATTTTTAAAGTAATCGATACCATCTGGTGGTAAAAAGTTTATTACTCATCACAGGGCTTGCAGGCACACCGTCAAAAGTAAAAATTTCAGAAGTATACCAACTTCAGAAACTCACAGTTAGGAATGTAAAAAATAAAGATGGTTCATAATTCAGAATGACAAATCATCACCTTGTCAAAAACATCGAATCTCTAATCTTTATATCAACACATACTCAGAATTTACAATATTCATTCTTTCGTAATAAAGAATTAACAATATTTAGAATGACAATATTTCAGAAATCCAATACTTCCGAAATATTCAAACTACGAACGCCAATTCTTCAGAATTACATTTTATACGAATGACCATTTTAGTAAAATTTTCTAAGCTTTGCTGACAGTCGGTATTACAGACTTTCCCTATGAATTTACCATTATCATGTGAGTGCTTTGGCGGATTGATTGGGTTTAAAAAATTTGTATGACTCGTTATGTAATAATTATATATGAATTTTACGAGTTTAATTTGTATGAAACGATTATATTGAATGTACTGAATTAAGATAAAAGTGCTATTTGTGGCCAGTAATAATTAAGTTCTAATAACTCTCTAATCATGAATAAGTGAAAATAAGTGAAGATTTACTAATGCCAAGTGCAAACCGAACCACTAATTTCAAAAAGTGGTTCGGTTGGCACTCAGAATTAGTGAATATTCACTTATTCATGTTTAGAAAGAATAGTTGAGTTATAATTATTTAAGCTTCAACATAAAATCGTAAAATTAGTGACATAATTTTTTTAACACATACTAATAAACAATATAATCTCATCTGAATAGAAAAAATAGAATTATCACCAGTTAAATTTTTACGAGAAATCCCAGAGATATACCATTGAAATTCTATAGAAAATATAAAAATTATAACCAGTTAAATTTTTACGAGAAATCCCAGAGACATACCATTGAAATTCTATAGAAAATATAAAAATTATAACCAGTTAAATTTTTACGAGAAATCCCAGAGACATACCATTGAAATTCTATAGAAAATATAAAAATTATAACCAGTTAAATTTTTACGAGAAATCCCAGAGACATACCATTGAAATTCTACAGAAAATATTAAAATTATAACCAGTTAAATTTTTACGAGAAATCCCAGAGACATACCATTGAAATTCTATAGAAAATATAAAAATTATAACCAGTTAAATTTTTACGAGAAATCCCAGAGACATACCATTGAAATTCTATAGAAAATATAAAAATTATAACCAGTTAAATTTTTACGAGAAATCCCAGAGACATACCATTGAAATTCTATAGAAAATATGAAAATTATAACCAGTTAAATTTTTACGAGAAATCCCAGAGACATACCATTGAAATTCTATAGAAAATATAAAAATTATAACCAGTTAAATTTTTACGAGAAATCCCAGAGACATACCATTGAAATTCTATAGAAAATATAAAAATTATAACCAGTTAAATTGTTACGAGAAATCCCAGAGACATACCATTGAAATTCTATAGAAAATATAAAAATTATAACCAGTTAAATTTTTACGAGAAATCCCAGAGACATACCATTGAAATTCTATAGAAAATATAAAAATTATAACCAGTTAAATTTTTACGAGAAATCCCAGAGACATACCATTGAAATTCTATAGAAAATATAAAAATTATAACCAGTTAAATTTTTACGAGAAATCCCAGAGACATACCATTGAAATTCTATAGAAAATATAAAAATTATAACCAGTTAAATTTTTACGAGAAATCCCAGAGACATACCATTGAAATTCTATAGAAAATATAAAAATTATAACCAGTTAAATTTTTACGAGAAATCCCAGAGACATACCATTGAAATTCTATAGAAAATATAAAAATTATAACCAGTTAAATTTTTACGAGAAATCCCAGAGACATACCATTGAAATTCTATAGAAAATATAAAAATTATAACCAGTTAAATTTTTACGAGAAATCCCAGAGACATACCATTGAAATTCTATAGAAAATATAAAAATTATAACCAGTTAAATTTTTACGAGAAATCCCAGAGACATACCATTGAAATTCTATAGAAAATATAAAAATTATAACCAGTTAAATTTTTACGAGAAATCCCAGAGACATACCATTGAAATTCTATAGAAAATATGAAAATTATAACCAGTTAAATTTTTACGAGAAATCCCAGAGACATACCATTGAAATTCTATAGAAAATATGAAAATTATAACCAGTTAAATTTTTACGAGAAATCCCAGAGACATACCATTGAAATTCTATAGAAAATATAAAAATTATAACCAGTTAAATTTTTACGAGAAATCCCAGAGACATACAATTGAAATTCTATAAAAAATATAAAAATTATAACCAGTTAAATTTTTACGAGAAATCCCAGAGACATACCATTGAAATTCTATAGAAAATATAAAAATTATAACCAGTTAAATTTTTACGAGAAATCCCAGAGACATACCATTGAAATTCGATAGAAAATATAAAAATTATAACCAGTTAAATTTTTACGGGAAATCCCAGAGACATACCATTGAAATTCTATAGAAAATATAAAAATTATAACCAGTTAAATTTTTACGAGAAATCCCAGAGACATACCATTGAAATTCTATAGAAAATATAAAAATTATAACCAGTTAAATTTTTACGAGAAATCCCAGAGACATACCATTGAAATTCTATAGAAAATATAAAAATTATAACCAGTTAAATTTTTACGAGAAATCCCAGAGACATACCATTGAAATTCGATAGAAAATATAAAAATTATAACCAGTTAAATTTTGACGGGAAATCCCAGAGACATACCATTGAAATTCTATAGAAAATATAAAAATTATAACCAGTTAAATTTTGACGGGAAATCCCAGAGACATACCATTGAAATTCTATAGAAAATATAAAAATTATAACCAGTTAAATTTTTACGAGAAATCCCAGAGACATACCATTGAAATTCGATAGAAAATATAAAAATTATAACCAGTTAAATTTTGACGGGAAATCCCAGAGACATACCATTGAAATTCTATAGAAAATATAAAAATTATAACCAGTTAAATTTTTACGAGAAATCCCAGAGACATACCATTGAAATTCTATAGAAAATATAAAAATTATAACCAGTTAAATTTTTACGGGAAATCCCAGAGACATACCATTGAAATTCTATAGAAAATATAAAAATTATAACCAGTTAAATTTTTACGGGAAATCCCAGAGACATACCATTGAAATTCTATAGAAAATATAAATATTATAACCAGTTAAATTTTTACGAGAAATCCCAGAGACATACCATTGAAATTCGATAGAAAATATAAAAATTATAACCAGTTAAATTTTTACGAGAAATCCCAGAGACATACCACTGAAATTCTATAGAAAATATAAAAATTATAACCAGTTAAATTTTTACGAGAAATCCCAGAGACATACCATTGAAATTCTATAGAAAATATAAAAATTATAACCAGTTATATTTTTACGAGAAATCCCAGAGACATACCATTGAAATTCTATAGAAAATATAAAAATTATAACCAGTTAAATTTTTACGAGAAATCCCAGAGACATACCATTGAAATTCTATAGAAAATATAAAAATTATAACCAGTTAAATTTTTACGAGAAATCCCAGAGACATACCATTAAAATTCTATAGAAAATATAAAAATTATAACCAGTTAAATTTTTACGAGAAATCCCAGAGACATACCATTGAAATTCTATAGAAAATATTAAAATTATAACCAGTTAAATTTTTACGAGAAATCCCAGAGACATACCATTGAAATTCTATAGAAAATATAAAAATTATAACCAGTTAAATTTTTACGAGAAATCCCAGAGACATATCATTGAAATTCTATAGAAAATATAAAAATTATAACCGGTTAAATTTTTACGAGAAATCCCAGAGACATACCATTGAAATTCTATAGAAAATTTGAAAATTATAACCAGTTAAATTTTTACGAGAAATCCCAGAGACATACCATTGAAATTCTATAGAAAATATAAAAATTATAACCAGTTAAATTTTTACGAGAAATCCCAGAGACATACCATTGAAATTCTATAGAAAATATAAAAATTATAACCAGTTAAATTTTTACGAGAAATCCCAGAGACATACCACTGAAATTCTATAGAAAATATAAAAATTATAACCAGTTAAATTTTGACGGGTAATCCCAGAGACATACCATTGAAATTCTATAGAAAATATAAAAATTATAACCAGTTAAATTTTTACGAGAAATCCCAGAGACATACCATTGAAATTCTATAGAAAATATAAAAATTATAACCAGTTAAATTTTGACGGGTAATCCCAGAGACATACCATTGAAATTCTATAGAAAATATAAAAATTATAACCAGTTAAATTTTTACGAGAAATCCCAGAGACATACCACTGAAATTCTATAGAAAATATAAAAATTATAACCAGTTAAATTTTGACGGGTAATCCCAGAGACATACCATTGAAATTCTATAGAAAATATAAAAATTATAACCAGTTAAATTTTTACGAGAAATCCCAGAGACATACCACTGAAATTCTATAGAAAATATAAAAATTATAACCAGTTAAATTTTGACGGGTAATCCCAGAGACATACCATTGAAAATCTATAGAAAATATAAAAATTATAACCGGTTAAATTTTTACGAGAAATCCCAGAGACATATCATTGAAATTCTATAGAAAATATAAAAATTATAACCGGTTAAATTTTTACGAGAAATCCCAGAGACATATCATTGAAATTCTATAGAAAATATAAAAATTATAACCAGTTAAATTTTTACGGGAAATCCCAGAGACATACCATTGAAATTCTATAGAAAATATAAAAATTATAACCAGTTAAATTTTTACGAGAAATCCCAGAGACATACCATTGAAATTCTATAGAAAATATAAAAATTATAACCAGTTAAATTTTTACGAGAAATCCCAGAGACATACCATTGAAATTCTATAGAAAATATAAAAATTATAACCAGTTAAATTTTTACGAGAAATCCCAGAGACATACCATTGAAATTCTATAGAAAATATAAAAATTATAACCAGTTAAATTTTTACGAGAAATCCCAGAGACATACCATTGAAATTCGATAGAAAATATAAAAATTATAACCAGTTAAATTTTGACGGGAAATCCCAGAGACATACCATTGAAATTCTATAGAAAATATAAAAATTATAACCAGTTAAATTTTTACGGGAAATCCCAGAGACATACCATTGAAATTCTATAGAAAATATAAAAATTATAACCAGTTAAATTTTTACGAGAAATCCCAGAGACATACCATTGAAATTCTATAGAAAATATAAAAATTATAACCAGTTAAATTTTTACGAGAAATCCCAGAGACATACCATTGAAATTCTATAGAAAATATAAAAATTATAACCAGTTAAATTTTTACGAGAAATCCCAGAGACATACCATTGAAATTCTATAGAAAATATAAAAATTATAACCAGTTAAATTTTTACGGGAAATCCCAGAGACATACCATTGAAATTCTATAGAAAATATAAAAATTATAACCAGTTAAATTTTTACGGGAAATCCCAGAGACATACCATTGAAATTCTATAGAAAATATAAAAATTATAACCAGTTAAATTTTTACGAGAAATCCCAGAGACATACCATTGAAATTCTATAGAAAATATAAAAATTATAACCAGTTAAATTTTTACGAGAAATCCCAGAGACATACCATTGAAATTCTATAGAAAATATAAAAATTATAACCAGTTAAATTTTTACGAGAAATCCCAGATACATACCATTGAAATTCTATAGAAAATATAAAAATTATAACCAGTTAAATTTTTACGAGAAATCCCAGAGACATACCATTGAAATTCTATAGAAAATATAAAAATTATAACCAGTTAAATTTTTACGAGAAATCCCAGAGACATACAATTGAAATTCTATAAAAAATATAAAAATTATAACCAGTTAAATTTTTACGAGAAATCCCAGAGACATACCATTGAAATTCTATAGAAAATATAAAAATTATAACCAGTTAAATTTTTACGAGAAATCCCAGAGACATACCATTGAAATTCGATAGAAAATATAAAAATTATAACCAGTTAAATTTTTACGGGAAATCCCAGAGACATACCATTGAAATTCTATAGAAAATATAAAAATTATAACCAGTTAAATTTTTACGAGAAATCCCAGAGACATACCATTGAAATTCTATAGAAAATATAAAAATTATAACCAGTTAAATTTTTACGAGAAATCCCAGAGACATACCATTGAAATTCTATAGAAAATATAAAAATTATAACCAGTTAAATTTTTACGAGAAATCCCAGAGACATACCATTGAAATTCGATAGAAAATATAAAAATTATAACCAGTTAAATTTTGACGGGAAATCCCAGAGACATACCATTGAAATTCGATAGAAAATATAAAAATTATAACCAGTTAAATTTTGACGGGAAATCCCAGAGACATACCATTGAAATTCTATAGAAAATATAAAAATTATAACCAGTTAAATTTTTACGAGAAATCCCAGAGACATACCATTGAAATTCGATAGAAAATATAAAAATTATAACCAGTTAAATTTTGACGGGAAATCCCAGAGACATACCATTGAAATTCTATAGAAAATATAAAAATTATAACCAGTTAAATTTTTACGAGAAATCCCAGAGACATACCATTGAAATTCTATAGAAAATATAAAAATTATAACCAGTTAAATTTTTACGGGAAATCCCAGAGACATACCATTGAAATTCTATAGAAAATATAAAAATTATAACCAGTTAAATTTTTACGGGAAATCCCAGAGACATACCATTGAAATTCTATAGAAAATATAAATATTATAACCAGTTAAATTTTTACGAGAAATCCCAGAGACATACCATTGAAATTCGATAGAAAATATAAAAATTATAACCAGTTAAATTTTTACGAGAAATCCCAGAGACATACCACTGAAATTCTATAGAAAATATAAAAATTATAACCAGTTAAATTTTTACGAGAAATCCCAGAGACATACCATTGAAATTCTATAGAAAATATAAAAATTATAACCAGTTATATTTTTACGAGAAATCCCAGAGACATACCATTGAAATTCTATAGAAAATATAAAAATTATAACCAGTTAAATTTTTACGAGAAATCCCAGAGACATACCATTGAAATTCTATAGAAAATATAAAAATTATAACCAGTTAAATTTTTACGAGAAATCCCAGAGACATACCATTAAAATTCTATAGAAAATATAAAAATTATAACCAGTTAAATTTTTACGAGAAATCCCAGAGACATACCATTGAAATTCTATAGAAAATATTAAAATTATAACCAGTTAAATTTTTACGAGAAATCCCAGAGACATACCATTGAAATTCTATAGAAAATATAAAAATTATAACCAGTTAAATTTTTACGAGAAATCCCAGAGACATATCATTGAAATTCTATAGAAAATATAAAAATTATAACCGGTTAAATTTTTACGAGAAATCCCAGAGACATACCATTGAAATTCTATAGAAAATTTGAAAATTATAACCAGTTAAATTTTTACGAGAAATCCCAGAGACATACCATTGAAATTCTATAGAAAATATAAAAATTATAACCAGTTAAATTTTTACGAGAAATCCCAGAGACATACCATTGAAAGTCTATAGAAAATATAAAAATTATAACCAGTTAAATTTTTACGAGAAATCCCAGAGACATACCACTGAAATTCTATAGAAAATATAAAAATTATAACCAGTTAAATTTTGACGGGTAATCCCAGAGACATACCATTGAAATTCTATAGAAAATATAAAAATTATAACCAGTTAAATTTTTACGAGAAATCCCAGAGACATACCATTGAAATTCTATAGAAAATATAAAAATTATAACCAGTTAAATTTTGACGGGTAATCCCAGAGACATACCATTGAAATTCTATAGAAAATATAAAAATTATAACCAGTTAAATTTTTACGAGAAATCCCAGAGACATACCACTGAAATTCTATAGAAAATATAAAAATTATAACCAGTTAAATTTTGACGGGTAATCCCAGAGACATACCATTGAAATTCTATAGAAAATATAAAAATTATAACCAGTTAAATTTTTACGAGAAATCCCAGAGACATACCACTGAAATTCTATAGAAAATATAAAAATTATAACCAGTTAAATTTTGACGGGTAATCCCAGAGACATACCATTGAAAATCTATAGAAAATATAAAAATTATAACCGGTTAAATTTTTACGAGAAATCCCAGAGACATATCATTGAAATTCTATAGAAAATATAAAAATTATAACCGGTTAAATTTTTACGAGAAATCCCAGAGACATATCATTGAAATTCTATAGAAAATATAAAAATTATAACCAGTTAAATTTTTACGAGAAATCCCAGAGACATACCATTGAAATTCTATAGAAAATATTAAAATTATAACCAGTTAAATTTTTACGAGAAATCCCAGAGACATACCATTGAAATGCTATAGAAAATATAAAAATTATAACCGGTTAAATTTTTACGAGAAATCCCAGAGACATATCATTGAAATTCTATAGAAAATATAAAAATTATAACCGGTTAAATTTTTACGAGAAATCCCAGAGACATACCATTGAAATTCTATAGAAAATTTGAAAATTATAACCAGTTAAATTTTTACGAGAAATCCCAGAGACATACCATTGAAATTCTATAGAAAATTTGAAAATTATAACCAGTTAAATTTTTACGAGAAATCCCAGAGACATACCATTGAAATTCTATAGAAAATATAAAAATTATAACCAGTTAAATTTTTACGAGAAATCCCAGAGACATACCATTGAAATTCTATAGAAAATATAAAAATTATAACCAGTTAAATTTTTACGAGAAATCCCAGAGACATACCATTGAAATTCTATAGAAAATATAAAAATTATAACCAGTTAAATTTTTACGAGAAATCCCAGAGACATACCATTGAAATTCTATAGAAAATATAAAAATTATAACCAGTTAAATTTTTACGAGAAATCCCAGAGACATACCATTGAAATTCTATAGAAAATATAAAAATTATAACCAGTTAAATTTTTACGAGAAATCCCAGAGACATACCATTGAAATTCTATAGAAAATATAAAAATTATAACCAGTTAAATTTTTACGGGAAATCCCAGAGACATACCATTGAAATTCTATAGAAAATATAAAAATTATAACCAGTTAAATTTTTACGGGAAATCCCAGAGACATACCATTGAAATTCTATAGAAAATATAAATATTATAACCAGTTAAATTTTTACGAGAAATCCCAGAGACATACCATTGAAATTCGATAGAAAATATAAAAATTATAACCAGTTAAATTTTTACGAGAAATCCCAGAGACATACCATTGAAATTCTATGGAACAAAAAGAATTATCACCAGTTAAATTTTTACGAGAAATCCCAGAGACATACCATTGAAATTCTATGGAACAAATAGAATTATCACCAGTTAAATTTTTACGAGAAATCCCAGAGACATACCATTGAAATTCGATCGAAAATATAAAAATTATAACCAGTTAAATTTTTACGAGAAATCCCAGAGACATACCATTGAAATTCTATAGAAAATATAAAAATTATAACCAGTTAAATTTTTACGGGAAATCCCAGAGACATACCATTGAAATTCTATAGAAAATATAAAAATTATAACCAGTTAAATTTTTACGAGAAATCCCAGAGACATACCATTGAAATTCTATAGAAAATATAAAAATTATAACCAGTTAAATTTTTACGAGAAATCCCAGAGACATACCATTAAAATTCGATAGAAAATATAAAAATTATAACCAGTTAAATTTTTACGAGAAATCCCAGAGACATATCATTGAAATTCTATAGAAAATATTAAAATTATAACCAGTTAAATTTTTACGAGAAATCTCAGAGACATACCATTGAAATGCTATAGAAAATTTAAAAATTATAACCGGTTAAATTTTTACGAGAAATCCCAGAGACATACCATTGAAATGCTATAGAAAATATAAAAATTATAACCGGTTAAATTTTTACGAGAAATCCCAGAGACATACCATTGAAATTCTATAGAAAATTTGAAAATTATAACCAGTTAAATTTTTACGAGAAATCCCAGAGACATACCATTGAAATTCTATAGAAAATATAAAAATTATAACCAGTTAAATTTTTACGAGAAATCCCAGAGACATACCATTGAAATTCTATAGAAAATATAAAAATTATAACCAGTTAAATTTTTACGAGAAATCCCAGAGACATACCATTGAAATTCTATAGAAAATATAAAAATTATAACCAGTTAAATTTTTACGAGAAATCCCAGAGACATACCATTGAAATTCTATAGAAAATATAAAAATTATAACCAGTTAAATTTTTACGAGAAATCCCAGAGACATACCATTGAAATTCTATAGAAAATATAAAAATTATAACCAGTTAAATTTTTACGAGAAATCCCAGAGACATACCATTGAAATTCTATAGAAAATATAAAAATTATAACCAGTTAAATTTTTACGAGAATTCCCAGAGACATACCATTGAAATTCTATAGAAAATATAAAAATTATAACCAGTTAAATTTTTACGAGAAATCCCAGAGACATACCATTGAAATTCTATAGAAAATATAAAAATTATAACCAGTTAAATTTTTACGAGAAATCCCAGAGACATACCATTGAAATTCTATAGAAAATATAAAAATTATAACCAGTTAAATTTTTACGAGAAATCCCAGAGACATACCATTGAAATTCTATAGAAAATATAAAAATTATAACCAGTTAAATTTTTACGAGAAATCCCAGAGACATACCATTGAAATTCTATAGAAAATATAAAAATTATAACCAGTTAAATTTTTACGAGAATTCCCAGAGACATACCATTGAAATTCTATAGAAAATATAAAAATTATAACCAGTTAAATTTTTACGAGAAATCCCAGAGACATACCATTGAAATTCTATAGAAAATATAAAAATTATAACCAGTTAAATTTTTACGAGAAATCCCAGAGACATACCATTGAAATTCTATAGAAAATATAAAAATTATAACCAGTTAAATTTTTACGAGAAATCCCAGAGACATACCATTGAAATTCTATGGAACAAAAAGAATTATCACCAGTTAAATTTTTACGAGAAATCCCAGAGACATACCATTGAAATTCTATGGAACAAATAGAATTATCACCAGTTAAATTTTTACGAGAAATCCCAGAGACATACCATTGAAATTCGATAGAAAATATAAAAATTATAACCAGTTAAATTTTTACGAGAAATCCCAGAGACATACCATTGAAATTCTATAGAAAATATAAAAATTATAACCAGTTAAATTTTTACGGGAAATCCCAGAGACATACCATTGAAATTCTATAGAAAATATAAAAATTATAACCAGTTAAATTTTTACGAGAAATCCCAGAGACATACCATTGAAATTCTATAGAAAATATAAAAATTATAACCAGTCAAATTTTTACGAGAAATCCCAGAGACATACCATTGAAATTCTATAGAAAATATAAAAATTATAACCAGTTAAATTTTTACGAGAAATCCCAGTGACATACCATTGAAATTCTATAGAAAATAAAAAAATTATAACCAGTTAAATTTTTACGAGAAATCCCAGAGACATACCATTGAAATTCTATAGAAAATATAAAAATTATAACCAGTTAAATTTTTACGAGAAATCCCAGATACATACCATTGAAATTCTATAGAAAATATAAAAATTATAACCAGTTAAATTTTTACGAGAAATCCCAGAGACATACCATTGAAATTCTATAGAAAATATAAAAATTATAACCAGTTAAATTTTTACGAGAAATCCCAGAGACATACCATTGAAATTCTATAGAAAATATAAAAATTATAACCAGTTAAATTTTTACGAGAAATCCCAGAGACATACCATTGAAATTCTATAGAAAATATAAAAATTATAACCAGTTAAATTTTTACGAGAAATCCCAGAGACATACCATTGAAATTCGATAGAAAATATAAAAATTATAACCAGTTAAATTTTTACGGGAAATCCCAGAGACATACCATTGAAATTCTATAGAAAATATAAAAATTATAACCAGTTAAATTTTTACGTGAAATCCCAGAGACATACCATTGAAATTCTATAGAAAATATAAAAATTATAACCAGTTAAATTTTTACGAGAAATCCCAGAGACATACCATTGAAATTCTATAGAAAATATAAAAATTATAACCAGTTAAATTTTTACGAGAAATCCCAGAGACATACCATTGAAATTCGATAGAAAATATAAAAATTATAACCAGTTAAATTTTGACGGGAAATCCCAGAGACATACCATTGAAATTCTATAGAAAATATAAAAATTATAACCAGTTAAATTTTTACGAGAAATCCCAGAGACATACCATTGAAATTCTATAGAAAATATAAAAATTATAACCAGTTAAATTTTTACGAGAAATCCCAGAGACATACCATTGAAATTCTATAGAAAATATAAAAATTATAACCAGTTAAATTTTTACGAGAAATCCCAGAGACATACCATTGAAATTCTATAGAAAATATAAAAATTATAACCAGTTAAATTTTTACGGGAAATCCCAGAGACATACCATTGAAATTCTATAGAAAATATAAAAATTATAACCAGTTAAATTTTTACGGGAAATCCCAGAGACATACCATTGAAATTCTATAGAAAATATAAATATTATAACCAGTTAAATTTTTACGAGAAATCCCAGAGACATACCATTGAAATTCGATAGAAAATATAAAAATTATAACCAGTTAAATTTTTACGAGAAATCCCAGAGACATACCACTGAAATTCTATAGAAAATATAAAAATTATAACCAGTTAAATTTTTACGAGAAATCCCAGAGACATACCATTGAAATTCTATAGAAAATATAAAAATTATAACCAGTTATATTTTTACGAGAAATCCCAGAGACATACCATTGAAATTCTATAGAAAATATAAAAATTATAACCAGTTAAATTTTTACGAGAAATCCCAGAGACATACCATTAAAATTCTATAGAAAATATAAAAATTATAACCAGTTAAATTTTTACGAGAAATCCCAGAGACATACCATTGAAATTCTATAGAAAATATTAAAATTATAACCAGTTAAATTTTTACGATAAATCCCAGAGACATACCATTGAAATTCTATAGAAAATATAAAAATTATAACCAGTTAAATTTTTACGAGAATTCCCAGAGACATACCATTGAAATTCTATAGAAAATATAAAAATTATAACCAGTTAAATTTTTACGAGAAATCCCAGAGACATACCATTGAAATTCTATAGAAAATATAAAAATTATAACCAGTTAAATTTTTACGAGAAATCCCAGAGACATACCATTGAAATTCTATAGAAAATATAAAAATTATAACCAGTTAAATTTTTACGAGAAATCCCAGAGACATACCATTGAAATTCTATGGAACAAAAAGAATTATCACCAGTTAAATTTTTACGAGAAATCCCAGAGACATACCATTGAAATTCTATGGAACAAATAGAATTATCACCAGTTAAATTTTTACGAGAAATCCCAGAGACATACCATTGAAATTCGATAGAAAATATAAAAATTATAACCAGTTAAATTTTTACGAGAAATCCCAGAGACATACCATTGAAATTCTATAGAAAATATAAAAATTATAACCAGTTAAATTTTTACGGGAAATCCCAGAGACATACCATTGAAATTCTATAGAAAATATAAAAATTATAACCAGTTAAATTTTTACGAGAAATCCCAGAGACATACCATTGAAATTCTATAGAAAATATAAAAATTATAACCAGTCAAATTTTTACGAGAAATCCCAGAGACATACCATTGAAATTCTATAGAAAATATAAAAATTATAACCAGTTAAATTTTTACGAGAAATCCCAGTGACATACCATTGAAATTCTATAGAAAATATAAAAATTATAACCAGTTAAATTTTTACGAGAAATCCCAGAGACATACCATTGAAATTCTATAGAAAATATAAAAATTATAACCAGTTAAATTTTTACGAGAAATCCCAGATACATACCATTGAAATTCTATAGAAAATATAAAAATTATAACCAGTTAAATTTTTACGAGAAATCCCAGAGACATACCATTGAAATTCTATAGAAAATATAAAAATTATAACCAGTTAAATTTTTACGAGAAATCCCAGAGACATACCATTGAAATTCTATAGAAAATATAAAAATTATAACCAGTTAAATTTTTACGAGAAATCCCAGAGACATACCATTGAAATTCTATAGAAAATATAAAAATTATAACCAGTTAAATTTTTACGAGAAATCCCAGAGACATACCATTGAAATTCGATAGAAAATATAAAAATTATAACCAGTTAAATTTTTACGGGAAATCCCAGAGACATACCATTGAAATTCTATAGAAAATATAAAAATTATAACCAGTTAAATTTTTACGAGAAATCCCAGAGACATACCATTGAAATTCTATAGAAAATATAAAAATTATAACCAGTTAAATTTTTACGAGAAATCCCAGAGACATACCATTGAAATTCTATAGAAAATATAAAAATTATAACCAGTTAAATTTTTACGAGAAATCCCAGAGACATACCATTGAAATTCGATAGAAAATATAAAAATTATAACCAGTTAAATTTTGACGGGTAATCCCAGAGACATACCATTGAAATTCTATAGAAAATATAAAAATTATAACCAGTTAAATTTTTACGAGAAATCCCAGAGACATACCATTGAAATTCTATAGAAAATATAAAAATTATAACCAGTTAAATTTTTACGAGAAATCCCAGAGACATACCATTGAAATTCTATAGAAAATATAAAAATTATAACCAGTTAAATTTTTACGAGAAATCCCAGAGACATACCATTGAAATTCTATAGAAAATATAAAAATTATAACCAGTTAAATTTTTACGGGAAATCCCAGAGACATACCATTGAAATTCTATAGAAAATATAAAAATTATAACCAGTTAAATTTTTACGGGAAATCCCAGAGACATACCATTGAAATTCTATAGAAAATATAAATATTATAACCAGTTAAATTTTTACGAGAAATCCCAGAGACATACCATTGAAATTCGATAGAAAATATAAAAATTATAACCAGTTAAATTTTTACGAGAAATCCCAGAGACATACCACTGAAATTCTATAGAAAATATAAAAATTATAACCAGTTAAATTTTTACGAGAAATCCCAGAGACATACCATTGAAATTCTATAGAAAATATAAAAATTATAACCAGTTATATTTTTACGAGAAATCCCAGAGACATACCATTGAAATTCTATAGAAAATATAAAAATTATAACCAGTTAAATTTTTACGAGAAATCCCAGAGACATACCATTGAAATTCTATAGAAAATATAAAAATTATAACCAGTTAAATTTTTACGAGAAATCCCAGAGACATACCATTAAAATTCTATAGAAAATATAAAAATTATAACCAGTTAAATTTTTACGAGAAATCCCAGAGACATACCATTGAAATTCTATAGAAAATATTAAAATTATAACCAGTTAAATTTTTACGATAAATCCCAGAGACATACCATTGAAATGCTATAGAAAATATAAAAATTATAACCGGTTAAATTTTTACGAGAAATCCCAGAGACATATCATTGAAATTCTATAGAAAATATAAAAATTATAACCGGTTAAATTTTTACGAGAAATCCCAGAGACATATCATTGAAATTCTATAGAAAATATAAAAATTATAACCAGTTAAATTTTTACGAGAAATCCCAGAGACATACCATTGAAATGCTATAGAAAATATAAAAATTATAACCGGTTAAATTTTTACGAGAAATCCCAGAGACATATCATTGAAATTCTATAGAAAATATAAAAATTATAACCGGTTAAATTTTTACGAGAAATCCCAGAGACATATCATTGAAATTCTATAGAAAATATAAAAATTATAACCAGTTAAATTTTTACGAGAAATCCCAGAGACATACCATTGAAATGCTATAGAAAATATAAAAATTATAACCGGTTAAATTTTTACGAGAAATCCCAGAGACATATCATTGAAATTCTATAGAAAATATTAAAATTATAACCAGTTAAATTTTTACGAGAAATCCCAGAGACATACCATTGAAATGCTATAGAAAATATAAAAATTATAACCGGTTAAATTTTTACGAGAAATCCCAGAGACATATCATTGAAATTCTATAGAAAATATAAAAATTATAACCGGTTAAATTTTTACGAGAAATCCCAGAGACATACCATTGAAATTCTATAGAAAATTTGAAAATTATAACCAGTTAAATTTTTACGAGAAATCCCAGAGACATACCATTGAAATTCTATAGAAAATTTGAAAATTATAACCAGTTAAATTTTTACGAGAAATCCCAGAGACATACCATTGAAATTCTATAGAAAATATAAAAATTATAACCAGTTAAATTTTTACGAGAAATCCCAGAGACATACCATTGAAATTCTATAGAAAATATAAAAATTATAACCAGTTAAATTTTTACGAGAAATCCCAGAGACATACCATTGAAATTCTATAGAAAATATAAAAATTATAACCAGTTAAATTTTTACGAGAAATCCCAGAGACATACCATTGAAATTCTATAGAAAATATAAAAATTATAACCAGTTAAATTTTTACGAGAAATCCCAGAGACATACCATTGAAATTCTATAGAAAATATAAAAATTATAACCGGTTAAATTTTTACGAGAAATCCCAGAGACATATCATTGAAATTCTATAGAAAATATAAAAATTATAACCGGTTAAATTTTTACGAGAAATCCCAGAGACATACCATTGAAATTCTATAGAAAATTTGAAAATTATAACCAGTTAAATTTTTACGAGAAATCCCAGAGACATACCATTGAAATTCTATAGAAAATATAAAAATTATAACCAGTTAAATTTTTACGAGAAATCCCAGAGACATACCATTGAAATTCTATAGAAAATATAAAAATTATAACCAGTTAAATTTTTACGAGAAATCCCAGAGACATACCATTGAAATTCTATAGAAAATATAAAAATTATAACCAGTTAAATTTTTACGAGAAATCCCAGAGACATACCATTGAAATTCTATAGAAAATATAAAAATTATAACCAGTTAAATTTTTACGAGAAATCCCAGAGACATACCATTGAAATTCTATAGAAAATATAAAAATTATAACCAGTTAAATTTTTACGAGAAATCCCAGAGACATACCATTGAAATTCTATAGAAAATATAAAAATTATAACCAGTTAAATTTTTACGAGAAATCCCAGAGACATACCATTGAAATTCTATAGAAAATATAAAAATTATAACCAGTTAAATTTTTACGGGAAATCCCAGAGACATACCATTGAAATTCTATAGAAAATATAAAAATTATAACCAGTTAAATTTTTACGGGAAATCCCAGAGACATACCATTGAAATTCTATAGAAAATATAAATATTATAACCAGTTAAATTTTTACGAGAAATCCCAGAGACATACCATTGAAATTCGATAGAAAATATAAAAATTATAACCAGTTAAATTTTTACGAGAAATCCCAGAGACATACCATTGAAATCCCATATAACAGTCTTGTAAAAGGCTTGCGCAAGCCTGGTCTCAAATCCCCTAGTTGTCTATGTCTTTATATGACTCAGTATCTTGCTGCAGACACTGGTCCACAGATTTATATTGCAAGTCTTGTGCAGGACTTGTTTAAAAACTTTGTGTTATGTTATACTTCAAGAATTGTACAAGATTCTTGAATATAACTTGCTCAAGATGTATTGATACAGTTAACTTGAGCATATCTTGCACCAGAATCTATCTGCAGATGCTTGGGCATATCTTGCGCCAGATCTGCTCAAGACGTGTCATATTACACTGTCTATCTCACTCTTGTCTCTCTCACTTTATCCCCTCCATCGGCACACGTTACCAGAGCTCAGTGGTACTCAATTGAAGTCATAATCGGATAGAAAAACATTTTTAATCCGGAGTTCATTTGCAAAATTAGAAGCGCCGTAGTAATTACAAGTAAAATTTAATTCATAACCTATAATAACATATGTTTTTTGATAGATGGTTTGATTTTAATAAAATTATTAAAGGATAACACGAAAAATTCTACACAGGGAATATTATCTAATAAATTTTACTCGTTAATTGTGAATCAAACTGGGCCTGCATGAACAATTACTCGTCCGTTTCTAGATAGTGTTCAATTATGGGGTAAAAACACCCAATTTCAAGTAATTTTTATATAAAAAAGAATAAAAAATAAAACAAAACAAATCTGTTGTTATTTTTTCCGTATTTATTATCTTTTCAGCCCAGGCTTACTCTAAATTGCAGGATAAATTTTATCGAAAAATTCTCTCCGTTTATGAAATACGATAATGAAATGTTTTTAAAATTTTTTAAAAAATTGAAATCAGTTACTTTGATACTAAAATACAGATATTGATCATTTTTTTTTGCTTTTATTATATTGAAAATAAATTTTTTTAATTTTCAATTACACTCTTAATGCCAAGCTCTTAAAAAATTAGTGTTCTGATCGATTTCAAGAGCTCGACATTAAAACGAAAATAACTAAAAAATAATGTGGAATTTGAAAAAATTTAACTTAAATTATTTGTAGAGAATAAAATTGTTAACAAAAAAGATAGTATAACATTTTGTGATAAGTCTGATAGTTTCGCCGGAAAAGTAAAAAGATCTCGAAATTTATTATAACTTGACTTCGAGCTCCAATAACTTTTGAATAGATGGATTTATCAAAAATTGATAAGAAACTTTTTTTGTAGAGCGTTTAATTCCCTACAAAAATAAATCCTGGACTTATCTGTTCAATAAGCCATCGCCGAGGTATAAAATTCCAAACTTAAAATTTCGTTTTCCCCATGTTATTTAAATGGAAAATAGAAAATCGTGAATAGCCACCTTTAAATATTAGTATTAAGGTCTCATATTTTAACAGGGTCTTTGTCTAGGGATACTCTGTCGATTTTTCAATGTTCTTCGTGAAAAAAAAAAAGTCGATTTTTTGAAACACTCTAATATATATGTGCGTACCCACATATACATTAGGGTGGGTTGAAAAAAAACTTTTTTTTTGTTTTTCTTAGCATGGGGGTAGAATTTGTACCTTATAAAAAAAAAAAATTTTTCAAGAAAAAAAAAATTTTTTTACTCAACATTTTGAGGTGGCCCACTCGTTTTTTAAATAAATAATTGGTTAAACGGAGTAGTTCCAACGAAAAAAATTTTTTTTTGTCCAAAAGCGTGGAAAATATCTAATAATTGTCGAACGTAATTTTTTTTTACTTCACTTTCATTTTAATTAAAAAGAAAATGCATTTCATTTTTGGATTTTTTACTTAAATTACAAAAATAATAGGAAAAAAATTTTTTCAACTTCTGACTTACAATTAGCTTTCAAGGGGACACCCTACAGATTCTGGAACACCATGTAAATTTTTTCGTTGGGACTACCCCGTTTGATCAATTATTTATTTTAAAAACGAGTGGGCCACCTCAAAATGTTGAGTAAAAAATTTTTTTTTTTCTTGAAAAATTTTTTTTTTTTATAAGGTACAAATTCTACCCCCATGCTAAGAAAAACGAAAAAAAAAGTTTTTTTTCAACCCACCCTAATATACATGTATAAGGAATGAATGATACCGGGTTCGTAACAATCAATATCTGTATTTTAGTATCAAAGTAACTGATTACAATTTAAAAAAAAAAAATTTAAAACATTTCATTATCGAATTTCATCTCATTTTTCGTGTTATCCTTAAAAAAATTAAAAAAAATAATTTTATTAAAATCAAACCATCGATCAAAAGACATATCTTATTATAGGTTATGAATTAAATTTTACTTGTGATTACTACGGCGCTTCTAATTTTGCAAATGAACTCCGGATTAAAAATGTTTTTCTATCCGATTATAACTTCAATTGAGTACCACTGAGCTCTGGTAACGTGTGCCGATGGAGGGGATAAAGTGAGAGAGACAAGAGTAAGATAGACAGTGTAACATGACACGTCTTGAGCAGATCTGGCGCAAGATATGCCCAAGCATCTGCAGATAGATTCTGGTGCAAGATATGCTCAAGTTAACTGTATCAATACATCTTGAGCAAGATATATTCAAGAATCTTGTACAATTCTTGAAGTATAACATTACACAAAGTTTTTAAACAAGTCATGCACAAGGCTTGCAATATAAATCTGTGGACCAGTGTCTGCAGCAAGATACAGAGTCATATAAAGACATAGACAACTAGTGGATTTGAGACCAGGCTTTACGCAAGACTTTCACAAGATCAACTTCTGTACGACATCTTGAGCAAGCCTATGTAGAATCTATCAAAAGATTCTTGAGAAAAGTGCCTTGACCAGCGACTTGTACTGGAAATTGTTACATGGGTATTGAGCCTTCGTAATAATTCAAAATTAACAGGTCATAGCGAAGTATTCAGGTTTCCCGTAATTTCGTGTTCCAGGTCGTTTTAAAATATTTTACACATCTCAATAGATTAGAACAGTGGTATTTTCTTATAGTCTAGGGTCTTTATTGTCGTCAGAGTCCATTGTACTAATCTATTGGGCCTTTTGAATAATTTAAAATTAACAGGTCACAGCGACGTATTCAGGTATTCCGTAGTTTTGTGTTCCGGGACGTTTGAAAATATTTTACACATCTCAATAGATTAGAACAGTGGTATTTTCTTATAGTCTAGGGTCTTTATTGTCGTCAGAGTCCATTGTACTAATCTATTGAGCCTTTGTAATAATTCAAAATTAACAGGTCACAGCGAAGTATTCAGGTTTCCCGTAATTTCGTGTTCCAGGTCGTTTTAAAATATTTTACACATCTCAATAGATTAGAACAGTGGTATTTTCTTATAGTCTAGGGTCTTTATTGTCGTCAGAGTCCATTGTACTAATCTATTGGGCCTTTTGAATAATTTAAAATTAACAGGTCACAGCGACGTATTCAGGTATTCCGTAGTTTTGTGTTCCGGGACGTTTGAAAATATTTTACACATCTCAATAGATTAGAACAGTAGTATTTTCTTATAGTCTAGGGTCTTTATTGTCATCAGAGTCCATTGTACTAATCTATTGGGCCTTTTGAATAATTTAAAATTAACAGGTCACAGCGACGTATTCAGGTATTCCGTAGTTTTTTGTTCCAGGACGTTTAAAAATATTTGACACATCTCAATAGATTAGAACAGTAGTATTTTCTTATAGTCTAGGGTCTCTATTGTCGTCAGAGTCCATTGTACTAATCTATTGAGCCTTTGTAATAATTCAAAATTAACAGGTCACAGCGAAGTATTCAGGTTTCCCGTAATTTCGTGTTCCAGGTCGTTTTAAAATATTTTACACATCTCAATAGATTAGAACAGTAGTATTTTCTTATAGTCTAGGGTCTTTATTGTCGTCAGAGTCCATTGTACTAATCTATTGGGCCTTTTGAATAATTTAAAATTAACAGGTCACAGCGACGTATTCAGGTATTCCGTAGTTTTGTGTTCCGGGACGTTTGAAAATATTTTACACATCTCAATAGATTAGAACAGTAGTATTTTCTTATAGTCTAGGGTCTCTATTGTCGTCAGAGTCCATTGTACTAATCTATTGAGCCTTTGTAATAATTCAAAATTAACAGGTCACAGCGAAGTATTCAGGTTTCCCGTAATTTCGTGTTCCAGGTCGTTTTAAAATATTTTACACATCTCAATAGATTAGAACAGTAGTATTTTCTTATAGTCTAGGGTCTTTATTGTCGTCAGAGTCCATTGTACTAATCTATTGAGCCTTTGTAATAATTCAAAATTAACAGGTCACAGCGAAGTATTCAGGTTTCCCGTAATTTCGTGTTCCAGGTCGTTTTAAAATATTTTACACATCTCAATAGATTAGAACAGTGGTATTTTCTTATAGTCTAGGGTCTTTATTGTCGTCAGAGTCCATTGTACTAATCTATTGGGCCTTTTGAATAATTTAAAATTAACAGGTCACAGCGACGTATTCAGGTATTCCGTAGTTTTGTGTTCCGGGACGTTTGAAAATATTTTACACATCTCAATAGATTAGAACAGTGGTATTTTCTTATAGTCTAGGGTCTTTATTGTCGTCAGAGTCCATTGTACTAATCTATTGAGCCTTTGTAATAATTCAAAATTAACAGGTCACAGCGAAGTATTCAGGTTTCCCGTAATTTCGTGTTCCAGGTCGTTTTAAAATATTTTACACATCTCAATAGATTAGAACAGTGGTATTTTCTTATAGTCTAGGGTCTTTATTGTCGTCAGGGTCCATTGTACTAATCTATTGGGCCTTTTGAATAATTTAAAATTAACAGGTCACAGCGACGTATTCAGGTATTCCGTAGTTTTGTGTTCCGGGACGTTTGAAAATATTTTACACATCTCAATAGATTAGAACAGTAGTATTTTCTTATAGTCTAGGGTCTTTATTGTCATCAGAGTCCATTGTACTAATCTATTGGGCCTTTTGAATAATTTAAAATTAACAGGTCACAGCGACGTATTCAGGTATTCCGTAGTATTTTGTTCCAGGACGTTTAAAAATATTTTACACATCTCAATAGATTAGAACAGTAGTATTTTCTTATAGTCTAGGGTCTCTATTGTCGTCAGAGTCCATTGTACTAATCTATTGAGCCTTTGTAATAATTCAAAATTAACAGGTCACAGCGAAGTATTCAGGTTTCCCGTAATTTCGTGTTCCAGGTCGTTTTAAAATATTTTACACATCTCAATAGATTAGAACAGTAGTATTTTCTTATAGTCTAGGGTCTTTATTGTCGTCAGAGTCCATTGTACTAATCTATTGGGCCTTTTAAATAATTTAAAATTAACAGGTCACAGCGACGTATTCAGGTTTTCCGTAATTTTGTGTTCCAGGTCGTTTAAAAATATTTTACACATCTCAATAGATTAGAACAGTAGTATTTTCTTATAGTCTAGGGTCTCTATTGTCGTCAGAGTCCATTGTACTAATCTATTGGGCCTTTTAAATAATTTAAAATTAACAGGTCACAGCGACGTATTCAGGTTTTCCGTAATTTTGTGTTCCAGGTCGTTTAAAAATATTTTACACATCTCAATAGATTAGAACAGTAGTATTTTCTTATAGTCTAGGGTCTTTATTGTCGTCAGAGTCCATTGTACTAATCTATTGGGCCTTTTGAATAATTCAAAATTAACAGGTCACAGCGAAGTATTCAGGTTTTCCGTAGTTTTGTGTTCCAGGAAGTTTGAAAATATTTTACACATCTCAATAGATTAGAACAGTAGTATTTTCTTATAGTCTAGGGTCTTTATTGTCGTCAGAGTCCATTGTACTAATCTATTGGGCCTTTCAAATAATTCAAAATTATTAGGTCACAGCGAAGTATTCAGGTTTTCCGTAATTTTGTGTTCCAGGTCGTTTTAAAATATTTTACACATCTCAATAGATTAGAACAGTAGTATTTTCTTACAAACTAGGGTCTTTATTGTCGTCAGAGTCCATTGTACTAATCTATTGGGCCTTTCAAATAATTCAAAATTAACAGGTCACAGCGAAGTATTCAGGTTTCCCGTAATTTTGTGTTCCAGGTCGTTTAAAAATATTTTACACATCTCAATAGATTAGAACAGTAGTATTTTCTTATAGTCTAGGGTCTTTATTGTCGTCAGAGTCCATTGTACTAATCTATTGGGCCTTTTGAATAATTCAAAATTAACAGGTCACAGCGAAGTATTCAGGTTTCCCGTAATTTCGTGTTCCAGGTCGTTTTAAAATATTTTACACATCTCAATAGATTAGAACAGTGGTATTTTCTTATAGTCTAGGGTCTTTATTGTCGTCAGAGTCCATTGTACTAATCTATTGGGCCTTTCAAATAATTCAAAATTAACAGGTCACAGCGAAGTATTCAGGTTTTCCGTAATTTTGTGTTCCAGGTCGTTTAAAAATATTTTACACATCTCAATAGATTAGAACAGTAGTATTTTCTTATAGTCTAGGGTCTTTATTGTCGTCAGAGTCCATTGTACTAATCTATTGGGCCTTTTGAATAATTCAAAATTAACAGGTCACAGCGAAGTATTCAGGTTTCCCGTAATTTCGTGTTCCAGGTCGTTTTAAAATATTTTACACATCTCAATAGATTAGAACAGTGGTATTTTCTTATAGTCTAGGGTCTTTATTGTCGTCAGAGTCCAGTGTACTAATCTATTGGGCCTTTCAAATAATTCAAAATTATTAGGTCACAGCGAAGTATTCAGGTTTTCCGTAATTTTGTGTTCCAGGACGTTTGAAAATATTTTACACATCTCAATAGATTAGAACAGTAGTATTTTCTTATAGTCTAGGGTCTTTATTGTCGTCAGAGTCCATTGTACTAATCTATTGGGCCTTTTGAATAATTTAAAATTAACAGGTCACAGCGAAGTATTCAGGTTTTCCGTAATTTTGTGTTCCAGGTCGTATGAAATTTTTTACACATCTCAATAGATTAGAACAGTAGTATTTTCTTATAGTCTAGGGTCTTTATTGTCGTCAGAGTCCATTGTACTAATCTATTGGGCCTTTCAAATAATTCAAAATTATTAGGTCACAGCGAAGTATTCAGGTTTTCCGTAATTTTGTGTTCCAGGTCGTATGAAAATATTTTACACATCTCAATAAATTAGAACAGTAGTATTTTCTTATATTCGAGGGTCTTTATTGTCGTCAGAGTCCATTGTACTAATCTATTGGGCCTTTTGAATAATTCAGAATTAACAGGTCACAGCGACGTATTCAGGTTTTCCGTAGTTTTGTGTTCCAGGACGTTTGAAAATATTTTACACATCTCAATAGATTAGAACAGTGGTATTTTCTTATAGTCTAGGGTCTTTATTGTCGTCAGAGTCCATTGTACTAATCTATTGGGCCTTTTGAATAATTTAAAATTATCAGGTCACAGCAAAGTATTCAGGTTTCCCGTAATTTCGTGTTCCAGGTCGTTTTAAAATATTTTACACATCTCAATAGATTAGAACAGTAGTATTTTCTTATAGTCTAGGGTCTTTATTGTCGTCAGAGTCCATTGTACTAATCTATTGGGCCTTTTGAATAATTTAAAATTATCAGGTCACAGCAAAGTATTCAGGTTTCCCGTAATTTCGTGTTCCAGGTCGTTTTAAAATATTTTACACATCTCAATAGATTAGAACAGTGGTATTTTCTTATAGTCTAGGGTCTTTATTGTCGTCAGAGTCCATTGTACTAATCTATTGGGCCTTTTGAATAATTTAAAATTATAAGGTCACAGCGAAGTATTCAGGTTTCCCGTAATTTCGTGTTCCAGGTCGTTTTAAAATATTTTACACATCTCAATAGATTAGAACAGTGGTATTTTCTTATAGTCTAGGGTCTTTATTGTCGTCAGAGTCCATTGTACTAATCTATTGGGCCTTTCAAATAATTCAAAATTATTAGGTCACAGCGACGTATTCAGGTTTTCCGTAGTTTTGTGTTCCAGGACGTTTAAAAATATTTTACACATCTCAATAGATTAGAACAGTGGTATTTTCTTATAGTCTAGGGTCTTTATTGTCGTCAGAGTCCATTGTACTAATCTATTGGGCCTTTTGAATAATTTAAAATTAACAGGTCACAGCGAAGTATTCAGGTTTTCCGTAATTTTGTGTTCCAGGACGTTTGAAAATATTTTACACATCTCAATAGATTAGAACAGTAGTATTTTCTTATAGTCTAGAGTCTTTATTGTCGTCAGAGTCTATTGTACTAATCTATTGGGCCTTTCAAATAATTCAAAATTATTAGGTCACAGCGAAGTATTCAGGTTTTCCGTAATTTTGTGTTCCAGGTCGTATGAAAATATTTTACACATCTCAATAGATTAGAACAGTAGTATTTTCTTATATTCTAGGGTCTTTATTGTCGTCAGAGTCCATTGTACTAATCTATTGGGCCTTTTGAATAATTCAAAATTAACAGGTCACAGCGACGTATTCAGGTTTTCCGTAGTTTTGTGTTCCAGGACGTTTGGAAATATTTTACACATCTCAATAGATTAGAACAGTAGTATTTTCTTTTAGTCTAGGGTCTTTATTGTCGTCAGAGTCCATTGTACTAATCTATTGGGCCTTTCAAATAATTCAAAATTATTAGGTCACAGCGAAGTATTCAGGTTTTCCGAAATTTTGTGTTCCAGGTCGTTTAAAAATATTTTACACATCTCAATAGATTAGAACAGTAGTATTTTCTTATAGTCTAGGGTCTTTATTGTCGTCAGAGTCCATTGTACTAATCTATTGGGCCTTTTGAATAATTTCAAATTAACAGGTCACAGCGAAGTATTCAGGTTTTCCGTAATTTTGTGTTCCAGGTCGTATGAAAATATTTTACACATCTCAATAGATTAGAACAGTAGTATTTTCTTATATTCTAGGGTCTTTATTGTCGTCAGAGTCCATTGTACTAATCTATTGGGCCTTTTGAATAATTCAAAATTAACAGGTCACAGCGACGTATTTAGGTTTTCCGTAGTTTTGTGTTCCAGGACGTTTGAAAATATTTTACACATCTCAATAGATTAGAACAGTAGTATTTTCTTATAGTCTAGGGTCTTTATTGTCGTCAGAGTCCATTGTACTAATCTATTGGGCCTTTCAAATAATTCAAAATTATTAGGTCACAGCGAAGTATTCAGGTTTTCCGAAATTTTGTGTTCCAGGTCGTTTAAAAATATTTTACACATCTCCATAGATTAGAACAGTAGTATTTTCTTATAGTATAGGGTCTTTATTGTCGTCAAAGTCCATTGTACTAATCTATTGGGCCTTTCAAATAATTCAAAATTATTAGGTCACAGCGAAGTATTCAGGTTTTCCGTAATTTTGTGTTCCAGGACGTTTGAAAATATTTTACACATCTCAATAGATTAGAACAGTAGTATTTTCTTATAGTCTAGGGTCTTTATCGTCGTCAGAGACCATTGTACTAATCTATTGGGCCTTTCAAATAATTCAAAATTATTAGGTCACAGCGAAGTATTCAGGTTTTCCGAAATTTTGTGTTCCAGGTCGTTTAAAAATATTTTACACATCTCAATAGATTAGAACAGTGGTATTTTTTTATAGTCTAGGGTCTTTATTGTCGTCAGAGTCCATTGTACTAATCTATTGGGCCTTTCAAATAATTCAAAATTATTAGGTCACAGCGAAGTATTCAGGTTTTCCGAAATTTTGTGTTCCAGGTCGTTTAAAAATATTTTACACATCTCAATAGATTAGAACAGTGGTATTTTCTTATAGTCTAGGGTCTTTATTGTCGTCAGAGTCCATTGTACTAATCTATTGGGCCTTTTGAATAATTCAAAATTAACAGGTCACAGCGACGTATTCAGGTTTTCCGTAGTTTTGTGTTCCAGGTCGTTTAAAAATATTTTACACATCTCAATAGATTAGAACAGTAGTATTTTCTTATAGTCTAGGGTCTTTATTGTCGTCAGAGTCCATTGTACTAATCTATTGGGCCTTTCAAATAATTCAAAATTATTAGGTCACAGCGAAGTATTCAGGTTTTCCGAAATTTTGTGTTCCAGGTCGTTTTAAAATATTTTACACATCTCAATAGATTAGAACAGTGGTATTTTCTTATAGTCTAGGGTCTTTATTGTCGTCAGAGTCCATTGTACTAATCTATTGGGCCTTTTGAATAATTCAAAATTAACAGGTCACAGCGACGTATTCAGGTTTTCCGTAGTTTTGTGTTCCAGGTCGTTTAAAAATATTTTACACATCTCAATAGATTAGAACAGTAGTATTTTCTTATAGTCTAGGGTCTTTATTGTCGTCAGAGTCCATTGTACTAATCTATTCCCGATAAAAAATGATTTTGTCTGATTATATATGAGTATATATGAATATATATGATTATATATGATATCATATATAATTATATATAATCATATATGGAATTATATATGATTATACATGGTTATACATGGAATTATATATAATTGTATATGAACCTATATATAATTAGATCTGATCAGACCTGGATGATGGAGGCTAGGTATAATCATATATAAGTCTATATAAGATCAGGTCTAATTATACATAGACATATATAATTAGATCTAACTGATGAAGGCTAGATATAATCATATATAAGCCTATATATGATCAGGTCTAATTATATATAAGTCTATATATAATTAGATCTGATCAGACACGACTGATATAAACTTATCTGTAGTTATATATATGTCTATATATGATTAGATATGATCAGACTTTAATGATATGAAACCTATAAATATCTAATTATGTATAGAGGTCCAATATATATATTTAACATAATGTGACAATTTTAATATTAATGTCATTTAATTTTTATTTTGTCAGCTATCAATCAAACTTAAATCCCCATTACGTAAAAAATGTTCAAAGGTTTCGGCAGAATTTTAAAAGTATAAATAGATATCGATTTATATATGGATATTTATAAGTTTATATATCTATAGATAAAAAGATTTGATTATAACTATCTAATGAATTCTATTGTAATTTATATACAAAACCAAATCCATTAGGTGCATTATTTACGTAGGATGTATCAATTTCATTATTTGGGTTAAGTAATGCCATAAATTTTCCTTAATTATAAGTGCATAGCAGACGAGAGGACCAGACTACTATCAAGCGATTACCAGAGTTAAGCAGCATCGACGTGAGTCATTAATTGGACGGGTGACCCCGTATTATATTAATAGTTTATTAATAGTAATTTTAATTTTTTTTGTAATTTTAATTTAACCAACATTTATATTAATGAAGACAATAAATCTTAATTAAATCACTTAATTAATAATTTACAGATATTTTCAATGAGATTTTAAAAATGACTATATTCATTCATGCATGATTATATCTAATCATATATGATTATATATGATCAGGCCTGGCCAATTTTCAGATCTGATTATATATGGACTTATATATAATTATATATAATTATACAAAATCTTTTTTTATCGGGTTGGGCCTTTCAAATAATTCAAAATTATTAGGTCACAGCGAAGTATTCAGGTTTTCCGTAATTTTGTGTTCCAGGACGTTTGGAAATATTTTACACATCTCAATAGATTAGAACAGTAGGATTTTCTTATAGTCTATGGTCTTTATTGTCGTCAGAGTCCATTGTACTAATCTATTGGGCCTTTTGAATAATTTAAAATTAACAGGTCACAGCGAAGTATTCAGGTTTTCCGTAATTTTGTGTTCCAGGTCGTATGAAAATATTTTACACATCTCAATAGATTAGAACAGTAGTATTTTCTTATAGTCTAGGGTCTTTATTGTCGTCAGGGTCCATTGTACTAATCTATTGGGCCTTTTGAATAATTTAAAATTAACAGGTCACAGCGAAGTATCCAGGTTTTCCGTAATTTCGTGTTCCAGCACGTTTGAAAATATTTTACACATCTCAATAGATTAGAACAGTAGTATTTTCTAATAGTCTAGGGATTTTATTGTCGTCAGAGTCCATTGTACTAATCTATTGGGCCTATTGAATAATTCAAAATTAACAGGTCACAGCGAAGTATTCAGGTTTTCCGTAAATTTGTGTTCCAGGACGTTTAAAAATATTTCACACATCTCAATAGATTAGAACAGTGGTATTTTCTTATAGTCTAGGGTCTTTATTGTCGTCAGAGTCCATTGTACTAATCTATTGGGCCTTTTGAATAATTCAAAATTAACGGGTCACAGCGAAGTATTCAGGTTTTCCGTAATTTTGTGTTCCAGGACGTTTGAAAATATTTTACACATCTCAATAGATTAGAACAGTAGTATTTTCTTATAGTCTAGGGTCTTTATTGTCGTCAGAGTCCATTGTACTAATCTATTGGGCCTTTTGAATAATTCAAAATTAACAGGTCACAGCGAAGTATTCAGGTTTCCCGTAATTTCGTGTTCCAGGTCGTTTTAAAATATTTTACACATCTCAATAGATTAGAACAGTGGTATTTTCTTATAGTCTAGGGTCTTTATTGTCGTCAGAGTCCATTGTACTAATCTATTGGGCCTTTTGAATAATTTAAAATTAACAGGTCACAGCGAAGTATTCAGGTTTTCCGTAATTTTGTGTTCCAGGACGTTTGAAAATATTTTACACATCTCAATAGATTAGAACAGTAGTATTTTCTTATAGTCTAGAGTCTTTATTGTCGTCAGAGTCTATTGTACTAATCTATTGGGCCTTTCAAATAATTCAAAATTATTAGGTCACAGCGAAGTATTCAGGTTTTCCGTAATTTTGTGTTCCAGGTCGTATGAAAATATTTTACACATCTCAATAGATTAGAACAGTAGTATTTTCTTATATTCTAGGGTCTTTATTGTCGTCAGAGTCCATTGTACTAATCTATTGGGCCTTTTGAATAATTCAAAATTAACAGGTCACAGCGACGTATTCAGGTTTTCCGTAGTATTGTGTTCCAGGACGTTTGAAAATATTTTACACATCTCAATAGATTAGAACAGTAGTATTTTCTTTTAGTCTAGGGTCTTTATTGTCGTCAGAGTCCATTGTACTAATCTATTGGGCCTTTCAAATAATTCAAAATTATTAGGTCACAGCGAAGTATTCAGGTTTTCCGAAATTTTGTGTTCCAGGTCGTTTAAAAATATTTTACACATCTCAATAGATTAGAACAGTAGTATTTTCTTATAGTCTAGGGTCTTTATTGTCGTCAGAGTCCATTGTACTAATCTATTGGGCCTTTTGAATAATTTCAAATTAACAGGTCACAGCGAAGTATTCAGGTTTTCCGTAATTTTGTGTTCCAGGTCGTATGAAAATATTTTACACATCTCAATAGATTAGAACAGTAGTATTTTCTTATATTCTAGGGTCTTTATTGTCGTCAGAGTCCATTGTACTAATCTATTGGGCCTTTTGAATAATTCAAAATTAACAGGTCACAGCGACGTATTTAGGTTTTCCGTAGTTTTGTGTTCCAGGACGTTTGAAAATATTTTACACATCTCAATAGATTAGAACAGTAGTATTTTCTTATAGTCTAGGGTCTTTATTGTCGTCAGAGTCCATTGTACTAATCTATTGGGCCTTTCAAATAATTCAAAATTATTAGGTCACAGCGAAGTATTCAGGTTTTCCGTAATTTTGTGTTCCAGGTCGTTTTAAAATATTTTACACATCTCAATAGATTAGAACAGTAGTATTTTCTTATAGTCTAGGGTCTTTATTGTCGTCAGAGTCCATTGTACTAATCTATTGGGCCTTTCAAATAATTCAAAATTATTAGGTCACAGCGAAGTATTCAGGTTTTCCGTAATTTTGTGTTCCAGGTCGTTTTAAAATATTTTACACATCTCAATAGATTAGAACAGTAGTATTTTCTTATATTCTAGGGTCTTTATTGTCGTCAGAGTCCATTGTACTAATCTATTGGGCCTTTTGAATAATTTAAAATTAACAGGTCACAGCGACGTATTCAGGTTTTCCGTAGTTTTGTGTTCCAGGACGTTTAAAAATATTTTACACATCTCAATAGATTAGAACAGTAGTATTTTCTTATAGTCTAGGGTCTTTATTGTCGTCAGAGTCCATTGTACTAATCTATTGGGCCTTTTGAATAATTTAAAATTATCAGGTCACAGCGAAGTATTCAGGTTTCCCGTAATTTCGTGTTCCAGGTCGTTTTAAAATATTTTACACATCTCAATAGATTAGAACAGTGGTATTTTCTTATAGTCTAGGGTCTTTATTGTCGTCAGAGTCCATTGTACTAATCTATTGGGCCTTTTGAATAATTTAAAATTATCAGGTCACAGCAAAGTATTCAGGTTTCCCGTAATTTCGTGTTCCAGGTCGTTTTTAAATATTTTACACATCTCAATAGATTAGAACAGTGGTATTTTCTTATAGTCTAGGGTCTTTATTGTCGTCAGAGTCCATTGTACTAATCTATTGGGCCTTTTGAATAATTTAAAATTATCAGGTCACAGCGAAGTATTCAGGTTTCCCGTAATTTCGTGTTCCAGGTCGTTTTAAAATATTTTACACATCTCAATAGATTAGAACAGTGGTATTTTCTTATAGTCTAGGGTCTTTATTGTCGTCAGAGTCCATTGTACTAATCTATTGGGCCTTTTGAATAATTTAAAATTATCAGGTCACAGCAAAGTATTCAGGTTTCCCGTAATTTCGTGTTCCAGGTCGTTTTAAAATATTTTACACATCTCAATAGATTAGAACAGTGGTATTTTCTTATAGTCTAGGGTCTTTATTGTCGTCAGAGTCCATTGTACTAATCTATTGGGCCTTTTGAATAATTTAAAATTATCAGGTCACAGCAAAGTATTCAGGTTTCCCGTAATTTCGTGTTCCAGGTCGTTTTAAAATATTTTACACATCTCAATAGATTAGAACAGTAGTATTTTCTTATAGTCTAGGGTCTTTATTGTCGTCAGAGTCCATTGTACTAATCTATTGGGCCTTTTGAATAATTTAAAATTATCAGGTCACAGCAAAGTATTCAGGTTTCCCGTAATTTCGTGTTCCAGGTCGTTTTAAAATATTTTACACATCTCAATAGATTAGAACAGTGGTATTTTCTTATAGTCTAGGGTCTTTATTGTCGTCAGAGTCCATTGTACTAATCTATTGGGCCTTTTGAATAATTTAAAATTATCAGGTCACAGCGAAGTATTCAGGTTTCCCGTAATTTCGTGTTCCAGGTCGTTTTAAAATATTTTACACATCTCAATAGATTAGAACAGTGGTATTTTCTTATAGTCTAGGGTCTTTATTGTCGTCAGAGTCCATTGTACTAATCAATTGGGCCTTTCAAATAATTCAAAATTATTAGGTCACAGCGACGTATTCAGGTTTTCCGTAGTTTTGTGTTCCAGGACGTTTAAAAATATTTTACACATCTCAATAGATTAGAACAGTGGTATTTTCTTATAGTCTAGGGTCTTTATTGTCGTCAGAGTCCATTGTACTAATCTATTGGGCCTTTTGAATAATTTAAAATTAACAGGTCACAGCGAAGTATTCAGGTTTTCCGTAATTTTGTGTTCCAGGACGTTTGAAAATATTTTACACATCTCAATAGATTAGAACAGTAGTATTTTCTTATAGTCTAGAGTCTTTATTGTCGTCAGAGTCTATTGTACTAATCTATTGGGCCTTTCAAATAATTCAAAATTATTAGGTCACAGCGAAGTATTCAGGTTTTCCGTAATTTTGTGTTCCAGGTCGTATGAAAATATTTTACACATCTCAATAGATTAGAACAGTAGTATTTTCTTATATTCTAGGGTCTTTATTGTCGTCAGAGTCCATTGTACTAATCTATTGGGCCTTTTGAATAATTCAAAATTAACAGGTCACAGCGACGTATTCAGGTTTTCCGTAGTTTTGTGTTCCAGGACGTTTGAAAATATTTTACACATCTCAATAGATTAGAACAGTAGTATTTTCTTTTAGTCTAGGGTCTTTATTGTCGTCAGAGTCCATTGTACTAATCTATTGGGCCTTTCAAATAATTCAAAATTATTAGGTCACAGCGAAGTATTCAGGTTTTCCGAAATTTTGTGTTCCAGGTCGTTTAAAAATATTTTACACATCTCAATAGATTAGAACAGTAGTATTTTCTTATAGTCTAGGGTCTTTATTGTCGTCAGAGTCCATTGTACTAATCTATTGGGCCTTTTGAATAATTTCAAATTAACAGGTCACAGCGAAGTATTCAGGTTTTCCGTAATTTTGTGTTCCAGTTCGTATGAAAATATTTTACACATCTCAATAGATTAGAACAGTAGTATTTTCTTATATTCTAGGGTCTTTATTGTCGTCAGAGTCCATTGTACTAATCTATTGGGCCTTTTGAATAATTCAAAATTAACAGGTCACAGCGACGTATTTAGGTTTTCCGTAGTTTTGTGTTCCAGGACGTTTGAAAATATTTTACACATCTCAATAGATTAGAACAGTAGTATTTTCTTATAGTCTAGGGTCTTTATTGTCGTCAGAGTCCATTGTACTAATCTATTGGGCCTTTCAAATAATTCAAAATTATTAGGTCACAGCGAAGTATTCAGGTTTTCCGAAATTTTGTGTTCCAGGTCGTTTAAAAATATTTTACACATCTCCATAGATTAGAACAGTAGTATTTTCTTATAGTATAGGGTCTTTATTGTCGTCAAAGTCCATTGTACTAATCTATTGGGCCTTTCGAATAATTCAAAATTATTAGGTCACAGCGAAGTATTCAGGTTTTCCGTAATTTTGTGTTCCAGGACGTTTGAAAATATTTTACACATCTCAATAGATTAGAACAGTAGTATTTTCTTATAGTCTAGGGTCTTTATCGTCGTCAGAGACCATTGTACTAATCTATTGGGCCTTTCAAATAATTCAAAATTATTAGGTCACAGCGAAGTATTCAGGTTTTCCGAAATTTTGTGTTCCAGGTCGTTTAAAAATATTTTACACATCTCAATAGATTAGAACAGTGGTATTTTTTTATAGTCTAGGGTCTTTATTGTCGTCAGAGTCCATTGTACTAATCTATTGGGCCTTTCAAATAATTCAAAATTATTAGGTCACAGCGATGTATTCAGGTTTTCCGAAATTTTGTGTTCCAGGTCGTTTAAAAATATTTTACACATCTCAATAGATTAGAACAGTGGTATTTTCTTATAGTCTAGGGTCTTTATTGTCGTCAGAGTCCATTGTACTAATCTATTGGGCCTTTTGAATAATTCAAAATTAACAGGTCACAGCGACGTATTCAGGTTTTCCGTAGTTTTGTGTTCCAGGTCGTTTAAAAATATTTTACACATCTCAATAGATTAGAACAGTAGTATTTTCTTATAGTCTAGGGTCTTTATTGTCGTCAGAGTCCATTGTACTAATCTATTGGGCCTTTCAAATAATTCAAAATTATTAGGTCACAGCGAAGTATTCAGGTTTTCCGAAATTTTGTGTTCCAGGTCGTTTAAAAATATTTTACACATCTCAATAGATTAGAACAGTGGTATTTTCTTATAGTCTAGGGTCTTTATTGTCGTCAGAGTCCATTGTACTAATCTATTGGGCCTTTTGAATAATTCAAAATTAACAGGTCACAGCGACGTATTCAGGTTTTCCGTAGTTTTGTGTTCCAGGTCGTTTAAAAATATTTTACACATCTCAATAGATTAGAACAGTAGTATTTTCTTATAGTCTAGGGTCTTTATTGTCGTCAGAGTCCATTGTACTAATCTATTGGGCCTTTCAAATAATTCAAAATTATTAGGTCACAGCGAAGTATTCAGGTTTTCCGTAATTTTGTGTTCCAGGACGTTTGGAAATATTTTACACATCTCAATAGATTAGAACAGTAGGATTTTCTTATAGTCTATGGTCTTTATTGTCGTCAGAGTCCATTGTACTAATCTATTGGGCCTTTTGAATAATTTAAAATTAACAGGTCACAGCGAAGTATTCAGGTTTTCCGTAATTTTGTGTTCCAGGTCGTATGAAAATATTTTACACATCTCAATAGATTAGAACAGTAGTATTTTCTTATAGTCTAGGGTCTTTATTGTCGTCAGGGTCCATTGTACTAATCTATTGGGCCTTTTGAATAATTTAAAATTAACAGGTCACAGCGAAGTATCCAGGTTTTCCGTAATTTCGTGTTCCAGCACGTTTGAAAATATTTTACACATCTCAATAGATTAGAACAGTAGTATTTTCTTATAGTCTAGGGTCTTTATCGTCGTCAGAGACCATTGTACTAATCTATTGGGCCTTTTGAATAATTCAAAATTAACAGGTCACAGCGACGTATTCAGGTTTTCCGTAGTTTTGTGTTCCAGGTCGTTTAAAAATATTTTACACATCTCAATAGATTAGAACAGTAGTATTTTCTTATAGTCTACGGTCTTTATTGTCGTCAGAGTCCATTGTACTAATCTATTGGGCCTTTTGAATAATTCAAAATTAACAGGTCACAGCGACGTATTCAGGTTTTCCGTAGTTTTGTGTTCCAGGTCGTTTAAAAATATTTTACACATCTCAATAGATTAGAACAGTAGTATTTTCTTATAGTCTAGGGTCTTTATTGTCGTCAGAGTCCATTGTACTAATCTATTGGGCCTTTCAAATAATTCAAAATTATTAGGTCACAGCGAAGTATTCAGGTTTTCCGAAATTTTGTGTTCCAGGTCGTTTAAAAATATTTTACACATCTCAATAGATTAGAACAGTGGTATTTTCTTATAGTCTAGGGTCTTTATTGTCGTCAGAGTCCATTGTACTAATCTATTGGGCCTTTTGAATAATTCAAAATTAACAGGTCACAGCGACGTATTCAGGTTTTCCGTAGTTTTGTGTTCCAGGTCGTTTAAAAATATTTTACACATCTCAATAGATTAGAACAGTAGTATTTTCTTATAGTCTAGGGTCTTTATTGTCGTCAGAGTCCATTGTACTAATCTATTGGGCCTTTCAAATAATTCAAAATTATTAGGTCACAGCGAAGTATTCAGGTTTTCCGTAATTTTGTGTTCCAGGACGTTTGGAAATATTTTACACATCTCAATAGATTAGAACAGTAGGATTTTCTTATAGTCTATGGTCTTTATTGTCGTCAGAGTCCATTGTACTAATCTATTGGGCCTTTTGAATAATTTAAAATTAACAGGTCACAGCGAAGTATTCAGGTTTTCCGTAATTTTGTGTTCCAGGTCGTATGAAAATATTTTACACATCTCAATAGATTAGAACAGTAGTATTTTCTTATAGTCTAGGGTCTTTATTGTCGTCAGGGTCCATTGTACTAATCTATTGGGCCTTTTGAATAATTTAAAATTAACAGGTCACAGCGAAGTATCCAGGTTTTCCGTAATTTCGTGTTCCAGCACGTTTGAAAATATTTTACACATCTCAATAGATTAGAACAGTAGTATTTTCTTATAGTCTAGGGTCTTTATCGTCGTCAGAGACCATTGTACTAATCTATTGGGCCTTTTGAATAATTCAAAATTAACAGGTCACAGCGACGTATTCAGGTTTTCCGTAGTTTTGTGTTCCAGGTCGTTTAAAAATATTTTACACATCTCAATAGATTAGAACAGTAGTATTTCCTTATAGTCTACGGTCTTTATTGTCGTCAGAGTCCATTGTACTAATCTATTGGGCCTTTTGGATAATTTAAAATTAACAGGTCACAGCGAAGTATTCAGGTTTTCCGTAATTTTGTGTTCCAGGACGTTTGAAAATATTTTACACATCTCAATAGATTAGAACAGTAGTATTTTCTTGTAGTCTAGGGTCTTTATTGTCGTCAGAGTCCATTGTACTAATCTATTGGGCCTTTTGAATAATTTAAAATTAACAGGTCACAGCGAAGTATTCAGGTTTTCCGTCATTTTGTGTTCCAGGTCGTATGAAAATATTTTACACATCTCAATAGATTAGAACAGTAGTATTTTCTTATAGTCTAGGGTCTTTATTGTCGTCAGGGTCCATTGTACTAATCTATTGGGCCTTTTGAATGATTTAAAATTAACAGGTCACAGCGAAGTATTCAGGTTTTCCGTAATTTTGTGTTCCAGGACGTTTGAAAATATTTTACACATCTCAATAGATTAGAACAGTAGTATTTTCTTGTAGTCTAGGGTCTTTATTGTCGTCAGAGTCCATCGTACTAATCTATTGGGCCTTTTGAATAATTTAAAATTAACAGGTCACAGCGAAGTATTCAGGTTTTCCGTAATTTTGTGTTCCAGGACGTTTGAAAATATTTTACACATCTCAATAGATTAGAACAGTAGTATTTTCTTATAGTCTAGGGTTTTTATTGTCGTCAGAGTCCATTGTACTAATCTATTGGGCCTTTTGGATAATTTAAAATTAACAGGTCACAGCGAAGTATTCAGGTTTTCCGTAATTTTGTGTTCCAGGACGTTTGAAAATATTTTACACATCTCAATAGATTAGAACAGTAGTATTTTCTTATAGTCTAGGGTTTTTATTGTCGTCAGAGTCCATTGTACTAATCTATTGGGCCTTTTGGATAATTTAAAATTAACAGGTCACAGCGAAGTATTCAGGTTTTCCGTAATTTCGTGTTCCAGCACGTTTGAAAATATTTTACACATCTCAATAGATTAGAACAGTAGTATTTTCTTATAGTCTAGGGTTTTTATTGTCGTCAGAGTCCATTGTACTAATCTATTGGGCCTTTTGGATAATTTAAAATTAACAGGTCACAGCGAAGTATTCAGGTTTTCCGTAATTTCGTGTTCCAGCACGTTTGAAAATATTTTACACATCTCAATAGATTAGAACAGTAGTATTTTCTTATAGTCTAGGGTTTTTATTGTCGTCAGAGTCCATTGTACTAATCTATTGGGCCTTTTGGATAATTTAAAATTAACAGGTCACAGCGAAGTATTCAGGTTTTCCGTAATTTCGTGTTCCAGCACGTTTGAAAATATTTTACACATCTCAATAGATTAGAACAGTAGTATTTTCTTGTAGTCTAGGGTCTTTATTGTCGTCAGAGTCCATTGTACTAATCTATTGGGCCTTTTGAATAATTTAAAATTAACAGGTCACAGCGAAGTATTCAGGTTTTCCGTAATTTTGTGTTCCAGGACGTTTGAAAATATTTTACACATCTCAATAGATTAGAACAGTAGTATTTTCTTATAGTCTAGGGTCTTTATTGTCGTCAGAGTCCATTGTACTAATCTATTGGGCCTTTCAAATGATTCAAAATTATTAGGTCACAGCGAAGTATTCAGGTTTTTCGAAATTTAGTGTTCCAGGTCGTTTAAAAATATTTTACACATCTCACTAGATTAGAACAGTAGTATTTTCTTATAGTCTAGGGTCTTTATCGTCGTCAGAGACCATTGTTCTAATCTATTGGGCCTTTTGAATAATTCAAAATTAACAGGTCACAGCGACGTATTCAGGTTTTCCGTAGTTTTGTGTTCCAGGACGTTTGAAAATATTTCACACATGTCAATAGATTAGAACAGTAGTATTTTCTTATAGTCTAGGGATTTTATTGTCGTCAGAGTCCGTTGTACTAATCTATTAGGCCTTTTGAATAATTCAAAATTAACAGGTCACAGCGAAGTATTCAGGTTTTCCGTAATTTTGTGTTCGAGGTCGTATAAAAATATTTTACACATCTCAATAGATTAGAACAGTAGTATTTTCTTATAGTCTAGGGTCTTTATTGTCGTCAGGGTCCATTGTACTAATCTATTGGGCCTTTTGAATAATTTTAAATTAACAGGTCACAGCGAAGTATTCAGGTTTTCCGTAATTTCGTGTTCCAGCACGTTTGAAAATATTTTACACGTCTCAATAGATTAGAACAGTAGTATTTTCTTATAGTCTAGGGATTTTATTGTCGTCAGAGTCCGTTGTACTAATCTATTGGGCCTTTTGAATAATTCAAAATTAACAGGTCACAGCAAAGTATTCAGGTTTTCCGTAATTTTGTGTTCCAGGACGTTTGAAAATATTTTACACATCTCAATAGATTAGAACAGTAGTATTTTCTTATAGTCGAGGGTCTTTATTGTCGTCAGAGTCCATTGGACTAATCTATTGGGCCTTTCAAATAATTCAAAATTATTAGGTCACAGCGAAGTATTCAGGTTTTCCGTAATTTTGTGTTCCAGGTCGTTTTAAAATATTTTACACATCTCAATAGATTAGAACAGTAGTATTTTCTTATAGTCTAGGGTCTTTATTGTCGTCAGAGTCCATTGTACTAATCTATTGGGCCTTTCAAATAATTCAAAATTATTAGGTCACAGCGAAGTATTCAGGTTTTCCGTAATTTTGTGTTCCAGGACGTTTGAAAATATTTTACACATCTCAATAGATTAGAACAGTAGTATTTTCTTATAGTCTAGAGTCTTTATTGTCGTCAGAGTCCATTGTTCTAATCTATTGGGCCTTTTGAATAATTTAAAATTAACAGGTCACAGCGAAGTATTCAGGATTTCCGTAATTTTGTGTTCCAGGACGTTTGAAAATGTTTTACACATCTCAATAGATTAGAACAGTAGTATTTTCTTATAGTCTAGGGTCTTTATTGTCGTCAGAGTCCATTGTACTAATCTATTGGGCCTTTTGAATAATTCAAAATTAACAGGTCACAGCGACGTATTTAGGTTTTCCGTAGTTTTGTGTTCCAGGACGTTTGAAAATATTTTACACATCTCAATAGATTAGAACAGTAGTATTTTCTTATAGTCTAGAGTCTTTATTGTCGTCAGAGTCCATTGTACTAATCTATTGGGCCTTTTGAATAATTTAAAATTAACAGGTCACAGCGAAGTATTCAGGTTTTCCGTAATTTTGTGTTCCAGGTCGTATGAAAATATTTTACACATCTCAATAGATTAGAACAGTAGTATTTTCTTATATTCTAGGGTCTTTATTGTCGTCAGAGTCCATTGTACTAATCTATTGGGCCTTTTGAATAATTCAAAATTAACAGGTCACAGCGACGTATTTAGGTTTTCCGTAGTTTTGTGTTCCAGGACGTTTGAAAATATTTTACACATCTCAATAGATTAGAACAGTAGTATTTTCTTATAGTCTAGGGTCTTTATTGTCGTCAGAGTCCATTGTACTAATCTATTGGGCCTTTCAAATAATTCAAAATTATTAGGTCACAGCGAAGTATTCAGGTTTTCCGAAATTTTGTGTTCCAGGTCGTTTAAAAATATTTTACACATCTCAATAGATTAGAACAGTAGTATTTTCTTATAGTATAGGGTCTTTATTGTCGTCAAAGTCCATTGTACTAATCTATTGGGCCTTTCAAATAATTCAAAATTATTAGGTCACAGCGAAGTATTCAGGTTTTCCGTAATTTTGTGTTCCAGGACGTTTGAAAATATTTTACACATCTCAATAGATTAGAACAGTAGTATTTTCTTATAGTATAGGGTCTTTATTGTCGTCAAAGTCCATTGTACTAATCTATTGGGCCTTTCAAATAATTCAAAATTATTAGGTCACAGCGAAGTATTCAGGTTTTCCGTAGTTTTGTGTTCCAGGTCGTTTAAAAATATTTTACACATCTCAATAGATTAAAACAGTAGTATTTTCTTATAGTCTAGGGTCTTTATTGTCGTCAGAGTCCATTGTACTAATCTATTGGGCCTTTCAAATAATTCAAAATTATTAGGTCACAGCGAAGTATTCAGGTTTTCCGTAATTTTGTGTTCCAGGACGTTTGGAAATATTTTACACATCTCAATAGATTAGAACAGTAGGATTTTCTTATAGTCTATGGTCTTTATTGTCGTCAGAGTCCATTGTACTAATCTATTGAGCCTTTTGAATAATTTAAAATTAACAGGTCACAGCGAAGTATTCAGGTTTTCCGTAATTTTGTGTTCCAGGTCGTATGAAAATATTTTACACATCTCAATAGATTAGAACAGTAGTATTTTCTTATAGTCTAGGGTCTTTATTGTCGTCAGGGTTTATTGTACTAATCTATTGGGCCTTTTGAATAATTTAAAATTAACAGGTCACAGCGAAGTATCCAGGTTTTCCGTAATTTCGTGTTCCAGCACGTTTGAAAATATTTTACACATCTCAATAGATTAGAACAGTAGTATTTTCTAATAGTCTAGGGATTTTATTGTCGTCAGAGTCCATTGTACTAATCTATTGGGCCTATTGAATAATTCAAAATTAACAGGTCACAGCGAAGTATTCAGGTTTTCCGTAAATTTGTGTTCCAGGACGTTTAAAAATATTTTACACATCTCAATAGATTAGAACAGTGGTATTTTCTTATAGTCTAGGGTCTTTATTGTCGTCAGAGTCCATTGTACTAATCTATTGGGCCTTTTGAATAATTCAAAATTAACAGGTCACAGCGAAGTATTCAGGTTTTCCGTAATTTTGTGTTCCAGGACGTTTGAAAATATTTTACACATCTCAATAGATTAGAACAGTAGTATTTTCTTATAGTCTAGGGTCTTCATTGTCGTCAGAGTCCATTGGACTAATCTATTGGGCCTTTCAAATAATTCAAAATTAACAGGTCACAGCGAAGTATTCAGGTTTTCCGTAATTTTGTGTTCCAGGACGTTTGAAAATATTTTACACATCTCAATAGATTAGAACAGTAGTATTTTCTTATAGTCTAGGGTCTTTATTGTCGTCAGAGTCCATTGTACTAATCTATTGGGCCTTTTGAATAATTCAAAATTAACAGGTCACAGCGAAGTATTCAGGTTTCCCGTAATTTCGTGTTCCAGGTCGTTTTAAAATATTTTACACATCTCAATAGATTAGAACAGTGGTATTTTCTTATAGTCTAGGGTCTTTATTGTCGTCAGAGTCCATTGTACTAATCTATTGGGCCTTTTGAATAATTTAAAATTAACAGGTCACAGCGACGTATTCAGGTATTCCGTAGTTTTGTGTTCCAGGACGTTTGAAAATATTTTACACATCTTAATAGATTAGAACAGTAGTATTTTCTTATAGTCTAGGTTCTTTATTGTCGTCAGAGTCCATTGTACTAATCTATTGGGCCTTTCAAATAATTCAAAATTATTAGGTCACAGCGAAGTATTCAGGTTTTCCGAAATTTTGTGTTCCAGGTCGTTTAAAAATATTTTACACGTCTCAATAGATTAGAACAGTAGTATTTTCTTATAGTCTAGGGTCTTTATCGTCGTCAGAGACCATTGTACTAATCTATTGGGCCTTTTGAATAATTAAAAATTAACAGGTCACAGCGACGTATTCAGGTTTTCCGTAGTTATGTGTTCCAGGTCGTTTGAAAATATTTTACACATCTCAATAGATTAGAACAGTAGTATTTTCTTATAGTCTAGGGTCTTTATCGTCGTCAGAGACCATTGTACTAATCTATTGGGCCTTTTGAATAATTAAAAATTAACAGGTCACAGCGACGTATTCAGGTTTTCCGTAGTTATGTGTTCCAGGTCGTTTGAAAATATTTTACACATCTCAATAGATTAGAACAGTAGTATTTTCTTATAGTCTAGGGTCTTTATTGTCGTCAGAGTCCATTGTACTGACTATTGGGCCTTTTGGATAATTTAAAATTAACAGGTCACAGCGAAGTATTCAGGTTTTCCGTAATTTTGTGTTCCAGGACGTTTGAAAATATTTTACACATCTCAATAGATTAGAACAGTAGTATTTTCTTATAGTCTAGGGTCTTTATCGTCGTCAGAGACCATTGTACTAATCTATTGGGCCTTTTGAATAATTAAAAATTAACAGGTCACAGCGACGTATTCAGGTTTTCCGTAGTTATGTGTTCCAGGTCGTTTGAAAATATTTTACACATCTCAATAGATTAGAACAGTAGTATTTTCTTATAGTCTAGGGTCTTTATTGTCGTCAGAGTCCATTGTACTAATCTATTGGGCCTTTTGAATAATTCAAAATTAACAGGTCACAGCGAAGTATTCAGGTTTTCCGTAATTTCGTGTTCCAGCACGTTTGAAAATATTTTACACATCTCAATAGATTAGAACAGTAGTATTTTCTTATAGTCTAGGGTCTTTATCGTCGTCAGAGACCATTGTACTAATCTATTGGGCCTTTTGAATAATTCAAAATTAACAGGTCACAGCGAAGTATTCAGGTTTTCCGTAATTTCGTGTTCCAGCACGTTTGAGAATATTTTACACATCTCAATAGATTAGAACAGTAGTATTTTCTTATAGTCTAGGGTCTTTATCGTCGTCAGAGTCCATTGTACTAATCTATTGGGCCTTTTGGATAATTTAAAATTAACAGGTCACAGCGAAGTATTCAGGTTTTCCGTAATTTTGTGTTCCAGGACGTTTGAAAATATTTTACACATCTCAATAGATTAGAACAGTAGTATTTTCTTATAGTCTAGGGTCTTTATCGTCGTCAGAGACCATTGTACTAATCTATTGGGCCTTTTGAATAATTAAAAATTAACAGGTCACAGCGACGTATTCAGGTTTTCCGTAGTTATGTGTTCCAGGTCGTTTGAAAATATTTTACACATCTCAATAGATTAGAACAGTAGTATTTTCTTATAGTCTAGGGTCTTTATTGTCGTCAGAGTCCATTGTACTAATCTATTGGGCCTTTTGGATAATTTAAAATTAACAGGTCACAGCGAAGTATTCAGGTTTCCCGTAATTTCGTGTTCCAGGTCGTTTTAAAATATTTTACACATCTCAATAGATTAGAACAGTGGTATTTTCTTATAGTCTAGGGTCTTTATTGTCGTCAGAGTCCATTGTACTAATCTATTGGGCCTTTTGAATAATTTAAAATTAACAGGTCACAGCGACGTATTCAGGTTTTCCGTAGTTATGTGTTCCAGGTCGTTTGAAAATATTTTACACATCTCAATAGATTAGAACAGTAGTATTTTCTTATAGTCTAGGGTCTTTATTATCGTCAGAGTCCATTGTACTAATCTATTGGGCCTTTTGGATAATTTAAAATTAACAGGTCACAGCGAAGTATTCAGGTTTCCCGTAATTTCGTGTTCCAGGTCGTTTTAAAATATTTTACACATCTCAATAGATTAGAACAGTGGTATTTTCTTATAGTCTAGGGTCTTTATTGTCGTCAGAGTCCATTGTACTAATCTATTGGGCCTTTTGAATAATTTAAAATTAACAGGTCACAGCGACGTATTCAGGTATTCCGTAGTTTTGTGTTCCAGGACGTTTGAAAATATTTTACACATCTCAATAGATTAGAACAGTAGTATTTTCTTATAGTCTAGGGTCTTTATCGTCGTCAGAGACCATTGTACTAATCTATTGGGCCTTTTGAATAATTAAAAATTAACAGGTCACAGCGACGTATTCAGGTTTTCCGTAGTTATGTGTTCCAGGTCGTTTGAAAATATTTTACACATCTCAATAGATTAGAACAGTAGTATTTTCTTATAGTCTAGGGTCTTTATTGTCGTCAGAGTCCATTGTACTAATCTATTGGGCCTTTTGGATAATTTAAAATTAACAGGTCACAGCGAAGTATTCAGGTTTTCCGTAATTTTGTGTTCCAGGACGTTTGAAAATATTTTACACATCTCAATAGATTAGAACAGTAGTATTTTCTTATAGTCTAGGGTCTTTATCGTCGTCAGAGACCATTGTACTAATCTATTGGGCCTTTTGAATAATTAAAAATTAACAGGTCACAGCGACGTATTCAGGTTTTCCGTAGTTATGTGTTCCAGGTCGTTTGAAAATATTTTACACATCTCAATAGATTAGAACAGTAGTATTTTCTTATAGTCTAGGGTCTTTATTGTCGTCAGAGTCCATTGTACTAATCTATTGGGCCTTTTGGATAATTTAAAATTAACAGGTCACAGCGAAGTATTCAGGTTTCCCGTAATTTCGTGTTCCAGGTCGTTTTAAAATATTTTACACATCTCAATAGATTAGAACAGTGGTATTTTCTTATAGTCTAGGGTCTTTATTGTCGTCAGAGTCCATTGTACTAATCTATTGGGCCTTTTGAATAATTTAAAATTAACAGGTCACAGCGACGTATTCAGGTATTCCGTAGTTTTGTGTTCCAGGACGTTTGAAAATATTTTACACATCTTAATAGATTAGAACAGTAGTATTTTCTTATAGTCTAGGGTCTTTATTGTCGTCAGAGTCCATTGTACTAATCTATTGGGCCTTTTGGATAATTTAAAATTAACAGGTCACAGCGAAGTATTCAGGTTTTCCGTAATTTTGTGTTCCAGGACGTTTGAAAATATTTTACACATCTCAATAGATTAGAACAGTAGTATTTTCTTATAGTCTAGGGTCTTTATCGTCGTCAGAGACCATTGTACTAATCTATTGGGCCTTTTGAATAATTAAAAATTAACAGGTCACAGCGACGTATTCAGGTTTTCCGTAGTTATGTGTTCCAGGTCGTTTGAAAATATTTTACACATCTCAATAGATTAGAACAGTAGTATTTTCTTATAGTCTAGGGTCTTTATTGTCGTCAGAGTCCATTGTACTAATCTATTGGGCCTTTTGGATAATTTAAAATTAACAGGTCACAGCGAAGTATTCAGGTTTCCCGTAATTTCGTGTTCCAGGTCGTTTTAAAATATTTTACACATCTCAATAGATTAGAACAGTGGTATTTTCTTATAGTCTAGGGTCTTTATTGTCGTCAGAGTCCATTGTACTAATCTATTGGGCCTTTTGAATAATTTAAAATTAACAGGTCACAGCGACGTATTCAGGTTTTCCGTAGTTATGTGTTCCAGGTCGTTTGAAAATATTTTACACATCTCAATAGATTAGAACAGTAGTATTTTCTTATAGTCTAGGGTCTTTATTGTCGTCAGAGTCCATTGTACTAATCTATTGGGCCTTTTGGATAATTTAAAATTAACAGGTCACAGCGAAGTATTCAGGTTTCCCGTAATTTCGTGTTCCAGGTCGTTTTAAAATATTTTACACATCTCAATAGATTAGAACAGTGGTATTTTCTTATAGTCTAGGGTCTTTATTGTCGTCAGAGTCCATTGTACTAATCTATTGGGCCTTTTGAATAATTTAAAATTAACAGGTCACAGCGACGTATTCAGGTATTCCGTAGTTTTGTGTTCCAGGACGTTTGAAAATATTTTACACATCTCAATAGATTAGAACAGTAGTATTTTCTTATAGTCTAGGGTCTTTATCGTCGTCAGAGACCATTGTACTAATCTATTGGGCCTTTTGAATAATTAAAAATTAACAGGTCACAGCGACGTATTCAGGTTTTCCGTAGTTATGTGTTCCAGGTCGTTTGAAAATATTTTACACATCTCAATAGATTAGAACAGTAGTATTTTCTTATAGTCTAGGGTCTTTATTGTCGTCAGAGTCCATTGTACTAATCTATTGGGCCTTTTGGATAATTTAAAATTAACAGGTCACAGCGAAGTATTCAGGTTTCCCGTAATTTCGTGTTCCAGGTCGTTTTAAAATATTTTACACATCTCAATAGATTAGAACAGTGGTATTTTCTTATAGTCTAGGGTCTTTATTGTCGTCAGAGTCCATTGTACTAATCTATTGGGCCTTTTGGATAATTCAAAATTAACAGGTCACAGCGAAGTATTCAGGTTTTCCGTAATTTTGTGTTCCAGGACGTTTGAAAATATTTTACACATCTCAATAGATTAGAACAGTAGTATTTTCTTATAGTCTAGGGTCTTTATCGTCGTCAGAGACCATTGTACTAATCTATTGGGCCTTTTGAATAATTAAAAATTAACAGGTCACAGCGACGTATTCAGGTTTTCCGTAGTTATGTGTTCCAGGTCGTTTGAAAATATTTTACACATCTCAATAGATTAGAACAGTAGTATTTTCTTATAGTCTAGGGTCTTTATTGTCGTCAGAGTCCATTGTACTAATCTATTGGGCCTTTTGAATAATTCAAAATTAACAGGTCACAGCGAAGTATTCAGGTTTCCCGTAATTTCGTGTTCCAGGTCGTTTTAAAATATTTTACACATCTCAATAGATTAGAACAGTGGTATTTTCTTATAGTCTAGGGTCTTTATTGTCGTCAGAGTCCATTGTACTAATCTATTGGGCCTTTTGAATAATTTAAAATTAACAGGTCACAGCGACGTATTCAGGTATTCCGTAGTTTTGTGTTCCAGGACGTTTGAAAATATTTTACACATCTTAATAGATTAGAACAGTAGTATTTTCTTATAGTCTAGGTTCTTTATTGTCGTCAGAGTCCATTGTACTAATCTATTGGGCCTTTCAAATAATTCAAAATTATTAGGTCACAGCGAAGTATTCAGGTTTTCCGAAATTTTGTGTTCCAGGTCGTTTAAAAATATTTTACACGTCTCAATAGATTAGAACAGTAGTATTTTCTTATAGTCTAGGGTCTTTATCGTCGTCAGAGACCATTGTACTAATCTATTGGGCCTTTTGAATAATTAAAAATTTACAGGTCACAGCGACGTATTCAGGTTTTCCGTAGTTATGTGTTCCAGGTCGTTTGAAAATATTTTACACATCTCAATAGATTAGAACAGTAGTATTTTCTTATAGTCTAGGGTCTTTATCGTCGTCAGAGACCATTGTACTAATCTATTGGGCCTTTTGAATAATTAAAAATTAACAGGTCACAGCGACGTATTCAGGTTTTCCGTAGTTATGTGTTCCAGGTCGTTTGAAAATATTTTACACATCTCAATAGATTAGAACAGTAGTATTTTCTTATAGTCTAGGGTCTTTATTGTCGTCAGAGTCCATTGTACTAATCTATTGGGCCTTTTGGATAATTTAAAATTAACAGGTCACAGCGAAGTATTCAGGTTTTCCGTAATTTTGTGTTCCAGGACGTTTGAAAATATTTTACACATCTCAATAGATTAGAACAGTAGTATTTTCTTGTAGTCTAGGGTCTTTATTGTCGTCAGAGTCCATTGTACTAATCTATTGGGCCTTTTGAATAATTTAAAATTAACAGGTCACAGCGAAGTATTCAGGTTTTCCGTCATTTTGTGTTCCAGGTCGTATGAAAATATTTTACACATCTCAATAGATTAGAACAGTAGTATTTTCTTATAGTCTAGGGTCTTTATTGTCGTCAGGGTCCATTGTACTAATCTATTGGGCCTTTTGAATAATTTAAAATTAACAGGTCACAGCGAAGTATTCAGGTTTTCCGTAATTTCGTGTTCCAGCACGTTTGAAAATATTTTACACATCTCAATAGATTAGAACAGTAGTATTTTCTTATAGTCTAGGGTTTTTATTGTCGTCAGAGTCCATTGTACTAATCTATTGGGCCTTTTGGATAATTTAAAATTAACAGGTCACAGCGAAGTATTCAGGTTTTCCGTAATTTTGTGTTCCAGGACGTTTGAAAATATTTTACACATCTCAATAGATTAGAACAGTAGTATTTTCTTGTAGTCTAGGGTCTTTATTGTCGTCAGAGTCCATTGTACTAATCTATTGGGCCTTTTGAATAATTTAAAATTAACAGGTCACAGCGAAGTATTCAGGTTTTCCGTAATTTTGTGTTCCAGGACGTTTGAAAATATTTTACACATCTCAATAGATTAGAACAGTAGTATTTTCTTATAGTCTAGGGTCTTTATTGTCGTCAGAGTCCATTGTACTAATCTATTGGGCCTTTCAAATGATTCAAAATTATTAGGTCACAGCGAAGTATTCAGGTTTTTCGAAATTTAGTGTTCCAGGTCGTTTAAAAATATTTTACACATCTCACTAGATTAGAACAGTAGTATTTTCTTATAGTCTAGGGTCTTTATCGTCGTCAGAGACCATTGTTCTAATCTATTGGGCCTTTTGAATAATTCAAAATTAACAGGTCACAGCGACGTATTCAGGTTTTCCGTAGTTTTGTGTTCCAGGACGTTTGAAAATATTTCACACATGTCAATAGATTAGAACAGTAGTATTTTCTTATAGTCTAGGGTCTTTATTGTCGTCAGAGTCCATTGTACTAATCTATTGGGCCTTTTGAATAATTCAAAATTAACAGGTCACAGCAAAGTATTCAGGTTTTCCGTAATTTTGTGTTCCAGGTCGTTTTAAAATATTTTACACATCTCAATAGATTAGAACAGTAGTATTTTCTTATAGTCTAGGGTCTTTATTGTCGTCAGAATCCATTGTACTAATCTATTGGGCCTTTCAAATAATTCAAAATTATTAGGTCACAGCGAAGTATTCAGGTTTTCCGAAATTTTGTGTTCCAGGTCGTTTAAAAATATTTTACACATCTCAATAGATTAGAACAGTAGTATTTTCTTATAGTCTAGGGTTTTTATCGTCGTCAGAGACCATTGTACTCATCTATTGGGCCTTTTGAATAATTCAAAATTAACAGGTCACAGCGACGTATTCAGGTTTTCCGTAGTTTTGTGTTCCAGGACGTTTGAAAATATTTTACACATCTCAATAGATTAGAACAGTAGTATTTTCTTATAGTCTAGGGTCTTTATTGTCGTCAGAGTCCATTGTACTAATCTATTGGGCCTTTTGAATAATTTAAAATTATCAGGTCACAGCGAAGTATTCAGGTTTTCCGTAATTTTGTGTTCCAGGACGTTTGAAAATATTTTACACATCTCAATAGATTAGAACAGTAGTATTTTCTTATAGTCTAGGGTCTTTATTGTCGTCAGAGTCCATTGGACTAATCTATTGGGCCTTTTGAATAATTCAAAATTAACAGGTCACCGCGAAGTATTCAGGTTTTCCGTAATTTTGTGTTCCAGGACGTTTGAAAATATTTCACACATCTCAATAGATCAGAACAGTAGTATTTTCTTATATTCTAGGGTCTTTATTGTCGTCAGAGTCCATCGTACTAATCTATTGGGCCTTTTGAATAATTTAAAATTAACAGGTCACAGCGACGTATTCAGGTTTTCCGTAGTTTTGTGTTCCAGGACGTTTAAAAATATTTTACACATCTCAATAGATTAGAACAGTAGTATTTTCTTATAGTCTAGGGTCTTTATTGTCGTCAGAGTCCATTATACTAATCTATTAGGCCTTTTGAATAATTTAAAATTATCAGGTCACAGCGAAGTATTCAGGTTTCCCGTAATTTCGTGTTCCAGGTCGTTTTAAAATATTTTACACATCTCAATAGATTAGAATAGTGGTATTTTCTTATAGTCTAGGGTCTTTATTGTCGTCAGAGTCCATTGTACTAATCTATTGGGCCTTTTGAATAATTCAAAATTAACAGGTCACAGCGAAGTATTCAGGTTTTCCGTAGTTTTGTGTTTCAGGACGTTTGAAAATATTTTACACATCTCAATAGATTAGAACAGTAGTATTTTCTTATAGTCTAGGGTCTTTATTGTCGTCAGAGTCCATTGTACTAATCTATTGGGCCTTTTGAATAATTCAAAATTATTAGGTCACAGCGAAGTATTCAGGTTTTCCAAATTTTTGTGTTCCAGGTCGTTTAAAAATATTTTACACATCTCAATAGATTAGAACAGTAGTATTTTCTTATAGTCTCAGGTCTCTATTGTCGTCAGAGTCCATTGTACTGATCTATTGAGCCTTTGTGATAATTCAAAATTAACAGGTCACAGCGAAGTATTCAGGTTCCCCGTTATTTCGTGTTCCAGGTCGTTCGAAAATATTTTACACATCTCAATAGATTAGAACAGTGGTATTTTCTTATAGTCTAGGGTCTTTATCGTCGTCAGAGACCATTGTACTAATCTATTGAGCCTTTTGAATAATTTAAAATTAACAGGTCACAGCGACGTATTCAGGTATTCCGTAGTTTTGTGTTCCAGGACGTTTGAAAATATTTTACACATCTCAATAGATTAGAACAGTAGTATTTTCTTATAGTCTAGGGTCTTTATTGTCGTCAGAGTCCATTGTACTAATCTATTGGGCCTTTTGAATAATTTAAAATTAACAGGTCACAGCGACGTATTCAGGTATTCCGTAGTTTTGTGTTCCAGGACGTTTAAAAATATTTTACACATCTCAATAGATTAGAACAGTAGTATTTTCTTATAGTCTCAGGTCTCTATTGTCGTCAGAGTCCATTGTACTAATCTATTGAGCCTTTGTGATAATTCAAAATTAACAGGTCACAGCGAAGTATTCAGGTTTCCCGTAATTTCGTGTTCCAGGTCGTTTTAAAATATTTTACACATCTCAATAGATTAGAACAGTGGTATTTTCTTCTAGTCTAGGGTCTTTATTGTCGTCGAAGTCCATTGGACTAATCTATTGGGCCTTTCAAATAATTCAAAATTATTAGGTCACAGCGAAGTATTCAGGTTTTCCGTAATTTTGTGTTCCAGGTCGTATGAAAATATTTTACACATCTCAATAGATTAGAACAGTAGTATTTTCTTATAGTCTAGGGTCTTTATTGTCGTCAGAGTCCATTGTACTAATCTATTGGGCCTTTCAAATAATTCAAAATTATTAGGTCACAGCGAAGTATTCAGGTTTTCCGTTATTTTGTGTTCCAGGACGTTCGAAAATATTTTACACATCTCAATAGATTAGAACAGTAGTATTTTCTTATAGTCTAGGGTCTTTATTGTCGTCAGAGTCCATTGTACTAATCAATTGGGCCTTTTAAATAATTTAAAATTAACAGGTCACAGCGAAGTATTCAGGTTTTCCGTAATTTTGTGATCCAGGACGTTTGAAAATATTTTACACATCTCAATAGATTAGAACAGTAGTATTTTCTTATAGTCTAGGGTCTTTCTTGTCGTCAGAGTTCATTGTACTAATCTATTGGGCCTTTTGAATAATTTGAAATTAACAGGTCACAGCGAAGTATTCAGGTTTTCCGTAATTTTGTGTTCCAGGTCGTATGAAAATATTTTACACATCTCAATAGATTAGAACAGTAGTATTTTCTTATAGTCTAGGGTCTTTATTGTTGTCAGAGTCCATTGTACTAATCTATTGGGCCTTTCAAATAATTCAAAATTATTAGGTCACAGCGAAGATTCAGGTTTTCCGTAATTTTATGTTCCAGGTCGTTTTAAAATATTTTACACATCTCAATAGATTAGAACAGTAGTATTTTTTTATATTCTAGGGTCTTTATTGTCGTCAGAGTCCATTGTACTAATCTATTGGGCCTTTTGAATAATTTACAATTAACAGGTCACAGCGAAGTATTCAGGTTTTCCGTAATTTTGTGTTCCAGGACGTTTGAAAATATTTTACACATCTCAATAGATTGGAACAGTAGTATTTTCTTATAGTCTAGGGTCTTTATTGTCGTCAGAGTCCATTGTACTAATCTATTGAGCCTTTGTAATAATTCAAAATTAACAGGTCACAGCGAAGTATTCAGGTTTCCCGTAATTTCGTGTTCCAGGTCGTTTTAAAATATTTTACACATCTCAATAGATTAGAACAGTGGAATTTTCTTATAGTCTAGGGTCTTTATTGTCGTCAGAGTCCATTGTACTAATCTATTGGGCCTTTCAAATAATTCAAAATTATTAGGTCACAGCGAAGTATTCAGGTTTTCCGTAATTTTGTGTTCCAGGACGTTTAAAAATATTTTACACATCTCAATAGATTAGAACAGTAGTATTTTCTTATAGTCTAGGGTCTCAATTGTCGTCACAGTCCATTGTACTAATCTATTGAGCTATTGTAATAATTAAAAATTAACAGGTCACAGCGAAGTATTCAGGTTTCCCGTAATTTCGTGTTCCAGGTCGTTTTAAAATATTTTACACATCTCAATAGATTAGAACAGTAGTATTTTCTTATAGTCTAGGGTCTTTATTGTCGTCAGGGTCCATTGTACTAATCTATTGAGCCTTTGTAATAATTCAAAATTAACAGGTCATAGCGAAGTATTCAGGTTTCCCGTAGTTTCGTGTTCCAGGTCGTTTTAAAATATTTTACACATCTCAATAGATTAGAACAGTGGTATTTTCTTATAGTCTAGGGTCTTTATTGTCGTCAGAGTCCATTGTACTAATCTATTGGGCCTTTTGAATAATTTAAAATTAACAGGTCACAGCGACGTATTCAGGTATTCCGTAGTTTTGTGTTCCAGGACGTTTGAAAATATTTTACACATCTCAATAGATTAGAACAGTAGTATTTTCTTATAGTCTAGGGTCTTTATTGTCGTCAGAGTCCATTGTACTAATCTATTGGGCCTTTTGAATAATTTAAAATTAACAGGTCACAGCGAAGTATTCAGGTTTTTCGTAATTTTGTGTTCCAGGACGTTTAAAAATATTTTACACATCTCAATAGATTAGAACAGTAGTATTTTCTTATATTCTAGGGTCTCTATTATCGTCAGAATCCATTGTACTAATCTATTGAGCCTTTGTAATAATTCAAAATTAACAGGTCATAGCGAAGTATTCAGGTTTCCCGTAATTTCGTGTTCCAGGTCGTTTTAAAATATTTTACACATCTCAATAGATTAGAACAGTGGTATTTTCTTATAGTCTAGGGTCTTTATTGTCGTCAGAGTCCATTGTACTAATCTATTGGGCCGTTTGAATAATTTAAAATTAACAGGTCACAGCGACGTATTCAGGTATTCCGTAGTTTTGTGTTCCAGGACGTTTGAAAATATTTTACACATCTCAATAGATTAGAACAGTAGTATTTTCTTATAGTCTAGGGTCTTTATCGTCGTCAGAGTCCATTGTACTAATCTATTGGGCCTATTTAATAATTCAAAATTAATAGGTCACAGCGACGTATTCAGGTTTTCCGTAGTTTTGTGTTCCAGGACGTTTGAAAATATTTTACACATCTCAATAGATTAGAACAGTAGTATTTTCTTATAGTCTAGGGTCTTTATCGTCGTCAGAGACCATTGTACTAATCTATTGGGCCTTTTGAATAATTCAAAATTAACTGGTCACAGCGAAGTATTCAGGTTTTCCGTAATTTTGTGTTCCAGGACGTTTGAAAATATTTTACACATCTCAATAGATTAGAACAGTAGTGTTTTCTTATAGTCTACGGTCTTTATTGTCGTCAGAGTCCATTGTATTAATCTATTGGGCCTTTCAAATAATTCAAAATTATTAGGTCACAGCGAAGTATTTAGGTTTTCCGTAATTTTGTGTTCCAAGACGTTTGAAAATATTTTACACATCTCAATAGATTAGAACAGTAGTATTTTCTTATAGTTCAGGGTCTCTATTGTCGTCAGAGTCCATTGTACTAATCTATTGAGCCTTTGTAATAATCCAAAATTAACAGGTCACAGCGAAGTATTCAGGTTTCCCGTAATTTCGTGTTCCAGGTCGTTTTAAAATATTTTACACATCTCAATAGATTAGAACAGTAGTATTTTCTTATAGTCTAGGGTCTTTATTGTCGTCAGAGTCCATTGTACTAATCTATTGGGCCTTTTGAATAATTTAAAATTAACAGGTCACAGCGAAGTATTCAGGTTTTCCGTAATTTTGTGTTCCAGGACGTTTGAAAATATTTTACACATCTCAATAGATTAGAACAGTAGTATTTTCTTATAGTCTAAGGTCTTTATTGTCGTCAGAGTCCATTGTACTAATCTATTGGATCTTTTGAATAATTCAAAATTAACAGGTCACAGCGAAGTATTCAGGTTTTCCGTAATTTTGTGTTCCAGGTCGTATGAAAATATTTTACACATCTTAATAGATTAGAACAGTAGAATTTTCTTATATTCTAGGGTCTTTATTGTCGTCAGAGTCCATTGTACTATTCTATTGGGCCTTTTGAATAATTCAAAATTAACAGGTCACAGCGACGTATTCAGGTTTTCCGTAGTTTTGTGTTCCAGGACGTTTAAAAATATTTTACACATCTCAATAGATTAGAACAGTAGTATTTTCTTATAGTCTAGGGTCTTTATTGTCGTCAGAGTCCATTGTACTAATCTATTGGGCCTTTTGAATAATTTAAAATTAACTGGTCACAGCGAAGTATTCAGGTTTTCCGTAATTTTGTGTTCCAGGACGTTTAAAAATATTTTACACATCTCAATAGATTAGAACAGTAGTATTTTCTTATAGTCTAGGGTCTTTATTGTCGTCAGAGTCCATTGGACTAATCTATTGGGCCTTTCAAATAATTCAAAATTATTAGGTCACAGCGAAGTATTCGGGTTTTCCGTAATTTTGTGTTCCAGGTCGTTTTAAAATATTTTACACATCTCAATAGATTAGAACAGTAGTATTTCCTTATGGTCTAGGGTCTTTATTGTCGTCAGAGTCCATTGTACTCATCTATTGGGCCTTTTGAATAATTCAAAATTAACAGGTCACCGCGAAGTATTCAGGGTTTCCGTAATTTTGTGTTCCAGGACGTTTGAAAATATTTTACACATCTCAATAGATTAGAACAGTAGTATTTTCTTATAGTCTAGGGTCTTTATTGTCGTCAGAGTCCATTGTACTAATCTATTGGGCCTTTCAAATAATTCAAAATTATTAGGTCACAGCGAAGTATTTAGGTTTTCCGTAATTTTGTGTTCCAGGACGTTTGAAAATATTTTACACATCTCAATAGATTAGAACAGTAGTATTTTCTTATAGTTCAGGGTCTCTATTGTCGTCAGAGTCCATTGTACTAATCTATTGAGCCTTTGTAATGATTCAAAATTAACAGGTCACAGCGAAGTATTCAGGTTTCCCGTAATTTCGTGTTCCAGGTCGTTTTAAAATATTTTACACATCTCAATAGATTAGAACAGTAGTATTTTCTTATAGTCTAAGGTCTTTATTGTCGTCAGAGTCCATTGTACTCATCTATTGGGCCTTTTGAATAATTCAAAATTAACAGGTCACCGCGAAGTATTCAGGGTTTCCGTAATTTTGTGTTCCAGGACGTTTGAAAATATTTTACACATCTCAATAGATTAGAACAGTAGTATTTTCTTATAGTTCAGGGTCTCTATTGTCGTCAGAGTCCATTGTACTAATCTATTGAGCCTTTGTAATGATTCAAGATTAACAGGTCACAGCGAAGTATTCAGGTTTCCCGTAATTTCGTGTTCCAGGTCGTTTTAAAATATTTTACACATCTCAATAGATTAGAACAGTAGTATTTTCTTATAGTCTAGGGTCTTTATTGTCGTCAGAGTCCATTGTACTAATCTATTGGGCCTTCTGAATAATTTAAAATTAACAGGTCACAGCGAAGTATTCAGGTTTTCCGTAATTTTGTGTTCCAGGACGTTTGAAAATATTTTACACATCTCAATAGATTAGAACAGTAGTATTTTCTTATAGTCTAAGGTCTTTATTGTCGTCAGAGTCCATTGTACTAATCTATTGGGCCTTTTGAATATTTCAAAATTAACAGGTCACAGCGAAGTATTCAGGTTTTCCGTAATTTTGTGTTCCAGGTCGTATGAAAATATTTTACACATCTTAATAGATTAGAACAGTAGTATTTTCTTATATTCTAGGGTTTTTATTGTCGTCAGAGTCCATTGTACTAATCTATTGGGCCTTTTGAATAATTCAAAATTAACAGGTCACAGCGACGTATTCAGGTTTTCCGTAGTTTTGTGTTCCAGGACGTTTGAAAATATTTTACACATCTCAATAGATTAGAACAGTAGTATTTTCTTATAGTCTAGGGTCTTTATTGTCGTCAGAGTCCATTGTACTAATCTATTGGGCCTTTTGAATAATTTAAAATTAACTGGTCACAGCGAAGTATTCAGGTTTTCCGTAATTTTGTGTTCCAGGACGTTTAAAAATATTTTACACATCTCAATAGATTAGAACAGTAGTATTTTCTTATAGTCTAGGGTCTCTATTATCGTCAGAGTCCATTGTACTAATCTATTGAGCCTTTGTAATAATCCAAAATTAACAGGTCACAGCGAAGTATTCAGGTTTCCCGTAATTTCGTGTTCCAGGTCGTTTTAAAATATTTTACACATCTCAATAGATTAGAACAGTGGTATTTTCTTATAGTCTAGGGTCTTTATTGTCGTCAGAGTCCATTGTACCAATCTATTGGGCCTTTTGAATAATTCAAAATTATTAGGTCACAGCGAAGTATTCAGGTTTTCCGTAATTTTGTGTTCCAGGACGTTTGAAAATATTTTACACATCTCAATAGATTAGAACAGTAGTATTTTCTTATAGTCTAGGGTCTCTATTGTCGTCAGAGTCCATTGTACTAATCTATTGAGCCTTTGTAATAATTCAAAATTAACAGGTCACAGCGAAGTATTCAGGTTTCCCGTAATTTCGTGTTCCAGGTCGTTTTAAAATATTTTACACATCTCAATAGATAGGAACAGTAGTATTTTCGTTTCGTCTAGGGTCTTCATTGTCGTCAGGGTCCATTGTACTAATCTATTGGGCCTTTTGAATAATTTAAAATTAACAGGTCACAGCGAAGTATTCAGGTTTTCCGTAATTTCGTGTTCCAGCACGTTTGAAAATATTTTACACATCTCAATAGATTAGAACAGTAGTATTTTCTTATAGTCTAGGGACTTTATTGTCGTCAGAGTCCGTTGTACTAATCTATTGGGCCTTTTGAATAATTCAAAATTAACAGATCACAGCGAAGTATTCAGGTTTTCCGTAATTTTGTGTTCCAGGACGTTTAAAAATATTTTACACATCTCAATAGATTAGAACAGTAGTATTTTCTTATAGTCTAGGGTCTCAATTGTCGTCACAGTCCATTGTACTAATCTATTGAGCCTTTGTAATAATTCAAAATTAACAGGTCACAGCGAAGTATTCAGGTTTCCCGTAATTTCGTGTTCCAGGTCGTTTTAAAATATTTTACACATCTCAATAGATAGGAACAGTAGTATTTTCGTTTCGTCTAGGGTCTTCATTGTCGTCAGGGTCCATTGTACTAATCTATTGGGCCTTTTGAATAATTTAAAATTAACAGGTCACAGCGAAGTATTCAGGTTTTCCGTAATTTCGTGTTCCAGCACGTTTGAAAATATTTTACACATCTCAATAGATTAGAACAGTAGTATTTTCTTATAGTCTAGGGTTTTTATTGTCGTCAGAGTCCATTGTACTAATCTATTGGGCCTTTTGGATAATTTAAAATTAACAAGTCACAGCGAAGTATTCAGGTTTTCCGTAATTTTGTGTTCCAGGACGTTTGAAAATATTTTACACATTTCAATAGATTAGAACAGTAGTATTTTCTTGTAGTCTAGGGTCTTTATTGTCGTCAGAGTCCATTGTACTAATCTATTGGGCCTTTTGAATAATTTAAAATTAACAGGTCACAGCGAAGTATTCAGGTTTTCCGTAATTTTGTGTTCCAGGACGTTTGAAAATATTTTACACATCTCAATAGATTAGAACAGTAGTATTTTCTTATAGTCTAGGGTCTTTATTGTCGTCAGAGTCCATTGTACTAATCTATTGGGCCTTTTGAATAATTCAAAATTAACAGGTCACAGCAAAGTATTCAGGTTTTCCGTAATTTTGTGTTCCAGGACGTTTAAAAATATTTTACACATCTCAATAGATTAGAACAGTAGTATTTTCTTATAGTCTAGGGTCTCTATTATCGTCAGAGTCCATTGTACTAATCTATTGAATCTTCGTAATAATTCAAAATTAACAGGTCATAGCGAAGTATTCAGGTTTCCCGTAATTTCGTGTTCCAGGTCGTTTTAAAATATTTTACACATCTCAATAGATTAGAACAGTGGTATTGTCTTATAGTCTAGGGTCTTTATTGTCGTCAGAGTCCATTGTACTAATCTATTGGGCCTCTTGAATAATTTAAAATTAACAGGTCACAGCGAAGTATTCAGGTTTTCCGTAATTTTGTGTTCCAGGACGTTTGAAAATATTTTACACATCTCAATAGATTAGAACAGTAGTATTTTCTTATAGTCTAGGGTCTTTATTGTCGTCAGAGTCCATTGTACTGATATATTGGGCCTTTTGAATAATTCAAAATTAACAGGTCACAGCGAAGTATTCAGGTTTTCCGTAATTTTGTGTTCCAGGTCGTATGAAAATATTTTACACATCTCAATAGATTAGAACAGTAGTATTTTCTTATAGTCTAGGGTCTTTATTGTTGTCAGAGTCCATTGTACTAATCTATTGGGCCTTTCAAATAATTCAAAATTATTAGGTCACAGCGAAGTATTCAGGTTTTCCGTAATTTTGTGTTCCAGGTCGTTTTAAAATATTTTACACATCTCAATAGATTAGAACAGTAGTATTTTTTTATAGTCTAGGGTCTCTATTGTCGTCAGAGTCCATTGTACTAATCTATTGGGCCTTTTGAATAATTTAAAATTAACGGGTCACAGCGAAGTATTCAGGTTTTCCGTAATTTTGTGTTCCAGGACGTTTAAAAATATTTTACACATCTCAATAGATTAGAACAGTAGTATTTTCTTATAGTCTAGGGTCTCTATTGTCGTCAGAGTCCATTGTACTAATCTATTGAGCCTTTGTAATAATTCAAAATTAACAGGTCACAGCGAAGTATTCAGGTTTCCCGTAATTTCGTGTCCCAGGTCGTTTTAAAATATTTTACACATCTCAATAGATTAGAACAGTGGAATTTTCTTATAGTCTTGGGTCTTTATTGTCGTCAGAGTCCATTGTACTAATCTATTGGGCCTTTTGAATAATTCAAAATTAACAGGTCACAGCGAAGTATTCAGGTTTTCCGTAGTTTTGTGTTCCAGGAAGTTTGAAAATATTTTACACATCTCAATAGATTAGAACAGTAGTATTTTCTTATAGTCTAGGGTCTTTATTGTCGTCAGAGTCCATTGTACTCATCTATTGGGCCTTTCAAATAATTCAAAATTATTAGGTCACAGCGAAGTATTCAGGTTTTCCGTAATTTTGTGTTCCAGGTCGTTTTAAAATATTTTACACATCTCAATAGATTAGAACAGTAGTATTTTCTTATAAACTAGGGTCTTTATTGTCGTCAGAGTCCATTGTACTAATCTATTGGGCCTTTCAAATAATTCAAAATTATTAGGTCACAGCGAAGTATTCAGGTCTTCCGTAATTTTGTGTTCCAGGACGTTTGAAAATATTTTACACATCTCAATAGATTAGAACAGTAGTATTTTCTTATAGTCTAGGGTCTTTATTGTCGTCAGAGTCCATTGTACTAATCTATTGAGCCTTTGTAATAATTCAAAATTAACAGGTCACAGCGAAGTATTCAGGTTTCCCGTAATTTCGTGTTCCAGGTCGTTTTAAAATATTTTACACATCTCAATAGATTAGAACAGTAGTATTTTCTTATAAACTAGGGTCTTTATTGTCGTCAGAGTCCATTGTACTAATCTATTGGGCCTTTCAAATAATTCGAAATTATTAGGTCACAGCGAAGTATTCAGGTTTTCCGTAATTTTGTGTTCCAGGACGTTTGAAAATATTTTACACATCTCAATAGATTAGAACAGTTGTATTTTCTTATAGTCTAGGGTTTTTATTGTCGTCAGAGTCCATTGTACTAATCTATTGAGCCTTTGTAATAATTCAAAATTAACAGGTCACAGCGAAGTATTCAGGTTTTCCGTAGTTTTGTGTTCCAGGAAGTTTGAAAATATTTTACACATCTCAATAGATTAGAACAGTAGTATTTTCTTATAGTCTAGGGTCTTTATTGTCGTCAGAGTCCATTGTACTAATCTATTGGGCCTTTAAAATAATTCAAAATTATTAGGTCACAGCGAAGTATTCAGGTTTTCCGTAATTTTGTGTTCTAGGACGTTTGAAAATATTTTACACATCTCAATAGATTAGAACAGTAGTATTTTCTTATAGTCTAGGGTCGTTATCGTCGTCAGAGACCATTGTACTAATCTATTGGGCCTTATGAATAATTCAAAATTAACAGGTCACAGCGACGTATTCAGGTTTTCCGTAGTTTTGTGTTCCAGGACGTTTGAAAATATTTTACACATCTCAATAGATTAGAACAGTGGTATTTTCTTATAGTCTAGGGTCTTTATTGTCGTCAGAGTCCATTGTACTAATCTATTGGGCCTTTTGAATAATTCAAAATTAACAGGTCACAGCGAAGTATTCAGGTTTTCCGTAATTTTGTGTTCCAGGACGTTTGAAAATATTTTACACATCTCAATAGATTAGAACAGTAGTATTTTCTTATAGTCTACGGTCTTTATCGTCGTCAGAGACCATTGTACTAATCTATTGGGCCTTTTGAATAATTCAAAATTAACAGGTCACAGCGACGTATTTAGGTTTTCCGTAGTTTTGTGTTCCAGGACGTTTGAAAATATTTTACACATCTCAATAGATTAGAACAGTAGTATTTTCTTATAGTCTAGGGTCTTTATCGTCGTCAGAGACCATTGTACTAATCTATTGGGCCTTTTGAATAATTCAAAATTAACAGGTCACAGCGAAGTATTCAGGTTTTCCGTAATTTCGTGTTCCAGCACGTTTGAAAATATTTTACACATCTCAATAGATTAGAACAGTAGTATTTTCTTATAGTCTAGGGTCTTTATCGTCGTCAGAGACCATTGTACTAATCTATTGGGCCTTTTGAATAATTCAAAATTAACAGGTCACAGCGAAGTATTCAGGTTTTCCGTAATTTCGTGTTCCAGCACGTTTGAGAATATTTTACACATCTCAATAGATTAGAACAGTAGTATTTTCTTATAGTCTAGGGTCTTTATCGTCGTCAGAGACCATTGTACTAATCTATTGGGCCTTTTGAATAATTCAAAATTATTAGTTCACAGCGAAGTATTCAGGTTTTCCGTAATTTTGTGTTCTAGGACGTTTGAAAATATTTTACACATCTCAATAGATTAGAACAGTAGTATTTTCTTATAGTCTCGGGTCTTTATTGTCGTCAGAGTCCATTGGACTAATCTATTGGGCCTTTTGAATAATTCAAAATTAACAGGTCACAGCGAAGTATTCAGGTTTTCCGTAATTTCGTGTTCCAGCACGTTTGAAAATATTTTACACATCTCAATAGATTAGAACAGTAGTATTTTCTTATAGTCTAGGGTCTTTATCGTCGTCAGAGACCATTGTACTAATCTATTGGGCCTTTTGAATAATTCAAAATTAACAGGTCACAGCGAAGTATTCAGGTTTTCCGTAATTTCGTGTTCCAGCACGTTTGAAAATATTTTACACATCTCAATAGATTAGAACAGTAGTATTTTCTTATAGTCTAGGGTCTTTATCGTCGTCAGAGACCATTGTACTAATCTATTGGGCCTTTTGAATAATTCAAAATTATTAGTTCACAGCGAAGTATTCAGGTTTTCCGTAATTTTGTGTTCTAGGACGTTTGAAAATATTTTACACATCTCAATAGATTAGAACAGTAGTATTTTCTTATAGTCTAGGGACTTTATTGTCTTCAGAGTCCATTGTACTAATCTATTGGGCCTTTAAAATAATTCAAAATTATTAGGTCACAGCGAAGTATTCAGGTTTTCCGTAATTTTGTGTTCTAGGACGTTTGAAAATATTTTACACATCTCAATAGATTAGAACAGTAGTATTTTCTTATAGTCTAGGGTCTCAATTGTCGTCACAGTCCATTGTACTAATCTATTGGGCCTTTTGAATAATTCAAAATTAACAGGTCACAGCGAAGTATTCAGGTTTTCCGTAGTTTTGTGTTCCAGGGCGTTTGAAAATATTTTACACATCTCAATAGATTAGAACAGTGGTATTTTCTTATAGTCTAGGGTCTTTATTGTCGTCAGAGTCCATTGTACTAATCTATTGGGCCTTTCGAATAATTCAAAATTAACAGGTCACAGCGAAGTATTCAGGTTTTCCGTAATTTTGTGTTCCAGGACGTTTGAAAATATTTTACACATCTCAATAGATTAGAACAGTAGTATTTTCTTATAGTCTAGGGTCTTTATTGTCGTCAGAGTCCATTGGACTAATCTATCGGGCCTTTCAAATAAATCAAAATTATTAGGTCACAGCGAAGTATTCAGTTTTTCCGTAATTTTGTGTTCCAGGTCGTTTTAAAATATTTTACACATCTCAATAGATTAGAACAGTAGTATTTTCTTATAGTCTAGGGTTTTTATTGTCGTCAGAGTCCATTGTACTAATCTATTGGGCCTTTTGAATAATTCAAAATTAACAGGTCACAGCGAAGTATTCAGGTTTTCCGTAGTTTTGTGTTCCAGGTCGTTTTAAAATATTTTACACATCTCAATAGATTAGAACAGTAGTATTTTCTTATAGTCTAGGGTCTTTATTGTCGTCAGAGTCCATTTTACTAATCTATTGGGCCTTTTGAATAATTCAAAATTAACAGGTCACAGCGAAGTATTCAGGTTTTCCGTAGTTTTGTGTTCCAGGTCGTTTTAAAATATTTTACACATCTCAATAGATTAGAACAGTAGTATTTTCTTATAGTCTAGGGTTTTTATTGTCGTCAGAGTCCATTGTACTAATCTATTGGGCCTTTTGGATAATTTAAAATTAACAGGTCATAGCGAAGTATTCAGGTTTTCCGTAATTTTGTGTTCCAGGACGTTTGAAAATATTTTACACATCTCAATAGATTAGAACAGTAGTATTTTCTTATAAACTAGGGTCTTTATTGTCGTCAGAGTCCATTGTACTAATCTATTGGGCCTTTCAAATAATTCAAAATTATTAGGTCACAGCGAAGTATTCAGGTTTTCCGTAGTTTTGTGTTCCAGGTCGTTTTAAAATATTTTACACATTTCAATAGATTAGAACAGTGGAATTTTCTTATAGTCTAGGGTCTTTATTGTCGTCAGAGTCCATTGTACTAATCTATTGGGCCTTTTGAATAATTCAAAATTAACAGGTCACAGCGAAGTATTCAGGTTTTCCGTAGTTTTGTGTTCCAGGAAGTTTGAAAATATTTTACACATCTCAATAGATTAGAACAGTAGTATTTTCTTATAGTCTAGGGTCTTTATTGTCGTCAGAGTCCATTGTACTCATCTATTGGGCCTTTCAAATAATTCAAAATTATTAGGTCACAGCGAAGTATTCAGGTTTTCCGTAATTTTGTGTTCCAGGTCGTTTTAAAATATTTTACACATCTCAATAGATTAGAACAGTAGTATTTTCTTATAAACTAGGGTCTTTATTGTCGTCAGAGTCCATTGTACTAATCTATTGGGCCTTTCAAATAATTCAAAATTATTAGGTCACAGCGAAGTATTCAGGTCTTCCGTAATTTTGTGTTCCAGGACGTTTGAAAATATTTTACACATCTCAATAGATTAGAACAGTAGTATTTTCTTATAGTCTAGGGTCTTTATTGTCGTCAGAGTCCATTGTACTAATCTATTGAGCCTTTGTAATAATTCAAAATTAACAGGTCACAGCGAAGTATTCAGGTTTTCCGTAATTTTGTGTTCCAGGACGTTTGAAAATATTTTACACATCTCAATAGATTAGAACAGTTGTATTTTCTTATAGTCTAGGGTCTTTATTGTCGTCAGAGTCCATTGTACTAATCTATTGAGCCTTTGTAATAATTCAAAATTAACAGGTCACAGCAAAGTATTCAGGTTTTCCGTAGTTTTGTGTTCCAGGAAGTTTGAAAATATTTTACACATCTCAATAGATTAGAACAGTAGTATTTTTTTATAGTCTAGGGTCTTTATTGTCGTCAGAGTCCAGTGTACTAATCTATTGGGCCTTTCAAATAATTCAAAATTATTAGGTCACAGCGAAGTATTCAGGTTTTCCGTAATTTTGTGTTCCAGGACGTTTGAAAATATTTTACACATCTCAATAGATTAGAACAGTAGTATTTTCTTATAGTCTAGGGTCTTTATTGTTGTCAGAGTCCATTGTACTAATCTATTGGGCCTTTCAAATAATTCAAAATTATTAGGTCACAGCGAAGTATTCAGGTTTTCCGTAATTTTGTGTTCCAGGTCGTTTTAAAATATTTTACACATCTCAATAGATTAGAACAGTAGTATTTTTTTATAGTCTAGGGTCTCTATTGTCGTCAGAGTCCATTGTACTAATCTATTGGGCCTTTTGAATAATTTAAAATTAACGGGTCACAGCGAAGTATTCAGGTTTTCCGTAATTTTGTGTTCCAGGACGTTTAAAAATATTTTACACATCTCAATAGATTAGAACAGTAGTATTTTCTTATAGTCTAGGGTCTCTATTGTCGTCAGAGTCCATTGTACTAATCTATTGAGCCTTTGTAATAATTCAAAATTAACAGGTCACAGCGAAGTATTCAGGTTTCCCGTAATTTCGTGTCCCAGGTCGTTTTAAAATATTTTACACATCTCAATAGATTAGAACAGTGGAATTTTCTTATAGTCTTGGGTCTTTATTGTCGTCAGAGTCCATTGTACTAATCTATTGGGCCTTTTGAATAATTCAAAATTAACAGGTCACAGCGAAGTATTCAGGTTTTCCGTAGTTTTGTGTTCCAGGAAGTTTGAAAATATTTTACACATCTCAATAGATTAGAACAGTAGTATTTTCTTATAGTCTAGGGTCTTTATTGTCGTCAGAGTCCATTGTACTCATCTATTGGGCCTTTCAAATAATTCAAAATTATTAGGTCACAGCGAAGTATTCAGGTTTTCCGTAATTTTGTGTTCCAGGTCGTTTTAAAATATTTTACACATCTCAATAGATTAGAACAGTAGTATTTTCTTATAAACTAGGGTCTTTATTGTCGTCAGAGTCCATTGTACTAATCTATTGGGCCTTTCAAATAATTCAAAATTATTAGGTCACAGCGAAGTATTCAGGTCTTCCGTAATTTTGTGTTCCAGGACGTTTGAAAATATTTTACACATCTCAATAGATTAGAACAGTAGTATTTTCTTATAGTCTAGGGTCTTTATTGTCGTCAGAGTCCATTGTACTAATCTATTGAGCCTTTGTAATAATTCAAAATTAACAGGTCACAGCGAAGTATTCAGGTTTCCCGTAATATCGTGTTCCAGGTCGTTTTAAAATATTTTACACATCTCAATAGATTAGAACAGTAGTATTTTCTTATAAACTAGGGTCTTTATTGTCGTCAGAGTCCATTGTACTAATCTATTGGGCCTTTCAAATAATTCAAAATTATTAGGTCACAGCGAAGTATTCAGGTTTTCCGTAATTTTGTGTTCCAGGACGTTTGAAAATATTTTACACATCTCAATAGATTAGAACAGTTGTATTTTCTTATAGTCTAGGGTCTTTATTGTCGTCAGAGTCCATTGTACTAATCTATTGAGCCTTTGTAATAATTCAAAATTAACAGGTCACAGCGAAGTATTCAGGTTTTCCGTAGTTTTGTGTTCCAGGAAGTTTGAAAATATTTTACACATCTCAATAGATTAGAACAGTAGTATTTTCTTATAGTCTAGGGTCTTTATTGTCGTCAGAGTCCATTGTACTAATCTATTGGGCCTTTAAAATAATTCAAAATTATTAGGTCACAGCGAAGTATTCAGGTTTTCCGTAATTTTGTGTTCTAGGACGTTTGAAAATATTTTACACATCTCAATAGATTAGAACAGTAGTATTTTCTTATAGTCTAGGGTCGTTATCGTCGTCAGAGACCATTGTACTAATCTATTGGGCCTTATGAATAATTCAAAATTAACAGGTCACAGCGACGTATTCAGGTTTTCCGTAGTTTTGTGTTCCAGGACGTTTGAAAATATTTTACACATCTCAATAGATTAGAACAGTGGTATTTTCTTATAGTCTAGGGTCTTTATTGTCGTCAGAGTCCATTGTACTAATCTATTGGGCCTTTTGAATAATTCAAAATTAACAGGTCACAGCGAAGTATTCAGGTTTTCCGTAATTTTGTGTTCCAGGACGTTTGAAAATATTTTACACATCTCAATAGATTAGAACAGTAGTATTTTCTTATAGTCTAGGGTCTTTATCGTCGTCAGAGACCATTGTACTAATCTATTGGGCCTTTTGAATAATTCAAAATTAACAGGTCACAGCGACGTATTTAGGTTTTCCGTAGTTTTGTGTTCCAGGACGTTTGAAAATATTTTACACATCTCAATAGATTAGAACAGTAGTATTTTCTTATAGTCTAGGGTCTTTATCGTCGTCAGAGACCATTGTACTAATCTATTGGGCCTTTTGAATAATTCAAAATTAACAGGTCACAGCGAAGTATTCAGGTTTTCCGTAATTTCGTGTTCCAGCACGTTTGAAAATATTTTACACATCTCAATAGATTAGAACAGTAGTATTTTCTTATAGTCTAGGGTCTTTATCGTCGTCAGAGACCATTGTACTAATCTATTGGGCCTTTTGAATAATTCAAAATTAACAGGTCACAGCGAAGTATTCAGGTTTTCCGTAATTTCGTGTTCCAGCACGTTTGAGAATATTTTACACATCTCAATAGATTAGAACAGTAGTATTTTCTTATAGTCTAGGGTCTTTATCGTCGTCAGAGACCATTGTACTAATCTATTGGGCCTTTCGAATAATTCAAAATTATTAGTTCACAGCGAAGTATTCAGGTTTTCCGTAATTTTGTGTTCTAGGACGTTTGAAAATATTTTACACATCTCAATAGATTAGAACAGTAGTATTTTCTTATAGTCTAGGGACTTTATTGTCTTCAGAGTCCATTGTACTAATCTATTGGGCCTTTAAAATAATTCAAAATTATTAGGTCACAGCGAAGTATTCAGGTTTTCCGTAATTTTGTGTTCTAGGACGTTTGAAAATATTTTACACATCTCAATAGATTAGAACAGTAGTATTTTCTTATAGTCTAGGGTCTCAATTGTCGTCACAGTCCATTGTACTAATCTATTGGGCCTTTTGAATAATTCAAAATTAACAGGTCACAGCGAAGTATTCAGGTTTTCCGTAGTTTTGTGTTCCAGGGCGTTTGAAAATATTTTACACATCTCAATAGATTAGAACAGTGGTATTTTCTTATAGTCTAGGGTCTTTATTGTCGTCAGAGTCCATTGTACTAATCTATTGGGCCTTTTGAATAATTCAAAATTAACAGGTCACAGCGAAGTATTCAGGTTTTCCGTAATTTTGTGTTCCAGGACGTTTGAAAATATTTTACACATCTCAATAGATTAGAACAGTAGTATTTTCTTATAGTCTAGGGTCTTTATTGTCGTCAGAGTCCATTGGACTAATCTATTGGGCCTTTTGAATAATTCAAAATTAACAGGTCACAGCGAAGTATTCAGGTTTTCCGTAATTTCGTGTTCCAGCACGTTTGAAAATATTTTACACATCTCAATAGATTAGAACAGTAGTATTTTCTTATAGTCTAGGGTCTTTATCGTCGTCAGAGACCATTGTACTAATCTATTGGGCCTTTTGAATAATTCAAAATTAACAGGTCACAGCGAAGTATTCAGGTTTTCCGTAATTTCGTGTTCCAGCACGTTTGAAAATATTTTACACATCTCAATAGATTAGAACAGTAGTATTTTCTTATAGTCTAGGGTCTTTATCGTCGTCAGAGACCATTGTACTAATCTATTGGGCCTTTTGAATAATTCAAAATTATTAGTTCACAGCGAAGTATTCAGGTTTTCCGTAATTTTGTGTTCTAGGACGTTTGAAAATATTTTACACATCTCAATAGATTAGAACAGTAGTATTTTCTTATAGTCTAGGGACTTTATTGTCTTCAGAGTCCATTGTACTAATCTATTGGGCCTTTAAAATAATTCAAAATTATTAGGTCACAGCGAAGTATTCAGGTTTTCCGTAATTTTGTGTTCTAGGACGTTTGAAAATATTTTACACATCTCAATAGATTAGAACAGTAGTATTTTCTTATAGTCTAGGGTCTCAATTGTCGTCACAGTCCATTGTACTAATCTATTGGGCCTTTTGAATAATTCAAAATTAACAGGTCACAGCGAAGTATTCAGGTTTTCCGTAGTTTTGTGTTCCAGGGCGTTTGAAAATAATTTACACATCTCAATAGATTAGAACAGTGGTATTTTCTTATAGTCTAGGGTCTTTATTGTCGTCAGAGTCCATTGTACTAATCTATTGGGCCTTTTGAATAATTCAAAATTAACAGGTCACAGCGAAGTATTCAGGTTTTCCGTAATTTTGTGTTCCAGGACGTTTGAAAATATTTTACACATCTCAATAGATTAGAACAGTAGTATTTTCTTATAGTCTAGGGTCTTTATTGTCGTCAGAGTCCATTGGACTAATCTATTGGGCCTTTCAAATAAATCAAAATTATTAGGTCACAGCGAAGTATTCAGTTTTTCCGTAATTTTGTGTTCCAGGTCGTTTTAAAATATTTTACACATCTCAATAGATTAGAACAGTAGTATTTTCTTATAGTCTGGGGTCTTTATTGTCGTCAGAGTCCATTTTACTAATCTATTGGGCCTTTTGAATAATTCAAAATTAACAGGTCACAGCGAAGTATTCAGGTTTTCCGTAGTTTTGTGTTCCAGGTCGTTTTAAAATATTTTACACATCTCAATAGATTAGAACAGTAGTATTTTCTTATAGTCTAGGGTTTTTATTGTCGTCAGAGTCCATTGTACTAATCTATTGGGCCTTTTGGATAATTTAAAATTAACAGGTCATAGCGAAGTATTCAGGTTTTCCGTAATTTTGTGTTCCAGGACGTTTGAAAATATTTTACACATCTCAATAGATTAGAACAGTAGTATTTTCTTATAAACTAGGGTCTTTATTGTCGTCAGAGTCCATTGTACTAATCTATTGGGCCTTTCAAATAATTCAAAATTATTAGGTCACAGCGAAGTATTCAGGTTTTCCGTAGTTTTGTGTTCCAGGTCGTTTTAAAATATTTTACACATTTCAATAGATTAGAACAGTGGAATTTTCTTATAGTCTAGGGTCTTTATTGTCGTCAGAGTCCATTGTACTAATCTATTGGGCCTTTTGAATAATTCAAAATTAACAGGTCACAGCGAAGTATTCAGGTTTTCCGTAGTTTTGTGTTCCAGGAAGTTTGAAAATATTTTACACATCTCAATAGATTAGAACAGTAGTATTTTCTTATAGTCTAGGGTCTTTATTGTCGTCAGAGTCCATTGTACTCATCTATTGGGCCTTTCAAATAATTCAAAATTATTAGGTCACAGCGAAGTATTCAGGTTTTCCGTAATTTTGTGTTCCAGGTCGTTTTAAAATATTTTACACATCTCAATAGATTAGAACAGTAGTATTTTCTTATAAACTAGGGTCTTTATTGTCGTCAGAGTCCATTGTACTAATCTATTGGGCCTTTCAAATAATTCAAAATTATTAGGTCACAGCGAAGTATTCAGGTCTTCCGTAATTTTGTGTTCCAGGACGTTTGAAAATATTTTACACATCTCAATAGATTAGAACAGTAGTATTTTCTTATAGTCTAGGGTCTTTATTGTCGTCAGAGTCCATTGTACTAATCTATTGAGCCTTTGTAATAATTCAAAATTAACAGGTCACAGCGAAGTATTCAGGTTTTCCGTAATTTTGTGTTCCAGGACGTTTGAAAATATTTTACACATCTCAATAGATTAGAACAGTTGTATTTTCTTATAGTCTAGGGTCTTTATTGTCGTCAGAGTCCATTGTACTAATCTATTGAGCCTTTGTAATAATTCAAAATTAACAGGTCACAGCGAAGTATTCAGGTTTTCCGTAGTTTTGTGTTCCAGGAAGTTTGAAAATATTTTACACATCTCAATAGATTAGAACAGTAGTATTTTTTTATAGTCTAGGGTCTTTATTGTCGTCAGAGTCCAGTGTACTAATCTATTGGGCCTTTCAAATAATTCAAAATTATTAGGTCACAGCGAAGTATTCAGGTTTTCCGTAATTTTGTGTTCCAGGACGTTTGAAAATATTTTACACATCTCAATAGATTAGAACAGTAGTATTTTCTTATAGTCTAGGGTCTTTATTGTCGTCAGAGTCCAGTGTACTAATCTATTGGGCCTTTCAAATAATTCAAAATTATTAGGTCACAGCGAAGTATTCAGGTTTTCCGTAGTTTTGTGTTCCAGGACGTTTGAAAATATTTTACACATCTCAATAGATTAGAACAGTAGTATTTTCTTATAGTCTAGGGTCTTTATCGTCGTCAGAGACCATTGTACTAATCTATTGGGCCTTTTGAATAATTCAAAATTAACAGGTCACAGCGACGTATTCAGGTTTTCCATAGTTTTGTGTTCCAGGACGTTTGAAAATATTTTACACATCTCAATAGATTAGAACAGTAGTATTTTCTTATAGTCTAGGGTCTTTATCGTCGTCAGAGGCCATTGTACTAATCTATTGGGCCTTTTGAATAATTCAAAATTAACAGGTCACAGCGACGTATTCAGGTTTTCCATAGTTTTGTGTTCCAGGACGTTTGAAAATATTTTACACATCTCAATAGATTAGAACAGTAGTATTTTCTTATAGTCTAGGGTCTTTATTGTCGTCAGAGTCCATTGTACTAATCTATTGGGCCTTTTGAATAATTTAAAATTAACAGGTCACAGCGAAGTATTCAGGTTTTCCGTAATTTTGTGTTCCAGGACGTTTAAAAATATTTTACACATCTCAATAGATTAGAACAGTGGTATTTTCTTATAGTCTAGGGTCTTTATTGTCGTCAGAGTCCATTGTACTCATCTATTGGGCCTTTTGAATAATTCAAAATTAACAGGTCACAGCGAAGTATTCAGGTTTTCCGTAGTTTTGTGTCAGGACGTTTGAAAATATTTTACACATCTCAATAGATTAGAACAGTAGTATTTTCTTATAGTCTAGGGTCTTTATTGTCGTCAGAGTCCATTGTACTAATCTATTGGGCCTTTTGAATAATTTAAAATTAACAGGTCACAGCGAAGTATTCAGGTTTTCCGTAATTTTGTGTTCCAGGACGTTTAAAAATATTTTACACATCTCAATAGATTAGAACAGTGGTATTTTCTTATAGTCTAGGGTCTTTATTGTCGTCAGAGTCCATTGTACTAATCTATTGGGCCTTTTGAATAATTTAACATTAACAGGTCACAGCGAAGTATTCAGGTTTTCCGTAATTTTGTGTTCCAGGACGTTTAAAAATATTTTACACATCTCAATAGATTAGAACAGTGGTATTTTCTTATAGTCTAGGGTCTTTATTGTCGTCAGAGTCCATTGTACTCATCTATTGGGCCTTTTGAATAATTCAAAATTAACAGGTCACAGCGAAGTATTCAGGTTTTCCGTAATTTTGTGTTCCAGGACGTTTGAAAATATTTTACACATCTCAATAGATTAGAACAGTAGTATTTTCTTATAGTCTAGGGTCTTTATCGTCGTCAGAGACCATTGTACTAATCTATTGGGCCTTTTGAATAATTCAAAATTAACAGGTCACAGCGAAGTATTCAGGTTATCCGTAATTTTGTGTTCCAGGACGTTTGAAAATATTTTACACATCTCAATAGATTAGAACAGTAGTATTTTCTTATAGTCTAGGGTCTTTATTGTCGTCAGAGTCCATTGGACTAATCTATTGGGCCTTTCAAATAATTCAAAATTATTAGGTCACAGCGAAGTATTCAGTTTTTCCGTAATTTTGTGTTCCAGGTCGTTTTAAAATATTTTACACATCTCAATAGATTAGAACAGTGGTATTTTCTTATAGTCTAGGGTCTTTATTGTCGTCAGAGTCCATTGTACTAATCTATTGGGCCTTTTGAATAATTCAAAATTAACAGGTCACAGCGAAGTATTCAGGTTTTCCGTAATTTTGTGTTCCAGGACGTTTGAAAATATTTTACACATCTCAATAGATTAGAACAGTGGTATTTTCTTATAGTCTAGGGTTTTTATTGTCGTCAGAGTCCATTGTACTAATCTATTGGGCCTTTTGAATAATTCAAAATTAACAGGTCACAGCGAAGTATTCAGGTTTTCCGTAATTTTGTGTTCCAGGACGTTTGAAAATATTTTACACATCTCAATAGATTAGAACAGTAGTATTTTCTTATAGTCTAGGGTCTTTATTGTCGTCAGAGTCCATTGGACTAATCTATTGGGCCTTTCAAATAATTCAAAATTATTAGGTCACAGCGAAGTATTCAGTTTTTCCGTAATTTTGTGTTCCAGGTCGTTTTAAAATATTTTACACATCTCAATAGATTAGAACAGTAGTATTTTCTTATAGTCTGGGGTCTTTATTGTCGTCAGAGTCCATTTTACTAATCTATTGGGCCTTTTGAATAATTCAAAATTAACAGGTCACAGCGAAGTATTCAGGTTTTCCGTAGTTTTGTGTTCCAGGTCGTTTTAAAATATTTTACACATCTCAATAGATTAGAACAGTAGTATTTTCTTATAGTCTAGGGTTTTTATTGTCGTCAGAGTCCATTGTACTAATCTATTGGGCCTTTTGGATAAATTAAAATTAACAGGTCACAGCGAAGTATTCAGGTTTTCCGTAATTTTGTGTTCCAGGACGTTTGAAAATATTTTACACATTTCAATAGATTAGAACAGTAAAATTTTCTTGTAGTCTAGGGTCTTTATTGTCGTCAGAGTCCATTGTACTAATCTATTGGGCCTTTTGAATAATTTAAAATTAACAGGTCACAGCGAAGTATTCAGGTTTTCCGTAATTTTGTGTTCCAGGACGTTTGAAAATATTTTACACATCTCAATAGATTAGAACAGTAGTATTTTCTTATAGTCTAGGGTCTTTATTGTCGTCAGAGTCCATTGTACTAATCTATTGGGCCTTTTGAATAATTTAAAATTAACAGGTCACAGCGAAGTATTCAGGTTTTCCGTAATTTTGTGTTCCAGGACGTTTAAAAGTATTTTACACATCTCAATAGATTAGAACAGTAGTATTTTCTTATAGTCTAGGGTCTTTATTGTCGTCAGAGTCCATTGTACTAATCTATTGGGCCTTTTGAATAAGTTAAAATTAACAGGTCACAGCGAAGTATTCAGGTTTTCCGTAATTTTGTGTTCCAGGACGTTTGAAAATATTTTACACATCTCAATAGATTAGAACAGTAGTATTTTCTTATAGTCTAGGGTCTCAATTGTCGTCACAGTCCATTGTACTAATCTATTGAGCCTTTGTAATAATTCAAAATTAACTGGTCACAGCGAAGTATTCAGGTTTCCCGTTATTTCGTGTTCCAGGTCGTTTTAAAATATTTTACACATCTCAATAGATAGGAACAGTAGTATTTTCGTTTCGTCTAGGGTCTTTATTGTCGTCAGGGTCCATTGTACTAATCTATTGGGCCTTTTGAATAATTTAAAATTAACAGGTCACAGCGAAGTATTCAGGTTTTCCGTAATTTTGTGTTCCAGGACGTTTAAAAGTATTTTACACATCTCAATAGATTAGAACAGTAGTATTTTCTTATAGTCTAGGGTCTTTATCGTCGTCAGAGACCATTGTACTAATCTATTGGGCCTTTTGAATAATTCAAAATTAACAGGTTACAGCGACGTATTCAGGTTTTCCGTAGTTTTGTGTTCCAGGACGTTTGAAAATATTTTACACATCTCAATAGATTAGAACAGTAGTATTTTCTTATAGTCTAGGGTCTTTATCGTCGTCAGAGACCATTGTACTAATCTATTGGGCCTTTAGAATAATTCAAAATTAACAGGTCACAGCGACGTATTCAGGTTTTCCGTAGTTTTGTGTTCCAGGACGTTTGAAAATATTTTACACATCTCAATAGATTAGAACAGTAGTATTTTCTGATAGTCTAGGGTCTTTATCGTCGTCAGAGACCATTGTACTAATCTATTGGGCCTTTTGAATAATTCAAAATTAACAGGTCACAGCGACGTATTCAGATTTTCCGTAGTTTTGTGTTCCAGGACGTTTGAAAATATTTTACACATCTCAATAGATTAGAACAGTAGTATTTTCTTATAGTCTAGGGCCTTTATCGTCGTCAGAGACCATTGTACTAATCTATTGGGCCTTTTGAATAATTCAAAATTAACAGGTCACAGCGACGTATTCAGGTTTTCCGTAGTTTTGTGTTCCAGGACGTTTGAAAATATTTTACACATCTCAATAGATTAGAACAGTAGTATTTTCTTATAGTCTAAGGTCTCAATTGTCGTCACAGTCCATTGTACTAATCTATTGAGCCTTTGTAATAATTCAAAATTAACAGGTCACAGCGAAGTATTCAGGTTTCCCGTAATTTCGTGTTCCAGGTCGTTTTAAAATATTTTACACATCTCAATAGATAGGAACAGTAGTATTTTCGTTTCGTCTAGGGTCTTTATTGTCGTCAGGGTCCATTGTACTAATCTATTGGGCCTTTTGAATAATTTAAAATTAACAGGTCACAGCGAAGTATTCAGGTTTTCCGTAATTTCGTGTTCCAGCACGTTTGAAAATATTTTACACATCTCAATAGATTAGAACAGTAGTATTTTCTTATAGTCTAGGGTTTTTATTGTCGTCAGAGTCCATTGTACTAATCTATTGGGCCTTTTGGATAATTTAAAATTAACAGGTCACAGCGAAGTATTCAGGTTTTCCGTAATTTTGTGTTCCAGGACGTTTGAAAATATTTTACACATCTCAATAGATTAGAACAGTAGTATTTTCTTATAGTCTAGGGTCTTTATTGTCGTCAGAGTCCATTGTACTAATCTATTGGGCCTTTTGAATAATTTAAAATTAACAGGTCACAGCGAAGTATTCAGGTTTTCCGTAATTTTGTGTTCCAGGACGTTTAAAAGTATTTTACACATCTCAATAGATTAGAACAGTAGGATTTTCTTATAGTCTAGGGTCTTTATTGTCGTCAGAGTCCATTGTACTAATCTATTGGGCCTTTTGAATAATTTAAAATTAACAGGTCACAGCGAAGTATTCAGGTTTTCCGTAATTTTGTGTTCCAGGACGTTTGAAAATATTTTACACATCTCAATAGATTAGAACAGTAGTATTTTCTTATAGTCTAGGGTCTCAATTGTCGTCACAGTCCATTGTACTAATCTATTGAGCCTTTGTAATAATTCAAAATTAACAGGTCACAGCGAAGTATTCAGGTTTCCCGTAATTTCGTGTTCCAGGTCGTTTTAAAATATTTTACACATCTCAATAGATAGGAACAGTAGTATTTTCGTTTCGTCTAGGGTCTTTATTGTCGTCAGGGTCCATTGTACTAATCTATTGGGCCTTTTGAATAATTTAAAATTAACAGGTCACAGCGACGTATTCAGGTTTTCCGTAGTTTTGTGTTCCAGGACGTTTGAAAATATTTTACACATCTCAATAGATTAGAACAGTAGTATTTTCTTATAGTCTAGGGTCTTTATCGTCGTCAGAGACCATTGTACTAATCTATTGGGCCTTTTGAATAATTCAAAATTAACAGGTCACAGCGACGTATTCAGGTTTTCCGTAGTTTTGTGTTCCAGGACGTTTGAAAATATTTTACACATCTAAATAGATTAGAACAGTAGTATTTTCTTATAGTCTAGGGTCTCAATTGTCGTCACAGTCCATTGTACTAATCTATTGAGCCTTTGTAATAATTCAAAATTAACAGGTCACAGCGAAGTATTCAGGTTTCCCGTAATTTCGTGTTCCAGGTCGTTTTAAAATATTTTACACATCTCAATAGATAGGAACAGTAGTATTTTCGTTTCGTCTAGGGTCTTTATTGTCGTCAGGGTCCATTGTACTAATCTATTGGGCCTTTTGAATAATTTAAAATTAACAGGTCACAGCGAAGTATTCAGGTTTTCCGTAATTTCGTGTTCCAGCACGTTTGAAAATATTTTACACATCTCAATAGATTAGAACAGTAGTATTTTCTTATAGTCTAGGGTTTTTATTGTCGTCAGAGTCCATTGTACTAATCTATTGGGCCTTTTGGATAATTTTAAATTAACAGGTCACAGCGAAGTATTCAGGTTTTCCGTAATTTTGTGTTCCAGGACGTTTGAAAATATTTTACACATCTCAATAGATTAGAACAGTAGTATTTTCTTCTAGTTAAGGGTCTTTATCGTCGTCAGAGACCATTGTACTAATCTATTGGGCCTTTTGAATAATTCAAAATTAACAGGTCACAGCGACGTATTCAGGTTTTCCGTAGTTTTGTGTTCCAGGACGTTTGAAAATATTCTACACATCTCAATAGATTAGAACAGTAGTATTTTCTTATAGTCTAGGGTCTCAATTGTCGTCACAGTCCATTGTACTAATCTATTGAGCCTTTGTAATAATTCAAAATTAACAGGTCACAGCGAAGTATTCAGGTTTCCCGTAATTTCGTGTTCCAGGTCGTTTTAAAATATTTTACACATCTTAATAGATAGGAACAGTAGTATTTTCGTTTCGTCTAGGGTCTTTATTGTCGTCAGAGTCCATTGTACTAATCTATTTGGCCTTTTGAATAATTTGAAATTAACAGGTCACAGCGAAGTATTCAGGTTTTCCGTAATTTTGTGTTCCAGGACGTTTAAAAGTATTTTACACATCTCAATAGATTAGAACAGTAGTATTTTCTTATAGTCTAGGGTCTTTATCGTCGTCAGAGACCATTGTACTAATCTATTGGGCCTTTTGAATAATTCAAAATTAACAGGTTACAGCGACGTATTCAGGTTTTCCGTAGTTTTGTGTTCCAGGACGTTTAAAAATATTTTACACATCTCAATATATTAGAACAGTAGTATTTCCTTATAGTCTAGGGTCTTTATCGTCGTCAGAGACCATTGTACTAATCTATTGGGCCTTTCGAATAATTCAAAATTAACAGGTCACAGCGACGTATTCAGGTTTTCCGTAGTTTTGTGTTCCAGGACGTTTGAAAATATTTTACACATCTCAATAGATTAGAACAGTAGTATTTTCTTATAGTCTAGGGTCTTTATCGTCGTCAGAGACCATTGTACTAATCTATTTGGCCTTTTGAATAATTCAAAATTAACAGGTCACAGCGACGTATTCAGGTTTTCCGTAGTTTTGTGTTCCAGGACGTTTGAAAATATTTTACACATCTCAATAGATTAGAACAGTAGTATTTTCTTATAGTCTAGGGTCTCAATTGTCGTCACAGTCCATTGTACTAATCTATTGAGCCTTTGTAATAATTCAAAATTAACAGGTCACAGCGAAGTATTCAGGTTTCCCGTAATTTCGTGTTCCAGGTCGTTTTAAAAGATTTTACACATCTCAATAGATAGGAACAGTAGTATTTTCGTTTCGTCTAGGGTCTTTATTGTCGTCAGGGTCCATTGTACTAATCTATTGGGCCTTTTGAATAATTTAAAATTAACAGGTCACAGCGAAGTATTCAGGTTTTCCGTAATTTCGTGTTCCAGCACGTTTGAAAATATTTTACACATCTCAATAGATTAGAACAGTAGTATTTTCTTATAGTCTAGGGTTTTTATTGTCGTCAGAGTCTATTGTACTAATCTATTGGGCCTTTTGGATAATTTAAAATTAACAGGTCACAGCGAAGTATTCAGGTTTTCCGTAATTTTGTGTTCCAGGACGTTTGAAAATATTTTACACATCTCAATAGATTAGAAAAGTAGTATTTTCTTATAGTCTAGGGTCTTTATTGTCGTCAGAGTCCATTGTACTAATCTATTGGGCCTTTTGAATAATTCAAAATTAACAGGTCACAGCGACGTATTCAGGTTTTCCGTAGTTTTGTGTTCCAGGACGTTTAAAAATATTTTACACATCTCAATAGATAGGAACAGTAGTATATTCGTTTCGTCTAGGGTCTTTATTGTCGTCAGAGTCCATTGTACTAATCTATTGGGCCTTTTGAATAATTCAAAATTAACAGGTTACAGCGACGTATTCAGGTTTTCCGTAGTTTTGTGTTCCAGGACGTTTGAAAATATTTTACACATCTCAATAGATTAGAACAGTAGTATTTTCTTATAGTCTAGGGTCTTTATCGTCGTCAGAGACCATTGTACTAATCTATTGGGCCTTTTGAATAATTCAAAATTAACAGGTCACAGCGACGTATTCAGGTTTTCCGTAGTTTTGTGTTCCAGGACGTTTGAAAATATTTTACACATCTCAATAGATTAGAACAGTAGTATTTTCTTATAGTCTAGGGTCTCAATTGTCGTCACAGTCCATTGTACTAATCTATTGAGCCTTTGTAATAATTCAAAATTAACAGGTCACAGCGAAGTATTCAGGTTTCCCGTAATTTCGTGTTCCAGGTCGTTTTAAAATATTTTACACATCTCAATAGATAGGAACAGTAGTATTTTCGTTTCGTCTAGGGTCTTTATTGTCGTCAGGGTCCATTGTACTAATCTATTGGGCCTTTTGAATAATTTAAAATTAACAGGTCACAGCGAAGTATTCAGGTTTTCCGTAATTTCGTGTTCCAGCACGTTTGAAAATATTTTACACATCTCAATAGATTAGAACAGTAGTATTTTCTTATAGTCTAGGGTTTTTATTGTCGTCAGAGTCCATTGTACTAATCTATTGGGCCTTTTGGATAATTTAAAATTAACAGGTCACAGCGAAGTATTCAGGTTTTCCGTAATTTTGTGTTCCAGGACGTTTGAAAATATTTTACACATCTCAATAGATTAGAACAGTAGTATTTTCTTATAGTCTAGGGTCTTTATTGTCGTCAGAGTCCATTGTACTAATCTATTGGGCCTTTTGAATAATTTAAAATTAACAGGTCACAGCGAAGTATTCAGGTTTTCCGTAATTTTGTGTTCCAGGACGTTTGAAAATATTTTACACATCTCAAAAGATTAGAACAGTAGTATTTTCTTATAGTCTAGGGTCTCAATTGTCGTCACAGTCCATTGTACTAATCTATTGAGCCTTTGTAATAATTCAAAATTAACAGGTCACAGCGAAGTATTCAGGTTTCCCGTAATTTCGTGTTCCAGGTCGTTTTAAAATATTTTACACATCTCAATAGATAGGAACAGTAGTATTTTCGTTTCGTCTAGGGTCTTTATTGTCGTCAGGGTCCATTGTACTAATCTATTGGGCCTTTCGAATAATTTAAAATTAACAGGTCACAGCGACGTATTCAGGTTTTCCGTAGTTTTGTGTTCCAGGACGTTTGAAAATATTTTACACATCTCAATAGATTAGAACAGTAGTATTTTCTTATAGTCTAGGGTCTTTATTGTCGTCAGAGTCCATTGTACTAATCTATTGGGCCTTTTGAATAATTTAAAATTAACAGGTCACAGCGAAGTATTCAGGTTTTCCGTAATTTTGTGTTCCAGGACGTTTAAAAATATTTTACACATCTCAATAGATTGGAACAGTGGTATTTTCTTATAGTCTAGGGTCTTTATTGTCGTCAGAGTCCATTGTACTCATATATTGGGCCTTTTGAATAATTCAAAATTAACAGGTCACAGCGAAGTATTCAGGTTTTCCGTAGTTTTGTGTTCCAGGACGTTTGAAAATATTTTACACATCTCAATAGATTAGAACAGTAGTATTTTCTTATAGTCTAGGGTCTTTATTGTCGTCAGAGTCCATTGTACTAATCTATTGGGCCTTTTGAATAATTTAAAATTAACAGGTCACAGCGAAGTATTCAGGTTTTCCGTAATTTTGTGTTCCAGGACGTTTAAAAATATTTTACACATCTCAATAGATTAGAACAGTGGTATTTTCTTATAGTCTAGGGTCTTTATTGTCGTCAGAGTCCATTGTACTAATCTATTGGGCCTTTTGAATAATTTAACATTAACAGGTCACAGCGAAGTATTCAGGTTTTCCGTAATTTTGTGTTCCAGGACGTTTAAAAATATTTTACACATCTCAATAGATTAGAACAGTGGTATTTTCTTATAGTCTAGGGTCTTTATTGTCGTCAGAGTCCATTGTACTCATCTATTGGGCCTTTTGAATAATTCAAAATTAACAGGTCACAGCGAAGTATTCAGGTTTTCCGTAATTTTGTGTTCCAGGACGTTTGAAAATATTTTACACATCTCAATAGATTAGAACAGTAGTATTTTCTTATAGTCTAGGGTCTTTATCGTCGTCAGAGACCATTGTACTAATCTATTGGGCCTTTTGAATAATTCAAAATTAACAGGTCACAGCGAAGTATTCAGGTTTTCCGTAATTTTGTGTTCCAGGACGTTTGAAAATATTTTACACATCTCAATAGATTAGAACAGTAGTATTTTCTTATAGTCTAGGGTCTTTATTGTCGTCAGAGTCCATTGGACTAATCTATTGGGCCTTTCAAATAATTCAAAATTATTAGGTCACAGCGAAGTATTCAGTTTTTCCGTAATTTTGTGTTCCAGGTCGTTTTAAAATATTTTACACATCTCAATAGATTAGAACAGTGGTATTTTCTGATAGTCTAGGGTCTTTATTGTCGTCAGAGTCCATTGTACTAATCTATTGGGCCTTTTGAATAATTCAAAATTAACAGGTCACAGCGAAGTATTCAGGTTTTCCGTAATTTTGTGTTCCAGGACGTTTGAAAATATTTTACACATCTCAATAGATTAGAACAGTGGTATTTTCTTATAGTCTAGGGTCTTTATTGTCGTCAGCGTCCATTGTACTAATCTATTGGGCCTTTTGAATAATTCAAAATTAACAGGTCACAGCGAAGTATTCAGGTTTTCCGTAATTTTGTGTTCCAGGACGTTTGAAAATATTTTACACATCTCAATAGATTAGAACAGTAGTATTTTCTTATAGTCTAGGGTCTCAATTGTCGTCACAGTCCATTGTACTAATCTATTGAGCCTTTGTAATAATTCAAAATTAACAGGTCACAGCGAAGTATTCAGGTTTCCCGTAATTTCGTGTTCCAGGTCGTTTTAAAATATTTTACACATCTCAATAGATAGGAACAGTAGTATTTTCGTTTCGTCTAGGGTCTTTATCGTCGTCAGGGTCCATTGTACTAATCTATTGGGCCTTTTGAATAATTTAAAATTAACAGGTCACAGCGAAGTATTCAGGTTTTCCGTAATTTTGTGTTCCAGGACGTTTAAAAGTATTTTACACATCTCAATAGATTAGAACAGTAGTATTTTCTTATAGTCTAGGGTCTTTATCGTCGTCAGAGACCATTGTACTAATCTATTGGGCCTTTTGAATAATTCAAAATTAACAGGTTACAGCGACGTATTCAGGTTTTCCGTAGTTTTGTGTTCCAGGACGTTTGAAAATATTTTACACATCTCAATAGATTAGAACAGTAGTATTTTCTTATAGTCTAGGGTCTTTATCGTCGTCAGAGACCATTGTACTAATCTATTGGGCCTTTTGAATAATTCAAAATTAACAGGTCACAGCGACGTATTCAGGTTTTCCGTAGTTTTGTGTTCCAGGACGTTTGAAAATATTTTACACATCTCAATAGATTAGAACAGTAGTATTTTCTTATAGTCTAGGGTCTTTATCGTCGTCAGAGACCATTGTACTAATCTATTGGGCCTTTTGAATAATTCAAAATTAACAGGTCACAGCGACGTATTCAGATTTTCCGTAGTTTTGTGTTCCAGGACGTTTGAAAATATTTTACACATCTCAATAGATTAGAACAGTAGTATTTTCTTATAGTCTAGGGCCTTTATCGTCGTCAGAGACCATTGTACTAATCTATTGGGCCTTTTGAATAATTCAAAATTAACAGGTCACAGCGACGTATTCAGGTTTTCCGTAGTTTTGTGTTCCAGGACGTTTGAAAATATTTTACACATCTCAATAGATTAGAACAGTAGTATTTTCTTATAGTCTAGGGTCTCAATTGTCGTCACAGTCCATTGTACTAATCTATTGAGCCTTTGTAATAATTCAAAATTAACAGGTCACAGCGAAGTATTCAGGTTTCCCGTAATTTCGTGTTCCAGGTCGTTTTAATATATTTTACACATCTCAATAGATAGGAACAGTAGTATTTTCGTTTCGTCTAGGGTCTTTATTGTCGTCAGGGTCCATTGTACTAATCTATTGGGCCTTTTGAATAATTTAAAATTAACAGGTCACAGCGAAGTATTCAGGTTTTCCGTAATTTCGTGTTCCAGCACGTTTGAAAATATTTTACACATCTCAATAGATTAGAACAGTAGTATTTTCTTATAGTCTAGGGTTTTTATTGTCGTCAGAGTCCATTGTACTAATCTATTGGGCCTTTTGGATAATTTAAAATTAACAGGTCACAGCGAAGTATTCAGGTTTTCCGTAATTTTGTGTTCCAGGACGTTTGAAAATATTTTACACATCTCAATAGATTAGAACAGTAGTATTTTCTTATAGTCTAGGGTCTTTATTGTCGTCAGAGTCCATTGTACTAATCTATTGGGCCTTTTGAATAATTTAAAATTAACAGGTCACAGCGAAGTATTCAGGTTTTCCGTAATTTTGTGTTCCAGGACGTTTAAAAGTATTTTACACATCTCAATAGATTAGAACAGTAGTATTTTCTTATAGTCTAGGGTCTTTATTGTCGTCAGAGTCCATTGTACTAATCTATTGGGCCTTTTGAATAATTTAAAATTAACAGGTCACAGCGAAGTATTCAGGTTTTCCGTAATTTTGTGTTCCAGGACGTTTGAAAATATTTTACACATCTCAATAGATTAGAACAGTAGTATTTTCTTATAGTCTAGGGTCTCAATTGTCGTCACAGTCCATTGTACTAATCTATTGAGCCTTTGTAATAATTCAAAATTAACAGGTCACAGCGAAGTATTCAGGTTTCCCGTAATTTCGTGTTCCAGGTCGTTTTAAAATATTTTACACATCTCAATAGATAGGAACAGTAGGATTTTCGTTTCGTCTAGGGTCTTTATTGTCGTCAGGGTCCATTGTACTAATCTATTGGGCCTTTTGAATAATTTAAAATTAACAGGTCACAGCGACGTATTCAGGTTTTCCGTAGTTTTGTGTTCCAGGACGTTTGAAAATATTTTACACATCTCAATAGATTAGAACAGTAGTATTTTCTTATAGTCTAGGGTCTTTATCGTCGTCAGAGACCATTGTACTAATCTATTGGGCCTTTTGAATAATTCAAAATTAACAGGTCACAGCGACGTATTCAGGTTTTCCGTAGTTTTGTGTTCCAGGACGTTTGAAAATATTTTACACATCTAAATAGATTAGAACAGTAGTATTTTCTTATAGTCTAGGGTCTCAATTGTCGTCACAGTCCATTGTACTAATCTATTGAGCCTTTGTAATAATTCAAAATTAACAGGTCACAGCGAAGTATTCAGGTTTCCCGTAATTTCGTGTTCCAGGTCGTTTTAAAATATTTTACACATCTCAATAGATAGGAACAGTAGTATTTTCGTGTCGTCTAGGGTCTTTATTGTCGTCAGGGTCCATTGTACTAATCTATTGGGCCTTTTGAATAATTTAAAATTAACAGGTCACAGCGAAGTATTCAGGTTTTCCGTAATTTCGTGTTCCAGCACGTTTGAAAATATTTTACACATCTCAATAGATTAGAACAGTAGTATTTTCTTATAGTCTAGGGTCTCAATTGTCGTCACAGTCCATTGTACTAATCTATTGGGCCTTTTGGATAATTTTAAATTAACAGGTCACAGCGAAGTATTCAGGTTTTCCGTAATTTTGTGTTCCAGGACGTTTGAAAATATTTTACACATCTCAATAGATTAGAACAGTAGTATTTTCTTATAGTCTAGGGTCTTTATCGTCGTCAGAGACCATTGTACTAATCTATTGGGCCTTTTGAATAATTCAAAATTAACAGGTCACAGCGACGTATTCAGGTTTTCCGTAGTTTTGTGTTCCAGGACGTTTGAAAATATTCTACACATCTCAATAGATTAGAACAGTAGTATTTTCTTATAGTCTAGGGTCTCAATTGTCGTCACAGTCCATTGTACTAATCTATTGAGCCTTTGTAATAATTCAAAATTAACAGGTCACAGCGAAGTATTCAGGTTTCCCGTAATTTCGTGTTCCAGGTCGTTTTAAAATATTTTACACATCTCAATAGATAGGAACAGTAGTATTTTCGTTTCGTCTAGGGTCTTTATTGTCGTCAGAGTCCATTGTACTAATCTATTTGGCCTTTTGAATAATTTGAAATTAACAGGTCACAGCGACGTATTCAGGTTTTCCGTAGTTTTGTGTTCCAGGACGTTTGAAAATATTTTACACATCTCAATAGATTAGAACAGTAGTATTTTCTTATAGTCTAGGGTCTTTATCGTCGTCAGAGACCATTGTACTAATCTATTTGGCCTTTTGAATAATTCAAAATTAACAGGTCACAGCGACGTATTCAGGTTTTCCGTAGTTTTGTGTTCCAGGACGTTTGAAAATATTTTACACATCTCAATTGATTAGAACAGTAGTATTTTCTTATAGTCTAGGGTCTCAATTGTCGTCACAGTCCATTGTACTAATCTATTGAGCCTTTTGGATAATTTAAAATTAACAGGTCACAGCGAAGTATTCAGGTTTTCCGTAATTTTGTGTTCCAGGACGTTTGAAAATATTTTACACATCTCAATAGATTAGAAAAGTAGTATTTTCTTATAGTCTAGGGTCTTTATTGTCGTCAGAGTCCATTGTACTAATCTATTGGGCCTTTTGAATAATTCAAAATTAACAGGTCACAGCGACGTATTCAGGTTTTCCGTAGTTTTGTGTTCCAGGACGTTTAAAAATATTTTACACATCTCAATAGATAGGAACAGTAGTATTTTCGTTTCGTCTAGGGTCTTTATTGTCGTCAGAGTCCATTGTACTAATCTATTGGGCCTTTTGAATAATTCAAAATTAACAGGTTACAGCGACGTATTCAGGTTTTCCGTAGTTTTGTGTTCCAGGACGTTTGAAAATATTTTACACATCTCAATAGATTAGAACAGTAGTATTTTCTTATAGTCTAGGGTCTTTATCGTCGTCAGAGACCATTGTACTAATCTATTGGGCCTTTTGAATAATTCAAAATTAACAGGTCACAGCGACGTATTCAGGTTTTCCGTAGTTTTGTGTTCCAGGACGTTTGAAAATATTTTACACATCTCAATAGATTAGAACAGTAGTATTTTCTTATAGTCTAGGGTCTCAATTGTCGTCACAGTCCATTGTACTAATCTATTGAGCCTTTGTAATAATTCAAAATTAACAGGTCACAGCGAAGTATTCAGGTTTCCCGTAATTTCGTGTTCCAGGTCGTTTTAAAATATTTTACACATCTCAATAGATAGGAACAGTAGTATTTTCGTTTCGTCTAGGGTCTTTATTGTCGTCAGGGTCCATTGTACTAATCTATTGGGCCTTTTGAATAATTTAAAATTAACAGGTCACAGCGAAGTATTCAGGTTTTCCGTAATTTCGTGTTCCAGCACGTTTGAAAATATTTTACACATCTCAATAGATTAGAACAGTAGTATTTTCTTATAGTCTAGGGTTTTTATTGTCGTCAGAGTCCATTGTACTAATCTATTGGGCCTTTTGGATAATTTAAAATTAACAGGTCACAGCGAAGTATTCAGGTTTTCCGTAATTTTGTGTTCCAGGACGTTTGAAAATATTTTACACATCTCAATAGATTAGAACAGTAGTATTTTCTTATAGTCTAGGGTCTTTATTGTCGTCAGAGTCCATTGTACTAATCTATTGGGCCTTTTGAATAATTTAAAATTAACAGGTCACAGCGAAGTATTCAGGTTTTCCGTAATTTTGTGTTCCAGGACGTTTGAAAATATTTTACACATCTCAATAGATTAGAACAGTAGTATTTTCTTATAGTCTAGGGTCTCAATTGTCGTCACAGTCCATTGTACTAATCTATTGAGCCTTTGTAATAATTCAAAATTAACAGGTCACAGCGAAGTATTCAGGTTTCCCGTAATTTCGTGTTCCAGGTCGTTTTAAAATATTTTACACATCTCAATAGATAGGAACAGTAGTATTTTCGTTTCGTCTAGGGTCTTTATTGTCGTCAGGGTCCATTGTACTAATCTATTGGGCCTTTCGAATAATTTAAAATTAACAGGTCACAGCGACGTATTCAGGTTTTCCGTAGTTTTGTGTTCCAGGACGTTTGAAAATATTTTACACATCTCAATAGATTAGAACAGTAGTATTTTCTTATAGTCTAGGGTTTTTATTGTCGTCAGAGTCCATTGTACTAATCTATTGGGCCTTTTGGATAATTTAAAATTAACAGGTCACAGCGAAGTATTCAGGTTTTCCGTAATTTTGTGTTCCAGGACGTTTGAAAATATTTTACACATCTCAATAGATTAGAACAGTAGTATTTTCTTATAGTCTAGGGTCTTTATTGTCGTCAGAGTCCATTGTACTAATCTATTGGGCCTTTTGAATAATTTAAAATTAACAGGTCACAGCGAAGTATTCAGGTTTTCCGTAATTTTGTGTTCCAGGACGTTTGAAAATATTTTACACATCTCAATAGATTAGAACAGTAGTATTTTCTTATAGTCTAGGGTCTCAATTGTCGTCACAGTCCATTGTACTAATCTATTGAGCCTTTGTAATAATTCAAAATTAACAGGTCACAGCGAAGTATTCAGGTTTCCCGTAATTTCGTGTTCCAGGTCGTTTTAAAATATTTTACACATCTCAATAGATAGGAAAAGTAGTATTTTCGTTTCGTCTAGGGTCTTTATTGTCGTCAGGGTCCATTGTACTAATCTATTGGGCCTTTCGAATAATTTAAAATTAACAGGTCACAGCGACGTATTCAGGTTTTCCGTAGTTTTGTGTTCCAGGACGTTTGAAAATATTTTACACATCTCAATAGATTAGAACAGTAGTATTTTCTTATAGTCTAGGGTCTTTATTGTCGTCAGAGTCCATCGTACTAATCTATTGGGCCTTTTGAATAATTTAAAATTAACAGGTCACAGCGAAGTATTCAGGTTTTCCGTAATTTTGTGTTCCAGGACGTTTAAAAATATTTTACACATCTCAATAGATTAGAACAGTGGTATTTTCTTATAGTCTAGGGTCTTTATTGTCGTCAGAGTCCATTGTACTCATCTATTGGGCCTTTTGAATAATTCAAAATTAACAGGTCACAGCGAAGTATTCAGGTTTTCCGTAGTTTTGTGTTCCAGGACGTTTGAAAATATTTTACACATCTCAATAGATTAGAACAGTAGTATTTTCTTATAGTCTAGGGTCTTTATTGTCGTCAGAGTCCATTGTACTAATCTATTGGGCCTTTTGAATAATTTAAAATTAACAGGTCACAGCGAAGTATTCAGGTTTTCCGTAATTTTGTGTTCCAGGACGTTTAAAAATATTTTACACATCTCAATAGATTAGAACAGTGGTATTTTCTTATAGTCTAGGGTCTTTATTGTCGTCAGAGTCCATTGTACTAATCTATTGGGCCTTTTGAATAATTTAACATTAACAGGTCACAGCGAAGTATTCAGGTTTTCCGTAATTTTGTGTTCCAGGACGTTTAAAAATATTTTACACATCTCAATAGATTAGAACAGTGGTATTTTCTTATAGTCTAGGGTCTTTATTGTCGTCAGAGTCCATTGTACTCATCTATTGGGCCTTTTGAATAATTCAAAATTAACAGGTCACAGCGAAGTATTCAGGTTTTCCGTAATTTTGTGTTCCAGGACGTTTGAAAATATTTTACACATCTCAATAGATTAGAACAGTAGTATTTTCTTATAGTCTAGGGTCTTTATCGACGTCAGAGACCATTGTACTAATCTATTGGGCCTTTTAAATAATTCAAAATTAACAGGTCACAGCGAAGTATTCAGGTTTTCCGTAATTTTGTGTTCCAGGACGTTTGAAAATATTTTACACATCTCAATAGATTAGAACAGTAGTATTTTCTTATAGTCTAGGGTCTTTATTGTCGTCAGAGTCCATTGGACTAATCTATTGGGCCTTTCAAATAATTCAAAATTATTAGGTCACAGCGAAGTATTCAGTTTTTCCGTAATTTTGTGTTCCAGGTCGTTTTAAAATATTTTACACATCTCAATAGATTAGAACAGTGGTATTTTCTGATAGTCTAGGGTCTTTATTGTCGTCAGAGTCCATTGTACTAATCTATTGGGCCTTTTGAATAATTCAAAATTAACAGGTCACAGCGAAGTATTCAGGTTTTCCGTAATTTTGTGTTCCAGGACGTTTGAAAATATTTTACACATCTCAATAGATTAGAACAGTAGTATTTTCTTATAGTCTAGGGTCTTTATTGTCGTCAGAGTCCATTGGACTAATCTATTGGGCCTTTCAAATAATTCAAAATTATTAGGTCACAGCGAAGTATTCAGTTTTTCCGTAATTTTGTGTTCCAGGTCGTTTTAAAATATTTTACACATCTCAATAGATTAGAACAGTAGTATTTTCTTATAGTCTGGGGTCTTTATTGTCGTCAGAGTCCATTTTACTAATCTATTGGGCATTTTGAATAATTCAAAATTAACAGGTCACAGCGAAGTATTCAGGTTTTCCGTAGTTTTGTGTTCCAGGTCGTTTTAAAATATTTTACACATCTCAATAGATTAGAACAGTAGTATTTTCTTATAGTCTAGGGTTTTTATTGTCGTCAGAGTCCATTGTACTAATCTATTGGGCCTTTTGGATAAATTAAAATTAACAGGTCACAGCGAAGTATTCAGGTTTTCCGTAATTTTGTGTTCCAGGACGTTTGAAAATATTTTACACATTTCAATAGATTAGAACAGTAAAATTTTCTTGTAGTCTAGGGTCTTTATTGTCGTCAGAGTCCATTGTACTAATCTATTGGGCCTTTTGAATAATTTAAAATTAACAGGTCACAGCGAAGTATTCAGGTTTTCCGTAATTTTGTGTTCCAGGACGTTTGAAAATATTTTACACATCTCAATAGATTAGAACAGTAGTATTTTCTTATAGTCTAGGGTCTTTATTGTCGTCAGAGTCCATTGTACTAATCTATTGGGCCTTTTGAATAATTTAAAATTAACAGGTCACAGCGAAGTATTCAGGTTTTCCGTAATTTTGTGTTCCAGGACGTTTAAAAGTATTTTACACATCTCAATAGATTAGAACAGTAGTATTTTCTTATAGTCTAGGGTCTTTATTGTCGTCAGAGTCCATTGTACTAATCTATTGGGCCTTTTGAATAAGTTAAAATTAACAGGTCACAGCGAAGTATTCAGGTTTTCCGTAATTTTGTGTTCCAGGACGTTTGAAAATATTTTACACATCTCAATAGATTAGAACAGTAGTATTTTCTTATAGTCTAGGGTCTCAATTGTCGTCACAGTCCATTGTACTAATCTATTGAGCCTTTGTAATAATTCAAAATTAACAGGTCACAGCGAAGTATTCAGGTTTCCGGTAATTTCGTGTTCCAGGTCGTTTTAAAATATTTTACACATCTCAATAGATAGGAACAGTAGTATTTTCGTTTCGTCTAGGGTCTTTATTGTCGTCAGGGTCCATTGTACTAATCTATTGGGCCTTTTGAATAATTTAAAATTAACAGGTCACAGCGAAGTATTCAGGTTTTCCGTAATTTTGTGTTCCAGGACGTTTAAAAGTATTTTACACATCTCAATAGATTAGAACAGTAGTATTTTCTTATAGTCTAGGGTCTTTATCGTCGTCAGAGACCATTGTACTAATCTATTGGGCCTTTTGAATAATTCAAAATTAACAGGTTACAGCGACGTATTCAGGTTTTCCGTAGTTTTGTGTTCCAGGACGTTTGAAAATATTTTACACATCTCAATAGATTAGAACAGTAGTATTTCCTTATAGTCTAGGGTCTTTATCGTCGTCAGAGACCATTGTACTAATCTATTGGGCCTTTTGAATAATTCAAAATTAACAGGTCACAGCGACGTATTCAGGTTTTCCGTAGTTTTGTGTTCCAGGACGTTTGAAAATATTTTACACACCTCAATAGATTAGAACAGTAGTATTTTCTTATAGTCTAGGGTCTTTATCGTCGTCAGAGACCATTGTACTAATCTATTTGGCCTTTTGAATAATTCAAAATTAACAGGTCACAGCGACGTATTCAGGTTTTCCGTAGTTTTGTGTTCCAGGACGTTTGAAAATATTTTACACATCTCAATAGATTAGAACAGTAGTATTTTCTTATAGTCTAGGGTCTCAATTGTCGTCACAGTCCATTGTACTAATCTATTGAGCCTTTGTAATAATTCAAAATTAACAGGTCACAGCGAAGTATTCAGGTTTCCCGTAATTTCGTGTTCCAGGTCGTTTTAAAATATTTTACACATCTCAATAGATAGGAACAGTAGTATTTTCGTTTCGACTAGGGTCTTTATTGTCGTCAGGGTCCATTGTACTAATCTATTGGGCCTTTTGAATAATTTAAAATTAACAGGTCACAGCGAAGTATTCAGGTTTTCCGTAATTTCGTGTTCCAGCACGTTTGAAAATATTTTACACATCTCAATAGATTAGAACAGTAGTATTTTCTTATAGTCTAGGGTTTTTATTGTCGTCAGAGTCCATTGTACTAATCTATTGGGCCTTTTGGATAATTTAAAATTAACAGGTCACAGCGAAGTATTCAGGTTTTCCGTAATTTTGTGTTCCAGGACGTTTGAAAATATTTTACACATCTCAATAGATTAGAAAAGTAGTATTTTCTTATAGTTTAGGGTCTTTATTGTCGTCAGAGTCCATTGTACTAATCTATTGGGCCTTTTGAATAATTCAAAATTAACAGGTCACAGCGACGTATTCAGGTTTTCCGTAGTTTTGTGTTCCAGGACGTTTAAAAATATTTTACACATCTCAATAGATAGGAACAGTAGTATTTTCGTTTCGTCTAGGGTCTTTATTGTCGTCAGAGTCCATTGTACTAATCTATTGGGCCTTTTGAATAATTCAAAATTAACAGGTTACAGCGACGTATTCAGGTTTTCCGTAGTTTTGTGTTCCAGGACGTTTGAAAATATTTTACACATCTCAATAGATTAGAACAGTAGTATTTTCTTATAGTCTAGGGTCTTTATCGTCGTCAGAGACCATTGTACTAATCTATTGGGCCTTTTGAATAATTCAAAATTAACAGGTCACAGCGACGTATTCAGGTTTTCCGTAGTTTTGTGTTCCAGGACGTTTGAAAATATTTTACACATCTCAATAGATTAGAACAGTAGTATTTTCTTATAGTCTAGGGTCTTTATCGTCGTCAGAGACCATTGTACTAATCTATTGAGCCTTTGTAATAATTCAAAATTAACAGGTCACAGCGAAGTATTCAGGTTTCCCGTAATTTCGTGTTCCAGGTCGTTTTAAAATATTTTACACATCTCAATAGATAGGAACAGTAGTATTTTCGTTTCGTCTAGGGTCTTTATTGTCGTCAGGGTCCATTGTACTAATCTATTGGGCCTTTTGAATAATTTAAAATTAACAGGTCACAGCGAAGTATTCAGGTTTTCCGTAATTTCGTGTTCCAGCACGTTTGAAAATATTTTACACATCTCAATAGATTAGAACAGTAGTATTTTCTTATAGTCTAGGGTTTTTATTGTCGTCAGAGTCCATTGTACTAATCTATTGGGCCTTTTGGATAATTTAAAATTAACAGGTCACAGCGAAGTATTCAGGTTTTCCGTAATTTTGTGTTCCAGGACGTTTGAAAATATTTTACACATCTCAATAGATTAGAACAGTAGTATTTTCTTATAGTCTAGGGTCTTTATTGTCGTCAGAGTCCATTGTACTAATCTATTGGGCCTTTTGAATAATTTAAAATTAACAGGTCACAGCGAAGTATTCAGGTTTTCCGTAATTTTGTGTTCCAGGACGTTTGAAAATATTTTACACATCTCAATAGATTAGAACAGTAGTATTTTCTTATAGTCTAGGGTCTCAATTGTCGTCACAGTCCATTGTACTAATCTATTGAGCCTTTGTAATAATTCAAAATTAACAGGTCACAGCGAAGTATTCAGGTTTCCCGTAATTTCGTGTTCCAGGTCGTTTTAAAATATTTTACACATCTCAATAGATAGGAACAGTAGTATTTTCGTTTCGTCTAGGGTCTTTATTGTCGTCAGGGTCCATTGTACTAATCTATTGGGCCTTTCGAATAATTTAAAATTAACAGGTCACAGCGACGTATTCAGGTTTTCCGTAGTTTTGTGTTCCAGGACGTTTGAAAATATTTTACACATCTCAATAGATTAGAACAGTAGTATTTTCTTATAGTCTAGGGTCTTTATTGTCGTCAGAGTCCATTGTACTAATCTATTGGGCCTTTTGAATAATTTAAAATTAACAGGTCACAGCGAAGTATTCAGGTTTTCCGTAATTTTGTGTTCCAGGACGTTTAAAAATATTTTACACATCTCAATAGATTAGAACAGTGGTATTTTCTTATAGTCTAGGGTCTTTATTGTCGTCAGAGTCCATTGTACTCATCTATTGGGCCTTTTGAATAATTCAAAATTAACAGGTCACAGCGAAGTATTCAGGTTTTCCGTAGTTTTGTGTTCCAGGTCGTTTTAAAATATTTTACACATCTCAATAGATTAGAACAGTAGTATTTTCTTATAGTCTAGGGTTTTTATTGTCGTCAGAGTCCATTGTACTAATCTATTGGGCCTTTTGGATAAATTAAAATTAACAGGTCACAGCGAAGTATTCAGGTTTTCCGTAATTTTGTGTTCCAGGACGTTTGAAAATATTTTACACATTTCAATAGATTAGAACAGTAAAATTTTCTTGTAGTCTAGGGTCTTTATTGTCGTCAGAGTCCATTGTACTAATCTATTGGGCCTTTTGAATAATTTAAAATTAACAGGTCACAGCGAAGTATTCAGGTTTTCCGTAATTTTGTGTTCCAGGACGTTTGAAAATATTTTACACATCTCAATAGATTAGAACAGTAGTATTTTCTTATAGTCTAGGGTCTTTATTGTCGTCAGAGTCCATTGTACTAATCTATTGGGCCTTTTGAATAATTTAAAATTAACAGGTCACAGCGAAGTATTCAGGTTTTCCGTAATTTTGTGTTCCAGGACGTTTAAAAGTATTTTACACATCTCAATAGATTAGAACAGTAGTATTTTCTTATAGTCTAGGGTCTTTATTGTCGTCAGAGTCCATTGTACTAATCTATTGGGCCTTTTGAATAAGTTAAAATTAACAGGTCACAGCGAAGTATTCAGGTTTTCCGTAATTTTGTGTTCCAGGACGTTTGAAAATATTTTACACATCTCAATAGATTAGAACAGTAGTATTTTCTTATAGTCTAGGGTCTCAATTGTCGTCACAGTCCATTGTACTAATCTATTGAGCCTTTGTAATAATTCAAAATTAACAGGTCACAGCGAAGTATTCAGGTTTCCCGTAATTTCGTGTTCCAGGTCGTTTTAAAATATTTTACACATCTCAATAGATAGGAACAGTAGTATTTTCGTTTCGTCTAGGGTCTTTATTGTCGTCAGGGTCCATTGTACTAATCTATTGGGCCTTTTGAATAATTTAAAATTAACAGGTCACAGCGAAGTATTCAGGTTTTCCGTAATTTTGTGTTCCAGGACGTTTAAAAGTATTTTACACATCTCAATAGATTAGAACAGTAGTATTTTCTTATAGTCTAGGGTCTTTATCGTCGTCAGAGACCATTGTACTAATCTATTGGGCCTTTTGAATAATTCAAAATTAACAGGTTACAGCGACGTATTCAGGTTTTCCGTAGTTTTGTGTTCCAGGACGTTTGAAAATATTTTACACATCTCAATAGATTAGAACAGTAGTATTTTCTTATAGTCTAGGGTCTTTATCGTCGTCAGAGACCATTGTACTAATCTATTGGGCCTTTTGAATAATTCAAAATTAACAGGTCACAGCGACGTATTCAGGTTTTCCGTAGTTTTGTGTTCCAGGACGTTTGAAAATATTTTACACATCTCAATAGATTAGAACAGTAGTATTTTCTTATAGTCTAGGGTCTTTATCGTCGTCAGAGACCATTGTACTAATCTATTGGGCCTTTTGAATAATTCAAAATTAACAGGTCACAGCGACGTATTCAGATTTTCCGTAGTTTTGTGTTCCAGGACGTTTGAAAATATTTTACACATCTCAATAGATTAGAACAGTAGTATTTTCTTATAGTCTAGGGCCTTTATCGTCGTCAGAGACCATTGTACTAATCTATTGGGCCTTTTGAATAATTCAAAATTAACAGGTCACAGCGACGTATTCAGGTTTTCCGTAGTTTTGTGTTCCAGGACGTTTGAAAATATTTTACACATCTCAATAGATTAGAACAGTAGTATTTTCTTATAGTCTAGGGTCTCAATTGTCGTCACAGTCCATTGTACTAATCTATTGAGCCTTTGTAATAATTCAAAATTAACAGGTCACAGCGAAGTATTCAGGTTTCCCGTAATTTCGTGTTCCAGGTCGTTTTAAAATATTTTACACATCTCAATAGATAGGAACAGTAGTATTTTCGTTTCGTCTAGGGTCTTTATTGTCGTCAGGGTCCATTGTACTAATCTATTGGGCCTTTTGAATAATTTAAAATTAACAGGTCACAGCGAAGTATTCAGGTTTTCCGTAATTTCGTGTTCCAGCACGTTTGAAAATATTTTACACATCTCAATAGATTAGAACAGTAGTATTTTCTTATAGTCTAGGGTTTTTATTGTCGTCAGAGTCCATTGTACTAATCAATTGGGCCTTTTGGATAATTTAAAATTAACAGGTCACAGCGAAGTATTCAGGTTTTCCGTAATTTTGTGTTCCAGGACGTTTGAAAATATTTTACACATCTCAATAGATTAGAACAGTAGTATTTTCTTATAGTCTAGGGTCTTTATTGTCGTCAGAGTCCATTGTACTAATCTATTGGGCCTTTTGAATAATTTAAAATTAACAGGTCACAGCGAAGTATTCAGGTTTTCCGTAATTTTGTGTTCCAGGACGTTTAAAAGTATTTTACACATCTCAATAGATTAGAACAGTAGTATTTTCTTATAGTCTAGGGTCTTTATTGTCGTCAGAGTCCATTGTACTAATCTATTGGGCCTTTTGAATAATTTAAAATTAACAGGTCACAGCGAAGTATTCAGGTTTTCCGTAATTTTGTGTTCCAGGACGTTTGAAAATATTTTACACATCTCAATAGATTAGAACAGTAGTATTTTCTTATAGTCTAGGGTCTCAATTGTCGTCACAGTCCATTGTACTAATCTATTGAGCCTTTGTAATAATTCAAAATTAACAGGTCACAGCGAAGTATTCAGGTTTCCCGTAATTTCGTGTTCCAGGTCGTTTTAAAATATTTTACACATCTCAATAGATAGGAACAGTAGTATTTTCGTTTCGTCTAGGGTCTTTATTGTCGTCAGGGTCCATTGTACTAATCTATTGGGCCTTTTGAATAATTTAAAATTAACAGGTCACAGCGACGTATTCAGGTTTTCCGTAGTTTTGTGTTCCAGGACGTTTGAAAATATTTTACACATCTCAATAGATTAGAACAGTAGTATTTTCTTATAGTCTAGGGTCTTTATCGTCGTCAGAGACCATTGTACTAATCTATTTGGCCTTTTGAATAATTCAAAATTAACAGGTCACAGCGACGTATTCAGGTTTTCCGTAGTTTTGTGTTCCAGGACGTTTGAAAATATTTTACACATCTCAATAGATTAGAACAGTAGTATTTTCTTATAGTCTAGGGTCTCAATTGTCGTCACAGTCCATTGTACTAATCTATTGAGCCTTTGTAATAATTCAAAATTAACAGGTCACAGCGAAGTATTCAGGTTTCCCGTAATTTCGTGTTCCAGGTCGTTTTGAAATATTTTACACATCTCAATAGATTAGAACAGTAGTATTTTCTTATAGTCTAGGGTCTCAATTGTCGTCACAGTCCATTGTACTAATCTATTGAGCCTTTGTAATAATTCAAAATTAACAGGTCACAGCGAAGTATTCAGGTTTCCCGTAATTTCGTGTTCCAGGTCGTTTTAAAATATTTTACACATCTCAATAGATAGGAACAGTAGTATTTTCGTTTCGTCTAGGGTCTTTATTGTCGTCAGAGTCCATTGTACTAATCTATTTGGCCTTTTGAATAATTTAAAATTAACAGGTCACAGCGAAGTATTCAGGTTTTCCGTAATTTTGTGTTCCAGGACGTTTAAAAGTATTTTACACATCTCAATAGATTAGAACAGTAGTATTTTCTTATAGTCTAGGGTCTTTATCGTCGTCAGAGACCATTGTACTAATCTATTGGGCCTTTTGAATAATTCAAAATTATCAGGTTACAGCGACGTATTCAGGTTTTCCGTAGTTTTGTGTTCCAGGACGTTTGAAAATATTTTACACATCTCAATAGATTAGAACAGTAGTATTTTCTTATAGTCTAGGGTCTTTATCGTCGTCAGAGACCATTGTACTAATCTATTGGGCCTTTTGAATAATTCAAAATTAACAGGTCACAGCGACGTATTCAGGTTTTCCGTAGTTTTGTGTTCCAGGACGTTTGAAAATATTTTACACATCTTAATAGATTAGAACAGTAGTATTTTCTTATAGTCTAGGGTCTTTATCGTCGTCAGAGACCATTGTACTAATCTATTTGGCCTTTTGAATAATTCAAAATTAACAGGTCACAGCGACGTATTCAGGTTTTCCGTAGTTTTGTGTTCCAGGACGTTTGAAAATATTTTACACATCTCAATAGATTAGAACAGTAGTATTTTCTTATAGTCTAGGGTCTCAATTGTCGTCACAGTCCATTGTACTAATCTATTGAGCCTTTGTAATAATTCAAAATTAACAGGTCACAGCGAAGTATTCAGGTTTCCCGTAATTTCGTGTTCCAGGTCGTTTTGAAATATTTTACACATCTCAATAGATAGGAACAGTAGTATTTTCGTTTCGTCTAGGGTCTTTATTGTCGTCAGGGTCCATTGTACTAATCTATTGGGCCTTTTGAATAATTTAAAATTAACAGGTCACAGCGAAGTATTCAGGTTTTCCGTAATTTCGTGTTCCAGCACGTTTGAAAATATTTTACACATCTCAATAGATTAGAACAGTAGTATTTTCTTATAGTCTAGGGTTTTTATTGTCGTCAGAGTCCATTGTACTAATCTATTGGGCCTTTTGGATAATTTAAAATTAACAGGTCACAGCGAAGTATTCAGGTTTTCCGTAATTTTGTGTTCCAGGACGTTTGAAAATATTTTACACATCTCAATAGATTAGAACAGTAGTATTTTCTTATAGTCTAGGGTCTTTATTGTCGTCAGAGTCCATTGTACTAATCTATTGGGCCTTTTGAATAATTCAAAATTAACAGGTCACAGCGACGTATTCAGGTTTTCCGTAGTTTTGTGTTCCAGGACGTTTAAAAATATTTTACACATCTCAATAGATAGGAACAGTAGTATTTTCGTTTCGTCTAGGGTCTTGATCGTCGTCAGAGACTATTGTACTAATCTATTGGGCCTTTTGAATAATTCACAATTAACAGGTCACAGCGACGTATTCAGGTTTTCCGTAGTTTTGTGTTCCAGGACGTTTGAAAATATTTTACACATCTAAATAGATTAGAACAGTAGTATTTTCTTATAGTCTAGGGTCTCAATTGTCGTCACAGTCCATTGTACTAATCTATTGAGCCTTTGTAATAATTCAAAATTAACAGGTCACAGCGAAGTATTCAGGTTTCCCGTAATTTCGTGTTCCAGGTCGTTTTAAAATATTTTACACATCTCAATAGATAGGAACAGTAGTATTTTCGTTTCGTCTAGGGTCTTTATTGTCGTCAGGGTCCATTGTACTAATCTATTGGGCCTTTTGAATAATTTAAAATTAACAGGTCACAGCGAAGTATTCAGGTTTTCCGTAATTTTGTGTTCCAGGACGTTTAAAAGTATTTTACACATCTCAATAGATTAGAACAGTAGTATTTTCTTATAGTCTAGGGTTTTTATTGTCGTCAGAGTCCATTGTACTAATCTATTGGGCCTTTTGGATAATTTTAAATTAACAGGTCACAGCGAAGTATTCAGGTTTTCCGTAATTTTGTGTTCCAGGACGTTTGAAAATATTTTACACATCTCAATAGATTAGAACAGTAGTATTTTCTTATAGTCTAGGGTCTTTATCGTCGTCAGAGACCATTGTACTAATCTATTGGGCCTTTTGAATAATTCAAAATTAACAGGTCACAGCGACGTATTCAGGTTTTCCGTAGTTTTGTGTTCCAGGACGTTTGAAAATATTTTACACATCTCAATAGATTAGAACAGTAGTATTTTCTTATAGTCTAGGGTCTTTATCGTCGTCAGAGACCATTGTACTAATCTATTTGGCCTTTTGAATAATTCAAAATTAACAGGTCACAGCGACGTATTCAGGTTTTCCGTAGTTTTGTGTTCCAGGACGTTTGAAAATATTTTACACATCTCAATAGATTAGAACAGTAGTATTTTCTTATAGTCTAGGGTCTCAATTGTCGTCACAGTCCATTGTACTAATCTATTGAGCCTTTGTAATAATTCAAAATTAACAGGTCACAGCGAAGTATTCAGGTTTCCCGTAATTTCGTGTTCCAGGTCGTTTTAAAATATTTTACACATCTCAATAGATAGGAACAGTAGTATTTTCGTTTCGTCTAGGGTCTTTATTGTCGTCAGGGTCCATTGTACTAATCTATTGGGCCTTTTGAATAATTTAAAATTAACAGGTCACAGCGAAGTATTCAGGTTTTCCGTAATTTCGTGTTCCAGCACGTTTGAAAATATTTTACACATCTCAATAGATTAGAACAGTAGTATTTTCTTATAGTCTAGGGTTTTTATTGTCGTCAGAGTCCATTGTACTAATCTATTGGGCCTTTTGGATAATTTAAAATTAACAGGTCACAGCGAAGTATTCAGGTTTTCCGTAATTTTGTGTTCCAGGACGTTTGAAAATATTTTACACATCTCAATAGATTAGAAAAGTAGTATTTTCTTATAGTCTAGGGTCTTTATTGTCGTCAGAGTCCATTGTACTAATCTATTGGGCCTTTTGAATAATTCAAAATTAACAGGTCACAGCGACGTATTCAGGTTTTCCGTAGTTTTGTGTTCCAGGACGTTTAAAAATATTTTACACATCTCAATAGATAGGAACAGTAGTATTTTCGTTTCGTCTAGGGTCTTTATTGTCGTCAGAGTCCATTGTACTAATCTATTGGGCCTTTTGAATAATTCAAAATTAACAGGTTACAGCGACGTATTCAGGTTTTCCGTAGTTTTGTGTTCCAGGACGTTTGAAAATATTTTACACATCTCAATAGATTAGAACAGTAGTATTTTCTTATAGTCTAGGGTCTTTATCGTCGTCAGAGACCATTGTACTAATCTATTGGGCCTTTTGAATAATTCAAAATTAACAGGTCACAGCGACGTATTCAGGTTTTCCGTAGTTTTGTGTTCCAGGACGTTTGAAAATATTTTACACATCTCAATAGATTAGAACAGTAGTATTTTCTTATAGTCTAGGGTCTCAATTGTCGTCACAGTCCATTGTACTAATCTATTGAGCCTTTGTAATAATTCAAAATTAACAGGTCACAGCGAAGTATTCAGGTTTCCCGTAATTTCGTGTTCCAGGTCGTTTTAAAATATTTTACACATCTCAATAGATAGGAACAGTAGTATTTTCGTTTCGTCTAGGGTCTTTATTGTCGTCAGGGTCCATTGTACTAATCTATTGGGCCTTTTGAATAATTTAAAATTAACAGGTCACAGCGAAGTATTCAGGTTGTCCGTAATTTCGTGTTCCAGCACGTTTGAAAATATTTTACACATCTCAATAGATTAGAACAGTAGTATTTTCTTATAGTCTAGGGTTTTTATTGTCGTCAGAGTCCATTGTACTAATCTATTGGGCCTTTTGGATAATTTAAAATTAACAGGTCACAGCGAAGTATTCAGGTTTTCCGTAATTTTGTGTTCCAGGACGTTTGAAAATATTTTACACATCTCAATAGATTAGAACAGTAGTATTTTCTTATAGTCTAGGGTCTTTATTGTCGTCAGAGTCCATTGTACTAATCTATTGGGCCTTTTGAATAATTTAAAATTAACAGGTCACAGCGAAGTATTCAGGTTTTCCGTAATTTTGTGTTCCAGGACGTTTGAAAATATTTTACACATCTCAATAGATTAGAACAGTAGTATTTTCTTATAGTCTAGGGTCTCAATTGTCGTCACAGTCCATTGTACTAATCTATTGAGCCTTTGTAATAATTCAAAATTAACAGGTCACAGCGAAGTATTCAGGTTTCCCGTAATTTCGTGTTCCAGGTCGTTTTAAAATATTTTACACATCTCAATAGATAGGAACAGTAGTATTTTCGTTTCGTCTAGGGTCTTTATTGTCGTCAGGGTCCATTGTACTAATCTATTGGGCCTTTCGAATAATTTAAAATTAACAGGTCACAGCGACGTATTCAGGTTTTCCGTAGTTTTGTGTTCCAGGACGTTTGAAAATATTTTACACATCTCAATAGATTAGAACGGTAGTATTTTCTTATAGTCTAGGGTCTCAATTGTCGTCACAGTCCATTGTACTAATCTATTGAGCCTTTGTAATAATACAAAATTAACAGGTCACAGCGAAGTATTCAGGTTTCCCGTAATTTTGTGTTCCAGGTCGTTTTAAAATATTTTACACATCTCAATAGATAGGAACAGTAGTATTTTCGTTTCGTTTAGGGTCTTTATTGTCGTCAGAGTCCATTGTACTAATCTATTTGGCCTTTTGAATAATTTAAAATTAACAGGTCACAGCGAAGTATTCAGGTTTTCCGTAATTTTGTGTTCCAGGACGTTTAAAAGTATTTTACACATCTCAATAGATTAGAACAGTAGTATTTTCTTATAGTCTAGGGTCTTTATCGTCGTCAGAGACCATTGTACTAATCTATTGGGCCTTTTGAATAATTCAAAATTAACAGGTCACAGCGACGTATTCAGGTTTTCCGTAGTTTTGTGTTCCAGGACGTTTGAAAATATTTTACACATCTCAATAGATTAGAACGGTAGTATTTTCTTATAGTCTAGGGTCTCAATTGTCGTCACAGTCCATTGTACTAATCTATTGAGCCTTTGTAATAATACAAAATTAACAGGTCACAGCGAAGTATTCAGGTTTCCCGTAATTTTGTGTTCCAGGTCGTTTTAAAATATTTTACACATCTCAATAGATAGGAACAGTAGTATTTTCGTTTCGTTTAGGGTCTTTATTGTCGTCAGAGTCCATTGTACTAATCTATTTGGCCTTTTGAATAATTTAAAATTAACAGGTCACAGCGAAGTATTCAGGTTTTCCGTAATTTTGTGTTCCAGGACGTTTAAAAGTATTTTACACATCTCAATAGATTAGAACAGTAGTATTTTCTTATAGTCTAGGGTCTTTATCGTCGTCAGAGACCATTGTACTAATCTATTGGGCCTTTTGAATAATTCAAAATTAACAGGTCACAGCGACGTATTCAGGTTTTCCGTAGTTTTGTGTTCCAGGACGTTTGAAAATATTTTACACATCTCAATAGATTAGAACAGTAGTATTTTCTTATAGTCTAGGGTCTTTATCGTCGTCAGAGACCATTGTACTAATCTATTGGGCCTTTTGAATAATTCAAAATTAACAGGTCACAGCGACGTATTTAGGTTTTCCGTAGTTTTGTGTTCCAGCACGTTTGAAAATATTTTACACATCTCAATAGATTAGAACAGTAGTATTTTCTTATAGTCTAGGGTTTTTATTGTCGTCAGAGTCCATTGTACTAATCTATTGGGCCTTTTGGATAATTTAAAATTAACAGGTCACAGCGAAGTATTCAGGTTTTCCGTAATTTTGTGTTCCAGGACGTTTGAAAATATTTTACACATTTCAATAGATTAGAACAGTAGTATTTTCTTGTAGTCTAGGGTCTTTATTGTTGTCAGAGTCCATTGTACTAATCTATTGGGCCTTTTGAATAATTTAAAATTAACAGGTCACAGCGAAGTATTCAGGTTTTCCGTAATTTTGTGTTCCAGGACGTTTGAAAATATTTTACACATCTCAATAGATTAGAACAGTAGTATTTTCTTATAGTCTAGGGTCTTTATTGTCGTCAGAGTCCATTGTACTAATCTATTGGGCCTTTTGAATAATTTAAAATTAACAGGTCACAGCGAAGTATTCAGGTTTTCCGTAATTTTGTGTTCCAGGACGTTTAAAAGTATTTTACACATCTCAATAGATTAGAACAGTAGTATTTTCTTATAGTCTAGGGTCTTTATTGTCGTCAGAGTCCATTGTACTAATCTATTGGGCCTTTTGAATAATTTAAAATTAACAGGTCACAGCGAAGTATTCAGGTTTTCCGTAATTTTGTGTTCCAGGACGTTTGAAAATATTTTACACATCTCAATAGATTAGAACAGTAGTATTTTCTTATAGTCTAGGGTCTCAATTGTCGTCACAGTCCATTGTACTAATCTATTGAGCCTTTGTAATAATTCAAAATTAACAGGTCACAGCGAAGTATTCAGGTTTCCCGTAATTTCGTGTTCCAGGTCGTTTTAAAATATTTTACACATCTCAATAGATAGGAACAGTAGTATTTTCGTTTCGTCTAGGGTCTTTATTGTCGTCAGGGTCCATTGTACTAATCTATTGGGCCTTTTGAATAATTTAAAATTAACAGGTCACAGCGAAGTATTCAGGTTTTCCGTAATTTCGTGTTCCAGCACGTTTGAAAATATTTTACACATCTCAATAGATTAGAACAGTAGGATTTTCTTATAGTCTAGGGTCTCTATTGTCGTCAGAGTCCATTGTACTAATCTATTGAGCCTTTGTAATAATTCAAAATTAACAGGTCACAGCGAAGTATTCAGGTTTCCCGTAATTTCGTGTTCCAGGTCGTTTTAAAATATTTTACACATCTCAATAGATAGGAACAGTAGTATTTTCGTTTCGTCTAGGGTCTTTATTGTCGTCAGGGTCCATTGTACTAATCTATTGGGCCTTTTGAATAATTTAAAATTAACAGGTCACAGCGAAGTATTCAGGTTTTCCGTAATTTCGTGTTCCAGCACGTTTGAAAATATTTTACACATCTCAATAGATTAGAACAGTAGTATTTTCTTATAGTCTAGGGTTTTTATTGTCGTCAGAGTCCATTGTACTAATCTATTGGGCCTTTTGGATAATTTAAAATTAACAGGTCACAGCGAAGTATTCAGGTTTTCCGTAATTTTGTGTTCCAGGACGTTTGAAAATATTTTACACATCTCAATAGATTAGAACAGTAGTATTTTCTCATAGTCTAGGGTCTTTATTGTCGTCAGAGTCCATTGTACTAATCTATTGGGCCTTTTGAATAATTTAAAATTAACAGGTCACAGCGAAGTATTCAGGTTTTCCGTAATTTTGTGTTCCAGGACGTTTAAAAGTATTTTACACATCTCAATAGATTAGAACAGTAGTATTTTCTTATAGTCTAGGGTCTTTATTGTCGTCAGAGTCCATTGTACTAATCTATTGGGCCTTTTGAATAATTTAAAATTAACAGGTCACAGCGAAGTATTCAGGTTTTCCGTAATTTTGTGTTCCAGGACGTTTGAAAATATTTTACACATCTCAATAGATTAGAACAGTAGTATTTTCTTATAGTCTAGGGTCTCAATTGTCGTCACAGTCCATTGTACTAATCTATTGAGCCTTTGTAATAATTCAAAATTAACAGGTCACAGCGAAGTATTCAGGTTTCCCGTAATTTCGTGTTCCAGGTCGTTTTAAAATATTTTACACATCTCAATAGATAGGAACAGTAGTATTTTCGTTTCGTCTAGGGTTTTTATTGTCGTCAGGGTCCATTGTACTAATCTATTGGGCCTTTTGAATAATTTAAAATTAACAGGTCACAGCGACGTATTCAGGTTTTCCGTAGTTTTGTGTTCCAGGACGTTTGAAAATATTTTACACATCTCAATAGATTAGAACAGTAGTATTTTCTTATAGTCTAGGGTCTTTATCGTCGTCAGAGACCATTGTACTAATCTATTGGGCCTTTTGAATAATTCAAAATTAACAGGTCACAGCGACGTATTCAGGTTTTCCGTAGTTTTGTGTTCCAGGACGTTTGAAAATATTTTACACATCTCAATAGATTAGAACGGTAGTATTTTCTTATAGTCTAGGGTCTCAATTGTCGTCACAGTCCATTGTACTAATCTATTGAGCCTTTGTAATAATACAAAATTAACAGGTCACAGCGAAGTATTCAGGTTTCCCGTAATTTTGTGTTCCAGGTCGTTTTAAAATATTTTACACATCTCAATAGATAGGAACAGTAGTATTTTCGTTTCGTTTAGGGTCTTTATTGTCGTCAGAGTCCATTGTACTAATCTATTTGGCCTTTTGAATAATTCAAAATTAACAGGTCACAGCGACGTATTTAGGTTTTCCGTAGTTTTGTGTTCCAGGACGTTTGAAAATATTTTACACATCTCAATAGATTAGAACAGTAGTATTTTCTTATAGTCTAGGGTCTTTATCGTCGTCAGAGACCATTGTACTAATCTATTGGGCCTTTTGAATAATTCAAAATTAACAGGTCACAGCGACGTATTCAGGTTTTCCGTAGTTTTGTGTTCCAGGACGTTTGAAAATATTTTACACATCTCAATAGATTAGAACAGTAGTATTTTCTTATAGTCTAGGGTCTTTATCGTCGTCAGAGACCATTGTACTAATCTATTGGGCCTTTTGAATAATTCAAAATTAACAGGTCACAGCGACGTATTTAGGTTTTCCGTAGTTTTGTGTTCCAGGACATTTGAAAATATTTTACACATCTCAATAGATTAGAACAGTAGTATTTTCTTATAGTCTAGGGTCTTTATCGTCGTCAGAGACCATTGTACTAATCTATTGGGCCTTTTGAATAATTCAAAATTAACAGGTCACAGCGACGTATTTAGGTTTTCCGTAGTTTTGTGTTCCAGGACGTTTGAAAATATTTTACACATCTCAATAGATTAGAACAGTAGTATTTTCTTATAGTCTAGGGTCTCAATTGTCGTCACAGTCCATTGTACTAATCTATTGAGCCTTTGTAATAATTCAAAATTAACAGGTCACAGCGAAGTATTCAGGTTTCCCGTAATTTCGTGTTCCAGGTCGTTTTAAAATATTTTACACATCTCAATAGAAAGGAACAGTAGTATTTTCGTTTCGTCTAGGGTCTTTATTGTCGTCAGGGTCCATTGTACTAATCTATTGGGCCTTTTGAATAATTTAAAATTAACAGGTCACAGCGAAGTATTCAGGTTTTCCGTAATTTCGTGTTCCAGCACGTTTGAAAATATTTTACACATCTCAATAGATTAGAACAGTAGTATTTTCTTATAGTCTAGGGTTTTTATTGTCGTCAGAGTCCATTGTACTAATCTATTGGGCCTTTTGGATAATTTAAAATTAACAGGTCACAGCGAAGTATTCAGGTTTTCCGTAATTTTGTGTTCCAGGACGTTTGAAAATATTTTACACATTTCAATAGATTAGAACAGTAGTATTTTCTTGTAGTCTAGGGTCTTTATTGTTGTCAGAGTCCATTGTACTAATCTATTGGGCCTTTTGAATAATTTAAAATTAACAGGTCACAGCGAAGTATTCAGGTTTTCCGTAATTTTGTGTTCCAGGACGTTTGAAAATATTTTACACATCTCAATAGATTAGAACAGTAGTATTTTCTTATAGTCTAGGGTCTTTATTGTCGTCAGAGTCCATTGTACTAATCTATTGGGCCTTTTGAATAATTTAAAATTAACAGGTCACAGCGAAGTATTCAGGTTTTCCGTAATTTTGTGTTCCAGGACGTTTAAAAGTATTTTACACATCTCAATAGATTAGAACAGTAGTATTTTCTTATAGTCTAGGGTCTTTATTGTCGTCAGAGTCCATTGTACTAATCTATTGGGCCTTTTGAATAATTTAAAATTAACAGGTCACAGCGAAGTATTCAGGTTTTCCGTAATTTTGTGTTCCAGGACGTTTGAAAATATTTTACACATCTCAATAGATTAGAACAGTAGTATTTTCTTATAGTCTAGGGTCTCAATTGTCGTCACAGTCCATTGTACTAATCTATTGAGCCTTTGTAATAATTCAAAATTAACAGGTCACAGCGAAGTATTCAGGTTTTTCGTAATTTCGTGTTCCAGGTCGTTTTAAAATATTTTACACATCTCAATAGATAGGAACAGTAGTATTTTCGTTTCGTCTAGGGTCTTTATTGTCGTCAGGGTCCATTGTACTAATCTATTGGGCCTTTTGAATAATTTAAAATTAACAGGTCACAGCGAAGTATTCAGGTTTTCCGTAATTTCGTGTTCCAGCACGTTTGAAAATATTTTACTCATCTCAATAGATTAGAACAGTAGTATTTTCTTATAGTCTAGGGTCTCTATTGTCGTCAGAGTCCATTGTACTAATCTATTGAGCCTTTGTAATAATTCAAAATTAACAGGTCACAGCGAAGTATTCAGGTTTCCCGTAATTTCGTGTTCCAGGTCGTTTTAAAATATTTTACACATCTCAATAGATAGGAACAGTAGTATTTTCGTTTCGTCTAGGGTCTTTATTGTCGTCAGGGTCCATTGTACTAATCTATTGGGCCTTTTGAATAATTTAAAATTAACAGGTCACAGCGAAGTATTCAGGTTTTCCGTAATTTCGTGTTCCAGCACGTTTGAAAATATTTTACACATCTCAATAGATTAGAACAGTAGTATTTTCTTATAGTCTAGGGTTTTTATTGTCGTCAGAGTCCATTGTACTAATCTATTAGGTTTTTTGGATAATTTAAAATTAACAGGTCACAGCGAAGTATTCAGGTTTTCCGTAATTTTGTGTTCCAGGACGTTTGAAAATATTTTACACATCTCAATAGATTAGAACAGTAGTATTTTCTTATAGTCTAGGGTCTTTATTGTCGTCAGAGTCCATTGTACTAATCTATTGGGCCTTTTGAATAATTTAAAATTAACAGGTCACAGCGAAGTATTCAGGTTTTCCGTAATTTTGTGTTCCAGGACGTTTAAAAGTATTTTACACATCTCAATAGATTAGAACAGTAGTATTTTCTTATAGTCTAGGGTCTTTATTGTCGTCAGAGTCCATTGTACTAATCTATTGGGCCTTTTGAATAATTTAAAATTAACAGGTCACAGCGAAGTATTCAGGTTTTCCGTAATTTTGTGTTCCAGGACGTTTGAAAATATTTTACACATCTCAATAGATTAGAACAGTAGTATTTTCTTATAGTCTAGGGTCTCAATTGTCGTCACAGTCCATTGTACTAATCTATTGAGCCTTTGTAATAATTCAAAATTAACAGGTCACAGCGAAGTATTCAGGTTTCCCGTAATTTCGTGTTCCAGGTCGTTTTAAAATATTTTACACATCTCAATAGATAGGAACAGTAGTATTTTCGTTTCGTCTAGGGTCTTTATTGTCGTCAGGGTCCATTGTACTAATCTATTGGGCCTTTTGAATAATTTAAAATTAACAGGTCACAGCGACGTATTCAGGTTTTCCGTAGTTTTGTGTTCCAGGACGTTTGAAAATATTTTACACATCTCAATAGATTAGAACAGTAGTATTTTCTTATAGTCTAGGGTCTTTATCGTCGTCAGAGACCATTGTACTAATCTATTGGGCCTTTTGAATAATTCAAAATTAACAGGTCACAGCGACGTATTCAGGTTTTCCGTAGTTTTGTGTTCCAGGACGTTTGAAAATATTTTACACATCTCAATAGATTAGAACGGTAGTATTTTCTTATAGTCTAGGGTCTCAATTGTCGTCACAGTCCATTGTACTAATCTATTGAGCCTTTGTAATAATACAAAATTAACAGGTCACAGCGAAGTATTCAGGTTTTCCGTAATTTTGTGTTCCAGGACGTTTGAAAATATTTTACACATCTCAATAGATTAGAACAGTAGTATTTTCTTATAGTCTAGGGTTTTTATTGTCGTCAGAGTCCATTGTACTAATCTATTGGGCCTTTTGAATAATTCAAAATTAACAGGTCACAGCGAAGTATTCAGGTTTTCCGTAATTTTGTGTTCCAGGACGTTTGAAAATATTTTACACATCTCAATAGATTAGAACAGTAGTATTTTCTTATAGTCTAGGGTCTCAATTGTCGTCACAGTCCATTGTACTAATCTATTGAGCCTTTGTAATAATTCAAAATTAACAGGTCACAGCGAAGTATTCAGGTTTCCCGTAATTTCGTGTTCCAGGTCGTTTTAAAATATTTTACACATCTCAATAGATAGGAACAGTAGTATTTTCGTTTCGTCTAGGGTCTTTATTGTCGTCAGGGTCCATTGTACTAATCTATTGGGCCTTTTGAATAATTTAAAATTAACAGGTCACAGCGAAGTATTCAGGTTTTCCGTAATTTCGTGTTCCAGCACGTTTGAAAATATTTTACACATCTCAATAGATTAGAACAGTAGTATTTTCTTATAGTCTAGGGTTTTTATTGTCGTCAGAGTCCATTGTACTAATCTATTGGGCCTTTTGAATAATTTAAAATTAACAGGTCACAGCGAAGTATTCAGCTTTTCCGTAATTTTGTGTTCCAGGACGTTTGAAAATATTTTACACATCTCAATAGATTAGAACAGTAGTATTTTCTTATAGTCTAGGGTCTTTATTGTCGTCAGAGTCCATTGTACTAATCTATTGGGCCTTTTGAATAATTCAAAATTAACAGGTCACAGCGAAGTATTCAGGTTTTCCGTAATTTTGTGTTCCAGGACGTTTAAAAATATTTTACACATCTCAATAGATTAGAACAGTAGTATTTTCTTATAGTCTAGGGTCTCTATTATCGTCAGAGTCCATTGTACTAATCTATTGAGCCTTTGTAATAATTCAAAATTAACAGGTCACAGCGAAGTATTCAGGTTTCCTGTAATTTCGTGTTCCAGGTCGTTTTAAAATATTTTACACATCTCAATAGATTAGAACAGTGGTATTTTCTTATAGTCTAGGGTCTTTATTGTCGTCAGAGTCCATTGTACTAATCTATTGGGCCTTTCAATAATTTAAAATTAACAGGTCACAGCGACGTATTCAGGTATTCCGTAGTTTTGTGTTCCAGGACGCTTGAAAATATTTTACACATCTCAATAGATTTGAACAGTAGTATTTTCTTATAGTCTAGGGTCTTTATTGTCGTCAGAGTCCATTGTACTAATCTATTTGGCCTTTTGAATAATTTAAAATTAACAGGTCACAGCGAAGTATTCAGGTTTTCCGTAATTTTGTGTTCCAGGACGTTTAAAAGTATTTTACACATCTCAATAGATTAGAACAGTAGTATTTTCTTATAGTCTAGGGTCTTTATCGTCGTCAGAGACCATTGTACTAATCTATTGGGCCTTTTGAATAATTCAAAATTAACAGGTTACAGCGACGTATTCAGGTTTTCCGTAGTTTTGTGTTCCAGGACGTTTGAAAATATTTTACACATCTCAATAGATTAGAACAGTAGTATTTTCTTATAGTCTAGGGTCTCAATTGTCGTCACAGTCCATTGTACTAATCTATTGAGCCTTTGTAATAATTCAAAATTAACAGGTCACAGCGAAGTATTCAGGTTTCCCGTAATTTCGTGTTCCAGGTCGTTTTAAAATATTTTACACATCTCAATAGATAGGAACAGTAGTATTTTCGTTTCGTCTAGGGTCTTTATTGTCGTCAGGGTCCATTGTACTAATCTATTGGGCCTTTTGAATAATTTAAAATTAACAGGTCACAGCGAAGTATTCAGGTTTTCCGTAATTTCGTGTTCCAGCACGTTTGAAAATATTTTACACATCTCAATAGATTAGAACAGTAGTATTTTCTTATAGTCTAGGGTTTTTATTGTAGTCAGAGTCCATTGTACTAATCTATTGGGCCTTTCAAATAATTCAAAATTATTAGGTCACAGCGAAGTATTCAGGTTTTCCGTAATTTTGTGTTCCAGGACGTTTGAAAATATTTTACACATCTCAATAGATTAGAACAGTAGTATTTTCTTATAGTTTAGGGTCTCTATTATCGTCAGAGTCCATTGTACTAATCTACTCATATAACAGTCTTGTAAAAGGCTTGCGCAAGCCTGGTCTCAAATCCCCTAGTTGTCTATGTCTTTATATGACTCAGTATCTTGCTGCAGACACTGGTCCACAGATTTATATTGCAAGTCTTGTGCAGGACTTGTTTAAAAACTTTGTGTTATGTTATACTTCAAGAATTGTACAAGATTCTTGAATATATCTTGCTCAAGATGTATTGATACAGTTAACTTGAGCATATCTTGCACCAGAATCTATCTGCAGATGCTTGGGCATATCTTGCGCCAGATCTGCTCAAGACGTGTCATATTACACTGTCGATCTCACTCTTGTCTCTCTCACTTTATCCCCTCCATCGGCACACGTTACCAGAGCTCAGTGGTACTCAATTGAAGTTATAATCGGATAGAAAAACATTTTAATCCGGAGTTCATTTGCAAAATTAGAAGTGCCGTAGTAATTACAAGTAAAATTTAATTCATAACCTATAATAACATATGTTTTTTGATAGATGGTTTGATTTTAATAAAATTATTAAAGGATAACACGAAAAATTCTACACAGGGAATATTATCTAATAAATTTTACTCGTTAATTGTGAATCAAACTGGGCCTGCATGAACAATTACTCGTCCGTTTCTAGATAGTGTTCAATTATGGGGTAAAAACACCCAATTTCAAGTAATTTTTATATAAAAAAGAATAAAAAATAAAACAAAACAAATCTGTTGTTATTTTTTCCGTATTTATTATCTTTTCAGCCCAGGCTTACTCTAAATTGCAGGATAAATTTTATCGAAAAATTCTCTCCGTTTATGAAATACGATAATGAAATGTTTTTAAAATTTTTTAAAAAATTGAAATCAGTTACTTTGATACTAAAATACAGATATTGATCATTTTTTTTTGCTTTTATTATATTGAAAATAAATTTTTTTAATTTTCAATTACACTCTTAATGCCAAGCTCTTAAAAAATTAGTGTTCTGATCGATTTCAAGAGCTCGACATTAAAACGAAAATAACTAAAAAATAATGTGGAATTTGAAAAAATTTAACGTAAATTATTTGTAGAGAATAAAATTGTTAACAAAAAAGATAGTATAACATTTTGTGATAAGTCTGATAGTTTCGCCGGAAAAGTAAAAAGATCTCGAAATTTATTATAACTTGACTTCGAGCTCCAATAACTTTTGAATAGATGGATTTATCAAAAATTGATAAGAAACTTTTTTTGTAGAGCGTTTAATTCCCTACAAAAATAAATCCTGGACTTATCTGTTCAATAAGCCATCGCCGAGGTATAAAATTCCAAACTTAAAATTTCTTTTTCCCCATGTTATTTAAATGGAAAATAGAAAATCGTGAATGGCCACCTTTAAATATTAGTATTAAGGTCTCATATTTTAACAGGGTCTTTGTCTAGGGATACTCTGTCGATTTTTCAATGTTCTTCGTGAAAAAAAAAAAGTCGATTTTTTGAAACACTCTAATATATATGTGCGTACCCACATATATATATACATTAGGGTGGGTTGAAAAAAAACTTTTTTTTTGTTTTTCTTAGCATGGGGGTAGAATTTGTACCTTATAAAAAAAAAAAATTTTTCAAGAAAAAAAAAATTTTTTTACTCAACATTTTGAGGTGGCCCACTCGTTTTTTAAATAAATAATTGGTTAAACGGAGTAGTTCCAACGAAAAAAATTTTTTTTTGTCCAAAAGCGTGGAAAATATCTAATAATTGTCGAACGTAATTTTTTTTTACTTCACTTTCATTTTAATTAAAAAGAAAATGCATTTCATTTTTGGATTTTTTACTTAAATTACAAAAATAATAGGAAAAAAATTTTTTCACCTTCTGACTTACAATTAGCTTTCAAGGGGACACCCTACAGATTCTGGAACACCATGTAAATTTTTTCGTTGGGACTACCCCGTTTGATCAATTATTTATTTTAAAAACGAGTGGGCCACCTCAAAATGTTGAGTAAAAAATTTTTTTTTTTCTTGAAAAATTTTTTTTTTTTATAAGGTACAAATTCTACCCCCATGCTAAGAAAAACGAAAAAAAAAGTTTTTTTTCAACCCACCCTAATATACATGTATAAGGAATGAATGATACCGGGTTCGTAACAATCAATATCTGTATTTTAGTATCAAAGTAACTGATTACAATTTAAAAAAAAAAAATTTAAAACATTTCGTTATCGAATTTCATCTCATTTTTCGTGTTATCCTTAAAAAAATTAAAAAAAATAATTTTATTAAAATCAAACCATCGATCAAGAGACATATCTTATTATAGGTTATGAATTAAATTTTACTTGTGATTACTACGGCGCTTCTAATTTTGCAAATGAACTCCGGATTAAAAATGTTTTTCTATCCGATTATAACTTCAATTGAGTACCACTGAGCTCTGGTAACGTGTGCCGATGGAGGGGATAAAGTGAGAGAGACAAGAGTAAGATAGACAGTGTAACATGACACGTCTTGAGCAGATCTGGCGCAAGATATGCCCAAGCATCTGCAGATAGATTCTGGTGCAAGATATGCTCAAGTTAACTGTATCAATACATCTTGAGCAAGATATATTCAAGAATCTTGTACAATTCTTGAAGTATAACATTACACAAAGTTTTTAAACAAGTCATGCACAAGGCTTGCAATATAAATCTGTGGACCAGTGTCTGCAGCAAGATACAGAGTCATATAAAGACATAGACAACTAGTGGATTTGAGACCAGGCTTTACGCAAGACTTTCACAAGATCAACTTCTGTACGACATCTTGAGCAAGCCTATGTAGAATCTATCAAAAGATTCTTGAGAAAAGTGCCTTGACCAGCGACTTGTACTGGAAATTGTTACATGGGATTCTATAGAAAATATAAAAATTATAACCAGTTAATTTTTTACGAGAAATCCCAGAGACATATCATTGAAATTCTATAGAAAATATAAAAATTATAACCAGTTAATTTTTTACGAGAAATCCCAGAGACATACCATTGAAATTCTATAGAAAATATAAAAATTACAACCAGTTAAATTTTTACGAGAAATCCCAGAGACATACCATTGAAATTCTATAGAAAATATAAAAATTATAACCAGTTAAATTTTTACGAGAAATCCCAGAGACATACCATTGAAATTCTATAGAAAATATAAAAATTATAACCAGTTAAATTTTTACGAGAAATCCCAGAGACATACCATTGAAATTCTATAGAAAATATAAAAATTATAACCAGTTAAATTTTTACGAGAAATCCCAGAGACATACCATTGAAATTCTATAGAAAATATAAAAATTATAACCAGTTAAATTTTTACGAGAAATCCCAGAGACATACCATTGAAATTCTATAGAAAATATAAAAATTATAACCAGTTAAATTTTTACGAGAAATCCCAGAGACATACCATTGAAATTCTATAGAAAATATAAAAATTATAACCAGTTAAATTTTTACGAGAAATCCCAGAGACATACCATTGAAATTCTATAGAAAATATAAAAATTATAACCAGTTAAATTTCTACGAGAAATCCCAGAGACATACCATTGAAATTCTATAGAAAATATAAAAATTATAACCAGTTAAATTTTTACGAGAAATCCCAGAGACATACCATTGAAATTCTATAGAAAATATAAAAATTATAACCAGTTAAATTTCTACGAGAAATCCCAGAGACATACCATTGAAATTCTATAGAAAATATAAAAATTATAACCAGTTAAATTTTTACGAGAAATCCCAGAGACATACCATTGAAATTCTATAGAAAATATAAAAATTATAACCAGTTAAATTTTTACGAGAAATCCCAGAGACATACCATTGAAATTCTATAGAAAATATAAAAATTATAACCAGTTAAATTTTTACGAGAAATCCCAGAGACATACTATTGAAATTCTATAGAACAAATAGAATTATCACCAGTTAAATTTTTTCGAGAAATCCCAGAGACATACCATTGAAATTCTATAGAAAAAATCTGGGCGTCTGTTGGCCCTGCGGGCCAGCCCCAAAACTTCCCGCTGTTCTCGAGCTCAAGCAGCTTGAAAACATTACTGTGAATATATTTTCGAGCTCGAAAATGCTATTACATGAAATCATTTTATTATGAGCCTTTTAAGCTCTATCAAGTTACGTTTCATGCTAGAGTTTGAAATGTTAAGAATCGAAAACCATCAATAAAGAAGCGGCTTTTAAATTTTTATTATCGATTATGTTCTCTGAAATAAATGTATTGAGGCAGAAATCAATGTCAGTGATCAAAATCAAGATTTGAATGATTTTTGACTTAGGTCAGAGCAATAATATATTGAAAATCCGAGAAAAACATTAACGACTGGGTTTTTTCAATTTTTTGATGACGATATCTTTAAAACTAAGGAACAAGTTTAGCATATTAGCACAATTTTAGCACATGATATTTTGATTTATCCGGAAAAAATAACATAAAATGTTATTTTTTTAACTTTTCAGCGCCGATATCTTCTGAACTAATCAACCGATTTTGACGTTTGAGGTGGCAATCGGCGCGTTTTCTTGAACTCTACAGCCGATTAAATTTTAAAATTGATCAGACGAGTCACTTCAAAGATAATCGAAAAAAAACGTTTTCTACCATTTCTTTCGCCATCGATATCTCTCGAACAAATTAACCGATTGAGATGGTTAAGGTGGCATTCGACGCGGCTTATAAAGGTCTAGAGCTGATTAGATTTTGAAATCAATCGTTCGAGTCGTTTCTGAGAAATCACTAAAAAACTAAAAAAAAAATTTTTTTTTTTCATTAATTCGCCAATATCTTCGAGTCTACTTGATCAAATGATCTGAAATTTTCAGGAAAGTTGCGGGCCAACAAGCTCTTTTGATTGCCACCTCAACCATCCAAATCGATTCATTAGTTAAAAAGTTACAAAGAGTTTACACACACACACACACACACACACACACACACACACACACACACACACACACACACACACACACACACACATACATACATACATACATACACTCGGACATCATTCTGAAAATAGTCAGAATAGCTTCCTAGGACCTCAAAACGTCGACATCTGATGAAAACTCGACTTTCGAAAATCGGGGTGAAAACAATAACTTCCCAATTTTTCGAAAATCGTCGATTTTCTTAGCGGGAAGTTAAAAAATATATTAATATTATATAATAATAAAAGTAATGATTAAAAATAAATTGAGCGATTGAGGTGTGCACTTTTGGATTTTCCAACATTTTTTTTTTACTGTATTAGAATGAATTTTTTTTTTTTTTATACTTCTCCATTAATTAAAATGAAATATTAAAGGTCTAAAAATAAAACACTGGTCATAAATAGCACTTCTATCTTAATTCAGTACATTCAATATAATCGTTTCATACAAATTAAACTCGTAAAATTCATATATAATTATTACATAACGAGTCATACAAATTTTTTAAACCCAATCAATCCGCCAAAGCACTCACATGATAATGGTAAATTCATAGGGAAAGTCTGTAATACCGACTGTCAGCAAAGCTTAGAAAATTTTACTAAAATGGTCATTCGTATAAAATGTAATTCTGAAGAATTGGCGTTCGTAGTTTGAATATTTCGGAAGTATTGGATTTCTGAAATATTGTCATTCTAAATATTGTTAATTCTTTATTACGAAAGAATGAATATTGTAAATTCTGAGTATGTGTTGATATAAAGATTAGAGATTCGATGTTTTTGACAAGGTGATGATTTGTCATTCTGAATTATGAACCATCTTTATTTTTTACATTCCTAACTGTGAGTTTCTGAAGTTGGTATACTTCTGAAATTTTTACTTTTGACGGTGTGCCTGCAAGCCCATCACAGGATGAAAAAAGAAATATCATCATCATCACTAACCGGAAGTACTTATAAAGTTAATATATTCTCATGTCTATATTATTCACTATATCCTATCAGTGATTACTTTTTTTAAATAATATAATCTGTAACAAAATTATAAAAAAATAAACTTTTTAAAAATCAACGCGCCGATTTCATTTACGCGGTTTTTTATGAGCGCGCCACTGACGGTATTCTCTACGTTTGTCAAGTTTAAGAGGGATAACAGTCGTCATTACATCGTTTTACATTTATTATTAATTATTAAATAAACTGATCTACTAATAAGTTAGAAAATAACTAAAATATTCTTATCTAATAATATAATTCGCAATAAAAATAAGTAATTTGAAAATTTTGAAATATTGATTGCATTGAAAGTCAAATAATTATTTAAAATGGAAAGAGGTTATACTACGATAGATGAAAATAATATCGTTTACGAATGGAAGATTGATAAAATTGACTTTTTTCTCACCAGTAAATTCGATTTTATTCTTCAGTCTTCCGAATTCTCATCAGGATCTACATTCAAAGATACATGGCGTATTAAATCAGTCTTTGATTCTAAAGACAATATAGACTTTTTCTTGTGTTTAACAAGTGATCATCACGAATTGAATACAAAATTTTCATTTTATGTGTTGGATAGTAAGAAAGAAAGAGCTTTTATGACAAAGTTTCACACCTGTTTCAGTAAAGGAGAAGAAAGGTATTATTGCTTAAGAAAAAAAAATTTAATGGACAATAAAAATAGAGATTTACCTGAAGATACTTTGACAGTGGGTATTGACCTTACTGTGTATGACGTCCCTATTACAACTTCCACAAAACTTTCATTAAATATTCCAAAACATTCAATAGCTCATGACTTAACAGAGCTTTATAACTCTGGAATCGGTAGCGATATTATTATAAATGTGGGTGATCATATTTTTGAAGCTCACAAAATTATGCTGATGGCGCGAAGTCCTGTTATTGCTGCAATGTTTTCACATGATATGATCGAGAATAAAGAAAGTAAAATATCAATATCAGACATTACTCCAGAGATATTCCAAAAAGTCCTTGAGTATATTTACACCGATAAAGTAACTGGTCTAGATGAAAGTAATGTTGAGTTATTGAAAGCTGCGGACAAATATCAACTGCGGTCACTAAAAAATACTTGTGAAGAATCGCTTAGTAAAATTTTGGCTTTGGAGAATGCATTTTATTTAATGTATTTAGCTGATTTGTGTAACGCCACTCATCTGTTAGAATTAACAACCAATTTTTTGGTTGCAAATATGAAAAATGTTATTGATAACCCGGATTTTAAAGACTTCGAGAAATTACACCCTTCTTTGGCATTGAAACTGACGAAAAAATTCATTTCGAAAAAATTATGAGAGCTAATATTCCTGACACAATTGTAAAATAGTATGTTCTTATTTAATTATTTTTTTTAAAAACTCTACTTACATATATTTACTAATTTTTTATATTTTCAGATTTGCTTATAATGTAAATATCCAGAATTGGAACCACGAACAATGACTTGGTGCTCAACAGTATTTCAAAATCTAAAAACTAGTTTTATTATTTGAGGAAATTAACATGTTAACTAATTATTATTAAGAGTACTTTTTACATAGTCATATCTTCATATACACAGCGGAACTGAATCAAACTAATCTAAAAGTGAATAATTAATTAAGAGATTTGACTCATCTGCTATTGTATTTTTATGTACGAATTGTTTTTTATACTTTTGCAATTATAATTACAATGTTTCATTTATTTACTTAACAAATTGATTTTTGTACAAAAATAAAATTTGAAACATTTTTATAAAATCTGCGCACGCTTATAGGATAGAAGTACCATTTGTGGTCTGCTCCATTTTTGGAGATTTGATACTTTATTTTAATTAAAGAAAAAGTTTGAAAAAACTGGAATTGCAATAGTGTACACATTTAAAAAATTAATCATGTCAATGCGTATTTTACAAATTATTTTATTTTTAATTTTTAGTGTCCAAAACGGTACCTTTACCCTATTTGGTGGTTGTTTATTTATAATCCTTACACTTATTATAGAAACTAAAAACATATTTTAATTATTATTATTATAAATTATAAATGAAAATACAATATAGATTTTATATTCATTTAATAGTTGAATAAAATTATCTAGTACACATGCGTGTGCATACCCTGATTAAACAACTGAATTCGATCGAATTAAACAGAACTCAATTTTTAATTCTATTTAATTCAGATAAATTCTGTTAATTCGGTACCTAACTTAAAAATGAATTCTGTCTAATTCGGCAGGAAAACCAGAATTTGTCCAAATTAAAACGAATTTGAATAATTCTATTCGGTTTAATTCTGATTAATTCGAAAATAATTCTCCAATTTCTGGTTCTGAATCCGAATTAAACTGAATTAAAATGAATTTAAAATTTTTAAATCGGTTTTATTCTGTTTCATTGAAATTCAAATTTGTAATTCAATGGAATTCTGTTTTGCAGAATTAAAATTTTTAATTCTATTTAATTCAGATAAATTCTGTTAATTCGGTACCTAATTTAAAAATGAATTCTGTCTAATTCGGCAGGAAAACCAGAATTCGTCCAAATTAAAACGAATTTAAATAATTCTATTCGATTTAATTCTGATTAATTCGAAAATAATTCTCCAATTTCTGGTTCTGAATCCGAATTAAACTGAATTAAAACGAATTTGAAATTTTTAAATCGGTTTTATTCTGTTTAATTCAAATTCAAATTTTCAATTCAATGGAATTCTGTTTTGCAGAATTAAAATTTTTAATTCTATTTAATTCAGATAAATTTTGTCAATTCAGTACCTAACTTAAAAGTGAATTCTGTTTAATTCGACAGGAAAACCAGAATTCGTCCAAATTAAAACGAATTTAAATAATTCTATTCGGTTTAATTCTGATTAATTCGAAAATAATTCTCCAATTTCTGGTTAAGAATCCGAATTAAACTGAATTAAAACGAATTTAAAATTTTTAAATCGGTTTTATTCTGTTTAATTCAAATTCAAATTTTCAATTCAGTTGAATTCTGTTTTGCAGAATTCGACAAAATAGAACAGAATTAAAATTTTTAATTCGGTCGAATTCAGTTGTTTAATCAGGGTATAAATTTTTGGTTTGTATTGTTAATGTGTAGTAACGGCGTGAGATTAGACTCGTTTTCTAAGAGAGGGTAAAAACCGAGGGTGAGTTACTCTCTGGGAAGACTTCACTCAACGTTGTTTCTTTACGCAGGATCTCATATCTTAACAAAGCCAGTGTCTCGTATTTTTTATTATCAAAAACATTTAAAACTAACAGAGTGTGAATTAGTCTGAATTGACATCTATTTAAATATAAAAATAAAATATCTAAGAATTCTGAATTATTAATTGTGTTGAAAGTGCAATAAATATTCAAAATGAAAAGAGGTTATACAACGTCTGAGGAATATAAAATTGTTTACGAATGGAAGATTGATAAAATAGATCGTTTTTTGAAAAGTAAATTCGCGGTAAGCACTGATAACTTTATTCTTTTTTCGCCAACATTCTCTACAGGAACCACAATAATCGAAGATGAATGGTATATTCGTTTAAAAATACAGTATTATTCATCGGCGTATATCGGATTATATACTCCTGTCTCGAATATGACCTTTGCTTTGTGTTCTCTAAATCAAAAAAACAAGATAAACATAAAATTTTCAAGTTACGTTTTAAATAACGAAAAAAATAAAGTATTGGAAACTAAGGAAGAATACTATCTGTTAACCGAAAATGAAACGGAAATTTTTCAAATAGCGCTAAAGGATTTGATGGAAAAAAAAGATGAATACTTAGCTGATGATACATTGACATTTTGCCTTGATCTTACTGTGTATGATACTCCTGTTTCAACTTCCAAGAAACTTGATTTAAATATTCCAAAAAATCAAATGGCTCACGATTACACAGAACTTTACAAAACTAAGATGGGTAGTGATGTCATCATAAATGTGGGTAGTAAAAAATTCCGAGCTCATAGAAGTATTTTGATGGCACGAAGTCCTGTTCTGGCTGCAATGTTTTCTCATGACATGATTGAAAAAAAAGAAAGTAAAATATCTATACCAGATCTTACTCCAGTGATCTTCGAAAAGCTCTTGAAGTATTTCTACACTGATGAAGTAGATGATCTTGATGCGTATGCTGAGCGTTTATTAGAAGCCGCAGACAAATATCAGCTACTGTCACTTAAAAAAATGTGTCAAGAATCTCTCAGTATAACTTTAACTGTTGAAAATGCTTTGAAAATAATGACTTTAGCAGATCGTCACAGCGCCGAACATCTATTGGAATTCACAAATAAGTTTATGGAATCAAATATCAAGAAGATTATCGAGACTCAAAACTTCAAAGAATTCAAAAAATCAAATCCTCCTTTAGCATTTGAATTATTGGAAAAATTCGCATTTTTCAAGTAGTGGAATTAACTGATACAGTGCCCATGGGTACGTACTTAGTTTTTTTTTTTGTTCAACACTTTTTTTGTTTATTTATTTAATTTTTCAATACTTTCAGATGAACTAACAACAAGTACTGAAATTACATACGACAAGTTGATGCTCAATAACTTTTTTATTATTTAAAAGCCAATAATTATTTAATAATTTTAAATATGTTTAATAATTATTACAAGTCTATTATATTTTATGCGCATGTTTACTTCTTGTTTCGGTTGAATTTAAAAAATATTTAAAGTTATCGATACCATCTGGTGGTAAAAAATTTATTACGTGGCATAGGATAAGAAAACAATAAATAAAGAAATATCATCATCATTTAACCGGAAGTGCTTATAAAGATAATATTTTCTCATGTTTATAATACTTGCTAGATATGTTATCAATTACTATTTTCAAAAAATAATATAATAAAAACTGTAACAAAAGTATATAAAAATAAACTTTTTAAAAATCAACGCGTAGATTTTATTTACGCGGTTTCTCATAAGCGCGCCACTAACAGTATTCTCTACACTTGTCAAGTTTAAGCGGGATAACAGTCATCATCACATGGTTTCACATTTTTTATTAATTATTAAATAAACTGTTCTACTAATAAGCATATAAAATAACTAAAAAATTCTTATCTGATAACATGATTCGCAATAAAAATAAATAATTTGAAAATCTTGAAATATTAATTGTGTTGAGTCAAATAATTATTTAAAATGGAAAGAGGTTATACTAAGATAAGTAAAAATAATATCGTTTACGAATGGAAGATTGATGACATGGATATTTTTCTCAATACTGAAACTAGTTTTACACTCACTTCATCCCAGTTCACATCGGGATCCAAAATCCAAGATACATGGTGTATGAAAGCAGTCTTTGATTCGACAGACAATGTAGACTTTTACTTGTGTTTAACAAGTGATCATCACGAATTGAATACAAAATTTTTATTTTATATGTTGGATAGTAAGAAATATAAAATAGTTTCTAAAACAAAGCATTACAAATCTTTCAGTAAAGGAGAAAGAATGTATTATGTCTTAGTAAAAAAAAAATTATTGGATTATAAAGATGAATTTTTACCTGATAATACTTTAACAGTGGGTATTAATCTTACTGTGTATGACATCCCTATTACAACCTCCACAAAACTTGAATTAAATATTCCAAAACATCAAATGGCTCAAGACTACACTGAATTTTATAAATCTAAAGTCGGTAGCGATATTATTATAAATGTGGATGATACTAATTTTGAAGCTCACAGAAGTATTCTGATGGCGCGAAGTCCTGTTCTAGCTGCAATGTTTTCACATGAAATGATTGAGAAGAAAGACAATAAAATATCAATACCAGACATTACTCCAGAGATATTTGAAAAAGTCCTTGAGTACATTTACACCGATGAAGTATCTGGTCTGGCTAAGATTGCTGATGATTTATTAGAAGCTGCGGACAAGTATCAGCTACTATCACTTAAAAATATTTGTCAAGAATCGCTTAGTAAAACTCTGAATCTTGAAAATGCATTCAAATTAATGTCTTTAGCTGATCGTCACAGCGCTGAACCTCTGGTAGAATTCATCACCGATTTCTTGGTCAAAAACATAAAAAATAATAATATTGACATTGAGGATTTTGAAAATTTTAAAAAATCACATTCTTCCTTGGCATTTAAAGTCTTGGAAAAATGTTCATTTTCCAAAAATGAACATAAAACTAGAATTGCTGATACATCTATAGAAAAGTATGTGTTTATTTAAATGTTTATTTTACTAAACTTCATAATGGTTTATTTTATTTTTAGATAAACAAAATCTAGAAAACACCGAGAATTGGAACTACGTACAATGACTTGGTGCTCAACAGTATTTCATAATTTAAAAACTTTTTTTATTATTCAAATAAATTAACATGTTAACTAATTATTATTAAGAATATTCCGTATTTTTTTATTAATAAAAATAGCAAGTGGCCTTATAATATAAAAGAAAGTTCCTCATACGTCTCGTTGACAACTGATCAATTTATACGAATGTAACTTTTTAAAATTTCAAATTTAACTTTTTATATAAAGTTATATTTTCATATACACAGCGACACTGAATCAAAGTAATCTAAAAGTGAATAATTAATTAAGAGATTTGACTTATCTTTCATTGTATTTTCATATACGAATTGTTTTTTTTTTCTTTTGCAAGTATAATTACAATATTTCATTTATTCAAAAAAAAAAATCGCTCAGAAAATCTGAAACTAATCGGAATTTCTCCAGGGTTGCCAGATTGTGCTACTTATCGCAAATTAGGCTCCATTTTACATGCATGTGCTACCATAAAATTTTTTGTGCGGTAAATCGCAAATTAGGCTATTTCTGAAGATTTATAAGCGGTCATAAATTTTGAAATAAGAAAATCAAAATTTTAGTAACTCTACTTAAACATTTGTATTAAAAAGATTAATACAGATCATTATTTTATTTTCAAATAAATTAAAAAATACATAAACACTTTCGCGTCGTGTCATGTCAGTTTCACTGGTGGCCGCTTTAGTTTTTTAACGCTGAATCCAATCAAAAACTGCTTATATTTATACAAAGCAAGTTTTTATTTAAAAGTTGCGTTTTATGTGAATTTAAACTTTTGAAAATCAATTAAAAATTTGTCCCAACCAAACAGTAAGCAAAAAACCGAATCTAAATATAAAAATACACAGTTTATTTATTTTAAAAGCTTATTAATAGGTAAAATAATCCAATACTATGTAAGAATTATGATCACATATTTATGAGTTTTGAATTTTTCGCGCCGAGAATATGATTGGTTAGGGCTGACTGTGTGGCTTAAAGTAGCACATTAGGCTCTTGATGTTCTAAGTGGTGCTATTTACTAAATTTTTTTCTGGCAACCCTGGAATTCTTACATCAAGTTTGAGTTGGACAACCGTCATTCGGTGTTATGTTAGTTTTTCTTTAAATTAAATTAAATTTATTATTAAATACATTATTTGAATAACAATAATACTATTATTTGAAAAGAGCGCCATCTGGGCAAGCGTAGTGTATACACACAGTGTTAGTGCGTCTTGCGATTTTAGTGTTTTTTTCAAAGTAAATTAAAGTGATTAATTAATAAAGCGGTACCAAAAGTTGAGGAAAAACGCCGGGAACGGAGTGAGTAAATAATCAGTCCAAAGGGTGAAGTATCCAGAGTGAGTCAACCCAAAATGGGTAGTGACAATAAAAGTACGCCAAACGAGGTGGAAGCCATAACCGTCAGCAAAGAATTGGCGGGCGGCGACATCTTGGTTGTGACGGAGCAGGCTACAAACAAAGAGGAGGCAGGTAGCAACAATTCTAAAACTAGTGAACTAGAAGAAGAAGAAGCACAAACGACAGCAGATTTGGAGGGAGGAGAAAGTGAGAAAGCTAGCGAGGGAGAGGGCAAGGCCAAGAAAAAGCGGGGAAGACCGCCGGGAAGCACAAATAAAGGTAAATTAAAAGAGGGGGAGCAGCAGATTTTAAACTTCCTCGTGAGCAAGGAAATGGAAAAGAAGGAAAATAGGAGTAAAGAGGAGGCAGGTAAATTTAGACGAATCACAAGAAGCAGCAGCGCCCCAAAATTAAATGAGATGACAATCCACAGTGAAGGCAGACAAACAGCTGTGGAAATGAGCGCTTTTTTTACAAGAAGCAGAATAAGTAGGTCACCAATAAAAATCAACTCTGACCAAAGAGATGATAAAGATGCAGAAATACAAATTGGAGCACAGGAGGTGACAAGCGTCATAGAGGGGAAAGAGAACAAGGAGGAAAATGGAGCAGAAAGAGCAGAGGAAGCAAGAGACACTCGGAGTAAGGTAGCGGAGAAAGGTACACAGACACAGGTTGAGCAGGAGCTAGGGACGAAAGTCGGCTCCTCAGAAACAGAGGACAAGGGATGCGATTGCAAGTGCTGCAATGAAAACCAAAAAAGAATGGAAAAGTTGGAAAAAAACCTCATATCCCAGCTGGAGATTTTGAGGCTAGAACTAGTGAAAGCGATAGTCAAGTCGGGAGTAAGCGACTCAGAAAAAAAGACAGAAACTGAAGAGATGCTCAGTGAAATAAGTGACAACCCGAGTCAGTGGAGTGAAGCGGACGTTGAGTCACAAGAAGAAGAGGTGAGGGTAAAAGAAAGAAAAAAAATGAAAAAAAAGAGAAGCAAGCAGGGAAGATCAGGCGACCAAGAGAGGTTTAGACTGAATGCGACACCGGAGGGAGGCACAGGGGCGGAAAAAAATACTAGAGAAATCGGAGCAGTGAGTAGCAGGGAAAACAGGAAAGTGACGGGCAAAGAAGCCCGGGGGAGTGGGGGACTAGCAATACAAACAGCTGACAGCACCCGCAAGGATGCCAGCAAAAAGAGGGGGGAGAAATCAAGCAGCGAACGGGATAACACAAGCTCAGATGGGTCTTTTAAAAAAAGGGGAAGCAGGAAACAGTATGGAACACACGCGGCAAAGGAGACCATCAACAAGCCAGGTCCAATGGCAGCTGAGGAGTGGTCGGAGGAATTTAAGGAGAGAAGCAGGAGGAGAAACACGATATATATGTGGGGAGATACGGACCTAGGAGACAAAACAAACGCAGAGCTGGAAGGAATAATTAAATTAAACCTTGGAGAGGAGGTGAGAATTGAAAAAAGTATTAAAATGGAGATGGGGTACGTAATCCATCTGGATTCAATGAAAACGAAGCTGAGAATCATGGCAAAAAAATCCGGGCTCAGAGGAAAGGGACTCTGGGTCGACGATGACCTCACAGAGAGGCAGGCTGTGGTGTTACAGTGGCTGGAAGCAGAGGTCACTAGGCTGCGGAGGGACGGACAAAAAGCCAGAAGGAATTATATGAAGGTGGAGTTAAACAATGAATGGTGGGTCTGGGATGAAATAAGGGGTGACATGAGGAGGATAACTGAGTTGCAAAGAGTGCAGGACCCCAGTAAAAATGCGCAAGACCAGTGGAGAGGGGGAAACTTTCGATTCGAGAGGGACAGAAGGAAAGAGGGAGATCAAAAGAAGTAACATGTTGAAAGTTATCCTGTGGAATATAGCAGGAATTAAAAATGCAGAGGAGGCAGGAGTTTTTTTGGAGCAGGCGGAAGTTATAGTGCTACAGGAAACATGGGTGGTGGAAGGTAAAATAGAGGAGGCAAAAGCAAGACTAAGCGGAGACCACCAATGGTACTTTAAAAGTGCCACGAAAGACAAAATGGCAAGGAGGGGAAGGGCAAGCGGGGGTCAGGCAGTAGGAATCAAAAAAAGCATAGCAGGAAAGTTCACAATCAGGGAATGGGAATTTGGTCTGAAGATAAAAATGAAGGACAAAAACATAGAATGTACGATAATAACAGCGTACAACAATGTGGGAATCAAATGCATGGAAAAGAGCCTGAGAAGCATAATTGAAGAAAGCCTATGGAAAGAAAGAAATATATTTATAATTGGGGACCTGAACGCAAGGACGGGATCGGAGCCGGGCAGCTGGGAAGTGGATGAGAATGGTGGGATGAAGGAAAGAGAATCCCAGGACATGGTTATAAACAGTGAAGGCAGGAGACTACTGAAGATATGTGAGGAATTTGGCATCGGGATTCTAAACGGCAGGGTGAATGGAGACAGAACCGGGGCAATAACGTTCATAGGTGGTGGAGAAGGGGATAGCAGCACGGTCTTAGATCTGATAATGAGAACTGGAGAGACTGCTGGAGTGGAAGTAAAGGAACTGGAGGTGATCCCGAGGACAGAGTCGGACCACCCTCCAGTTAAATTGGAGCTAGACTGGAGCGGAAACGTTCTAGAAACGGAAATTGGAGCAGAAGGGGCAGCCAGCAGGCAACAAGGGGGCACGTTTGAAGGAGAGCCAACAGAGGATGCAGATAATGGGGAGAACAAATACGTATTCAGATGGAACAGGGAAAAGGCAGAGGAATACGGTGAACAGTGGATTAAAGAGTGGAAAGAGATAGAGGGGGATACAAACTGGAGCAAAATTCTGGAGACCACGAAGACAGCAGCAAGGCTTTGTGAGATGGAGAAAAGAAAATCAAGTAAAGTGAAATCACCGAAACCCTGGTTTGACAAAGACTGCAGGCAGAAGAAAAAGCAGATGTACAAGGCGCTGAAAAAACATATGAAAAGGAAGGGAGAAGAGAGTAAAAGTGAATTATATGCAGCAAGGAAGGAATACCGGGAGATTTGTAAGGGAAAGCAGAGGGAATGGCAGGAAAAAAAGAGGGAGAAAATAAACAAAAGCAGGAACATGTCACAGTGGTGGGAAGCGGTAAATGCGTTCAGAAAAAAACCCAGAGGGGAAGTAAGTAAGGAGATAAGCAAAAGACAATGGGTGGAGCATTTCCAGAGAATACTAGGTGACAAGGAAAACAGTGAGAGTCAAGAAGAGGAGCAGGAAGGGCAAACCGCAGGGGATGAGACGGGCGCTGGTGAGCAGGTGAAGGCAGGTGATGTAATGAATGAGGACATCAGCATGGAAGAACTAATTAAAACCCTGAAAAAAATGAAGAATAAAAAAGCGCCTGGGGAAGACGGTCTAGTGGCAGAATTCTACAAAGCCCTGCCAAATGAGGGGATGCAGAACCTACTTGAAGCCATAAACGTGATTTGGAGCAAAAGTGAGACCCCGGAGGGCTGGGACGAAGCGTACATTGCGCCGATTTTTAAAGCAGGAGAAGCAAGCCAGCCAAAAAATTACAGGGGCATCTCGCTACTGAATGCGGGATACAAAATCTTGATGAACATCATCACCAATAGACTGGAAAAGTGGGCTGAAGATAATGGCATTTTAAGTGAAAGCCAGGCAGGGTTTAGGAGACGCAGGGGAACCAGAGACCAAATATTCGTGATAAATGCAGTAATTAACAACTGGGTAAAAAGGAAAAACAAAAAAGCGTACGTATGTTACGTGGACTTCGAGACTGCCTTTGATAGTGTGGACAGGGAAAAACTGTTCAAAAAAACGGAGGAGGCAGGAATCACAGGCAGAATGTTAAGGTATATAAAGGCAGTTTATAAAGTGACCAGGAACAGGGTGGCGGTGAACAACGAAAAATCGGAAAGTTTTGTATCCTCTAAAGGAGTCAGGCAAGGGTGTCCACTCAGCCCGCTGCTTTTCAACATCTTCCTGGACGACATAGATCGAGAGTTCAGCAGAAGACAAATTGGAGGCATAACGATGGGCAAGATAAAGGTTTACCTAGGTAAATACGCAGACGACGTAGCGCTGATAGGTGAGAGTGAAGAAAGTATAAGGGAAATGCTGAAGACCTTAAAAACATATGCAGACAAGAACGGGCTAAAAGTAAACACGAAAAAGACGAAGGTAATGAGAGTTGGCAGACGAGGGAAGCAGGGTAATAGCAGCAAGTGGATGTACGGCGAAGAAGAAATTGAAGAAGTTAAAGAATACAAGTACCTGGGATGCTGGATGACCAGCAATAATAATTGGAAGAGGCACACAAAATATTTGGCTGGTAAAGCTCAGAAAGCACTGAACGCAACCTGGGGGCTGATCAAGAGGACAGACAGGAGCAGATTAAGTGACAGGATGTATCTATATAACGCACTGGTCAGGTCGGGTGCGCTATACGGAGTGGAAGCATGGGGCTGGGAAGGAAGCAGAGACATGGAAGCAGTGTATAGCAGGTATTGTAAGGCAGCAATGGGACTGGCGAGAAATACCCCAATGTACATATGGAGAAATGAGGCAGGTGTTGAAAACATAAAGCTGATTATAAGAAGAAGAGCGTGTAAATACATCAAAGATGTGTTAGGTATGGAAGAAGGCAGGTGGACCAACATTTGTCTCAGGGAAGAATGCAGGAATATCTTGAACAAAAGCCCGTCCAGATGGGGCAAAAGTTTCGAGGAAGCTCTGAAGGAAATGAAAGTTGAAGACGTCATCACGAGAATATGGAGAAAGGAGGATCCGAAGGTGATAACAAAGAGACTGGACGCAGGACTGGAGCACTATTGGGGAAAACTGATAGTAGAGGAGGACGAAAAAATCATGGAGTCAACGTATAATCCTTTCTTCAAGTTCATAAAAACTTGTGTAGGAACAGAGCATTACTGGCAGGAAAAAAACACACCTACATGGATGAAAGTAGTCTGGTGCAGAGTGAGATGCGGAAACATCGGCAGAGCTGGAAAGAAAGGGTACAGTGACTGGTCGTGCAGGCTGTGCAGCTCTGAAAATGAAACGCTGGAACATATATTCAGATGCCAGGAAATGAGGAAGAGGGTCAGGAAGGATGTCAGGGAGTATGTGGAGGAGTGGAAAGGTGAAGCAGTGGATGCAGAGTTTGACTCCCTACTGACACAGACACTTAGGAAAGGGCCTGACGAGAAATTGTGTTGGTACTTGAAAGAATATGAAAAACTAGTCAATGCAGATACTGAAGGCGAAGAGTAAACTGCGACACGGTGCAATAAAAAAAAAAAAAAAAAAAAAAAAAAAAAAAATGGAAGGCACGAGGCAGTGATAGTGGGAAGCAGAATACAAGTGATAGGCATGTGATATAAGCAATAAGGACTGAAGGGTGAACTGATATCTGTGTGTGATTCATAAATTATAAATTACAAATTTTAATTTCCACAGGTAGAGATAAGTCATAAAAGAAAGCAAAAATTCAAAACTAAGAAAAAAATGTAAAAAGATACTCATGTATACTATACATTGAAATAAAGAATTTATTTATTTATTTACTATTATTTGAAAATAGAATTACCAACGATAGTAAATAAATAAAACGTCTTATAATATTAATTGTGATACAAATTAAAATGATAAGAGGTTATACAACGATCAACGAAAATAGTGTTGTTTACGAATGGAAGATTGATAAAATTGATTTTTTTCTCAATAGTAAAACCGATTTTACTCTTAAGTCTTCCGAATTCTCATCAGGATCTATAGTCAAAGATACATGGCGTATTAAATCAATCTTTGATTCTACAGACCACGCACACTTTTCCTTGTGTTTAACAAGTGATCATCACGAATTGAATGTAAAATTTTCATTTTATTTGTTGGATAGTAAGAAAGAAAAAGTTTGTATAAAAGAGCATCACGAATCTTTAAGTAAAGGAGAAAAAATGTGTTATTCGCTGAACAAAAAAAGTTTATTGACTGGTAAAGATACATATTTACCTGGTAATACGTTGACAGTATGTCTTGATCTTACCGTGTATGGCACCTCTATTACAACTTCCACAAAAGTTTTATTGAATGCTCCAAAACATCCAATGGCTCATGACTTTACAGAGCTTTATAACTCTAGAATCGGTTGCGATGTTATTATAAATGTGGGTGATACTAATTTTGAAGCTCATAAAATTATTTTAATGGCGCGAAGTCCTGTTCTTGCTGCAATGTTTTCACATGAAATGATTGAGAAGAAAGACAATAAAATATCAATACCAGACATTACTCCAGAGATATTTGAAAAAGTCCTTGAGTACATTTACACTGATGAAGTATCTGGTCTGGCTGAGATTGCTGATGATTTATTAGAAGCTGCAGACAAGTATCAGCTACTGTCACTTAAAAATATTTGTCAAGAATCGCTTCGTGAAACTCTGAATCTTGAAAATGCATTTAAATTAATGACTTTAGCCGATCGTCATAGCGCTGAACCTCTGCTAGAATCCATCACCGATTTCTTGGTCACAAACATAAAAAAAAACAATATTGACATTGAAGATTTTGAAAATTTTGAGAAACCAAATTCTTTCTTGGCATTAAAACTGTTGAAAAAATATTCATTTTGCAAAGAAGAAGATAAAGCTAGTATTGCTGATACAACTTCAGAATAGTATGTATTTATTTAAATCTTTATTTTACTAAACTTCATAACGGTTTATTTCATTTTTCTATTTTTAGATAAACAAAACTCAGGAACCACCGAGTATGGAACTAAATAAATCCTGGTGCTATATCATAATATCTTATGTAAAAACTAATTCAATATCTTCAAAAATCTTAACTAATTATTATAAGTCTTTTATATTTTTTTTTTATTAAAAACTTTAAAGTAATTTCGTAAAGTAAAATAAAGTTTTTTATACCGTTAATTATTTTATTTATTTCCTATAAAGCTTTCCTCCTTATAAAGTGATGCCAATGTGGGTTTTGTAAAAGTCTATGATCTTTAATAAACGATAAAATGTCGGTACTACAGTCAAGTAATTCAATTAATTGGTTTATTACTTATTCAAGTATTAAAATTAATTTTAATCTGTGTAAGTTTAATTATTGAAAAATTTATCTCTGATAATTATATTAATTTCAATTTTAAGAAATACATTTTTAAAATTCGCGGGTAATTTTAAATGGATGATATTTATGAACACATGTGTGGATGGTTAATTTTTTTATTCTTAGAAATACATCAGGCCTCAGACTGTTTCTCATGATCAATTGTTACTTTTACGCGGGATACAATTAATGAAACTAGCGTCATTTCAATTAAAGAATCAATTCTTAAAATAAAAGTAAGTGGAATAACTTTGGCTACAAAGAATTCGAATAATAGACGTCAGTATAAAAATAAAATAATTAATAATCTTTGAATTTTAATTGTGTTTCAAGTTTCATAAGAATTTAATATGACAGGAGGTTATACGAAGATAGAAGAGCGCAATATTATTTACCAATGGAAAATTGATAGAGTTAATATTTATTTAGATAGAATACGATTAACATGCGGTGACTTTACTATTGTTTCTCCAGAATTTTCAGCGGGATCCAAAAGTGAAGATAAATGGTGTATTAAAGCTGGCTTTAGTTACGACAACGAAGAAAGGTTGATTGATTTAACTTTTAATTTGCACTTATTGAATTGTAATGAGCCGATGCATACAAAGTATTCAGCTTTTGTTTGGAATGAAAAACAAGGAAAATTATTTAATAAGGATTATAATTCGCTATCAAATAAAAATGATGATACCGAAATTCTCTACTTAACTGAATACCGTTTGCAACGGAAAAAAGATGGATGTTTATTCAATAATTGTTTGACGGTATGTCTCGACCTCACTGTATATGATACCGTCACAATTTCAAAAGAACTTGACTTGAATATTACAAAACATCCAATGGCCCATGACTTTACAAAGCTTTTTTACTTTGGAATAGGTAGCGATATTATTATAAATGTGGGTGATATTAATTTTGAAGCTCATAAAAGTATTCTAATCGCGCGATGTCCTGTTCTAGCCGCGATATTTTCAAATGAAATGGGTGAGATGAAAGAAAGTAAAATATCAATACCAGATATTAGTCCAGCGGTATTTCACAAAGTCCTTGAGTACATTTACACCGATGAAGTTACTGGCCTGGATGACATTACTGAAGGTTTATTAGAAGCTGCGGACAAATATCAGCTTCAGTCACTTAAAAGTATTTGTGAAGAAGCACTTAGTGAAACTTTGGATCTTGAAAATGCATTTGATTTAATGGTTTTGGCTAATTCGTATAAAGCTACTCATCTGTTAGAATTTACAACCAATTTTTTGGTTTTAAATATGAAAAATGTTAATGATAACCCGGATTTTAAAGATTTCGAGAAATCACACCCTTCTTTGGCATTGGAACTGGTGAAAAAATATTCATTTCCCAACAAGAGTGAGAAAGCTATCGTTTCTGATCCAACTGCAAAATAGTGTGTACTTATTTAATTATTTTCTTAATGTTCTTAATTATTTAATGAACTTCACTGATATTAATTCATTTTTTTATATATTTTCAGATATACTTAAAATTTAAATAACGAGTATTGGAACTACGTACAATAATTTGGTGCTCAGCAGTATTTCATAATTTAAAAACTAGTTTTATATTCAAGTAAACTAACATGTTAACTAATTATTATTAAAAGTATTTTTCATTTTTCTAATAATAAAAATAAAAAGAAAGTTCCTCATGCGGCTAATTGTCAATTGATTAATTTATACAACTTAAACTTTTGAAAATGTCACATTTAAGTTTTCACATAAAAGTGATATCTTCATGTACACAGCGAAATTGAATCAGAGTAATCTAAAAGTGCTATATCAGATGAACCGAAATTTAAAATAAAAGTAAATCAGGTTCAGATATAAAGTCTGGATTCATATTTCAACATAACTACTGACTATTTTTGTACGAAAAATATTTTCATAATTTTTTTGTCATGAGCTCAAATATATTTATATTTATTTTGTTAAATAGTACGGTTGAGTTTTTGAAATATGTCGACTTACTGATAGTATTGAGTCGTAAAAGTTATTGCATAGAGTATTATTTTAAACGGAACATGATATGCTAGCAAATAACGTCATCACTTTCAACTGGAATTACTTATTACTGATAACATCATCTCATGTTTTTTATTATTTAATATATTTTATAAACAATATATTATTAAATAATTTAATAAAAATTTCAAGAACTTTAAATTTCCATAAAAAAATAAATTTTTTAATAATTATTGCATCCTGCTTGTCCAGTATGTATAGTCCCACTTGCAAATTGAAAGCGGGGGTATACCAAGTAAATGTTAGTTGAGTCTGGTAGAATTGAAGTAAAACTCATACTTGGATGATAAGAAACTAATCAAAATCTCCACCACTCCGTTCTCACAATAAGTAAAATAGAAGCCGTAATCTCATGTGTGCAGTTGTTAAGTTTAAGTGCAAAAGTAAAGCCATCAGTGATATTTTCATTTTTACTATTACATACATTTTGTAATAGTTAAAAGTGTTAAATATTATTTAAATAATATTTTCTACAACAAGATCATATAAAAATTAATTTTTTTAAAACTTGTGCGCATTTTATTTTCTGTCTTTTTTCTTTTACGTGACATTTAAAACAGCGAACATACAAAACAATATAATTGTTTTCGGTATTACGCTCAGTAGCGTTCAGTTAGTCAAAAGTCAAACTTATCGCGATCTCTCACATCAAGTTTGTGCAGGACAACAGCCATTCGGTGATTTTTTAGTTTTATACTTTTTATTAAATACATTATTTGAATAACAAGTGTAAAATTAAAATGATAAGAGGTTTTACAACGCTCGACGAAAGTAATTTTGTTTACGAATGGAAGATAAATAAAATGGATTATTTTCTCGATAGTAAAACTGAGGATTTTATTTATTCCGACTTCTCATTAAGCGCCATAGGATACGATCAATGGCGTATCGAATCAACCTTCAATCCTAATAAAGACAATGTCGACTTTCATTTGTGTCTGATATATGGTGGTCCATTACATGCACGATTTTCATCTTTTGTTTTAGACAATAAAAAAGATAAAAATTTTACAACCACTGATGTTGTTCAACACTACATCAATAATGATAAAAAGATATGTCTATCTTTACCAAAAAAAACTCTATTGGATGATAAAGATAAATATCTACCTGATAATACCTTAACAATATGCGTCGATTTAACTGTGTTTAAAACGCCTACTACAACTTCCAAAAAACTTGTAATCAATTTTTCAAAACGTGGAATGGCTCATGATTACCAAGATCTTTACAACACTAAAATGGGTTGCGATACTATTATCAACGTGGGTGATTACGAATTCCAGGCTCACAAAACCATTTTAATGGCACGAAGTCCCGTTTTAGCTGCAATGTTTTCTCATGATATGATTGAGAAAAAAGAAAATAAAATATCTGTACCAGATATTACTCCAGAGATCTTCGAAAAGATCTTAAAATATATTTACACTGATCAAGTAATTGATCTAAATGAGATTGCGGATGATTTATTAGAAGTAGCAGACAAATATCAGCTACAGTCGCTTAAAGAAATGTGCCAAGAATCACTGAGTGAAACTCTAATTCTTAGAAATGCATTAAAAATAATGACTTTAGCTGACCGCCATAGTGCCAAAGAGTTATTGGATTTTACGATTCGTTTTATGGCAACGAACATGAAAGACTTGATCGAAACTCAAGAGTTTAAAGAATTTTCGCGATCAAATCTTGCCGGAGCGTTTGAATTAATGAAGAAATTATCATCTTATCGGTAAAAAGACAACAATTTACTACCCTGGCGGTTCTGAATCACCCTGGGAGTGGAAACACGGTGGAATCACGGTGGATCCAGGGTGGTTACACGGTGGGTTTGTGCCATTTTATCACCGTGTATACACGGTAGTTACACGGTGTTTCCACGATGGTTACACGGTATACCCACCATGATTCCACGGTGTATTCACCGAGATTCCACGTTGTATCCACGGTGATTACGCGGTGTACGTGGAATCACGGTGATAAAATGAAAAAAAACCCACCGTGCAACCACCCTGGATCCATCGTGATTCCGGGGTGTTTCCAGGGTGATTCAAAACCGCCAGGGTAATACTAATTCTAAAATTGTGTGTATTTAATCAAACTTTTTACTCAACACTATTTCAATTTAATCATTTTATTTTTTATAGTTTCAGATAAACTACCAACGAGTACTGAAATTACGTACAACAAGTTGATGCCCAAAAACTTTTTTATTATTTAAAAACCAATAATTATTTAATAATTTTTAACATGTTTAACAATTATTACAAGTCTTTTATATTTGATGCGCATGTTTACTTCTTGTTTCGGTTAAATTTAAAAAATATTCAAAGTTATCGATACCATCTGGTGGTAAAAAGTTTATTACTCGTTACAGGATGAAAAAAGAAATATCATCATCATTACTACCCGGAAGTACTTATAAAGCTAATATTTTCTCATATTTATATTATTTACTACATGCTATCAATGACTATTTTTAAAAAATAATATAATAAAAACTGTAACAAAATTATATAAAAATAAACTTTTTAAAAATCAACGCGCTGATTTTATTTACGCGGGTTCTTATGAGCGCGCCACTGAGTATATTTTCTACACTTGTCACGTTTAAGCGGGATAACAGTCGTCATTGTTTTACATTGTTTATTTATTATTAACTAAGCTGATCTATTAATAAGCATAAAAAATAAACAAAATATTTTTATCTGATAACATAATTCGCAATAGAAATAAATAATTTGAAAATCTTGCAATACTGATTGTGTTGAAAGTCAAATAATTATTTAAAATGGAAAGAGGTTATACTAAGATAAGTAAAAATAATATCGTTTACGAATGGAAGATTGATGACATGGATATTTTTCTCAATACTGAAACTAGTTTTACACTTACTTCAAACAACTTCACATCGGGAGCCAAAATCCAAGATACATGGTGTATTAAATCCATCTTTGATTCTAGAAACGTGGTGGAATTTTACTTGTGTTTAACAAGTGTTCATCTGTCATTGAATGCTAAATTTTCATTTTTTGTTTTGGATAGTAAGAAAGAAAAAGTTTTTATTTTAAACAATCATAAATATTTAAGTGAAGGAGAAGGATTGCATTATACCTTAGTAAAAAAAACTTTATTGGATAATAAAGATAAATATTTACCTGATAATACTTTGACGGTATGTCTTGATCTTACTGTGTATGACGACCCTATTACAACTTCCACAAAAGTTTTATTAAATATTCCAAAACATCAAATAGCTCAAGACTACACTGAATTTTATAACTCTAAAATCGCTAGCGATATTATTATAAATGTGGATGATACTAATTTTGAAGCTCACAGAAGTATTCTGATGGCGCGAAGTCCTGTTCTAGCCGCAATGTTTTCACATGAAATGATTGAGAAGAAAGAAAGTAAAATATCAATACCAGATATTAGTTCAGAGATATTCGAAATGGTCTTGAAGTACATCTACACTGATGAAGTCACTGATCTGGATTTGTATGCTGATGATTTATTAGAAGCTGCGGAAAAATATCAGCTACTGTCACTTAAAAATATTTGTCAAGAATCGCTTAGTAAAACTTTGAATCTTGAGAATGCACTTTATTTAATGACTTTAGCTGACTCGTATAACGCCACTCATCTATTAGAGTTTACAAGCAATTTTTTGGTTTTAAATATGAAAAATATTATTGACACTCAGGATTTTAAACGATTGGAGAAATCACACCCTTCTTTGGCATTGGAACTGTTGAAAAAATATTCATTTTCTAACAAGGATGAGAAAGCTAGTGTTCCTGATCCGACTGCAAAATAGTGTGTACTTATTTAATTATTGTTTTAATAAACTTTATTTATATTAATGTATTAATTTTTTATATTTTCAGATATACTTGAAATTTAAATAACAAGTATTGGAACTACGTACAATGACTTGGTGCTCAACAGTATTTCATAATTTAAAAACTAATTTTATTATTTAAGTCTATTAACATGTTAACTAATTATTATTAAAAGTATTTTTTATATTTTTCTATTAATAAAAATATTAAGTGGCCCTACAAAATAAAAGAAAGTTTCTCATGCGACTAATTGTCAATGGTCATTTTATACAAATTTAGCTTTTGAAAATGTCACATTTAAGTTTTCACATAAAAGTGATATCTTCATGTACACCGCGAAATTGAATCAAAGTAATCTAAAAGTGAATAATTAAATGAAGAGATTTGATTAATCTTCTATTGTATTTTCACATACGCATTGTTTTTTATACTATTGCTATTATAATTATAATATTCCAGTTACTTTATAAATAAATAATATAATAAAAGTGAAAAGTAGGTTTGATTTCTACATGAAAAAAAATTTGAAACATTTTTATAACTTCTGCGCACGCTTATAGGATAGAAGTAACATTTGTGGCCACCGCTCCGTTTTTGGACATTCAATACTTCATTTTAATCAATGAAAAAGTATACAAAAAAACAAATTAAAAAAAAAAAAAAACTTGAATTGTAATAGTGTACATATTTGAAAAATTAATCAATGTGTATTTTACAAGTTATTATATACGAAACTCATGAGTGTGAATGTATCAGACATCATACAAATTCAAAATTATTAATAAATAGAGTAAATAGTCAATGAAATAAAATTTTTAAAAAATGCGCATTTAAAAAATTTAAAAATTGATAAGTGCATTTTTATAAATATTATTTTATTTATTATTTACTCTATTTATTTATAGTTTTGAATTTGTCTGATGTCTGCCACATTCACACTCAAATTGTCATCCCAACAAGAGATTAAATTTCGGTGGTCGTCGGTTCTTACTCCCACTCTGGATGTTTTATGTGTTGAATTTCTCCCACTTTTCTACACGCATGGCAGTTAATAAATTTTTGGTAGTAGGCGTAATTTCTGAGGTCCATTCTCTTACTGGGACCACAAACACACTCAATTGTCTTCCGGTACCAGGCTCAGCAGCGCTCAGTTAGTAAAAAGTGAAACTAATCGCGATCTCTCTCATCAAGTTTGTGCAAGACAACAGCCATTTTGTGTTTTGTTAGTTTTTCTTATTATTGAATACATTATTTGAATAACAAGTGTATTGAAGTGTATGAAATAACAAGAATACTATTATCTGATAATAAAATTCGCAACGAAAGTATATAAATAGTTCGTCTTATAATATTATTTGTGTTACAAATTAAATAATAATTAAAAATGATAAGAGGATACAAAGCATTAGACGAACGTAATATTGTTTACGAATGGAAGATATATAACATTGATTCTTTTTTCAATCGTGAAAATGAATTGACTCTTTATTCTTCCCTACTCTCATGGGGAATCAACAGCACCGATACGTGGCGTATTAAGTCAATTTTTAGTTCTGGAGACGATGTTAAATTTTATTTGATGCCGCCGACGGATTACGTATCAAACATAAAAAGTTCATTATGCGTTTTAGACAATAAGAAAGAAAAAAAATTTATAAACAATTATACGTGCAGCTACCTTGAGGCTAAAGAAGGAACATTATGTCTATCGTTATCAAAAAAAACTTTGTTGGATAATAAAGATATATATTTACCCAATAAAACTTTAACGATATGTTTTGATTTAACTCTGTATGGCACTCCTACTACAACTTGCAATAAACTTATGAATTTACCAAAATATCAAATGGCTCACGATTACACAGAACTTTACAATACTAAGATGGGTTTTGATACCATTATAAATGTCGATGATAAAGAATTCCAGGCTCACAAAATCATTTTAATGACACGGAGTCCTGTTCTGGCTGCGATGTTTTCTCATGACATGATTGAGAAAAAAGAAAATAAAATATCAATTCCAGATATTAGTTCAGGGATATTCGAAATGGTCTTGAAGTATATCTACACTGATGAAGTCACTGATCTGGATTTGTATGCTGATGATTTATTAGAAGCTGCGGACAAGTATCAGCTACTGTCACTTAAAAATATTTGTCAAGAATCGCTTAGTGAAAGCTTGGATCTTGAAAATGCACTTTATTCAATGAATTTAGCTGACCGCCATAGTGCCAAAGAGTTATTAGACTTTACTATGCGTTTCATGGCATCAAATATTAGAAACTTTATCGAAACTCAAGACTTTAAAAACCTGGAAGAATCAAATATTACTGAGGCATGTGAATTATTGAAGAAATTATCATGTTATTAGTAAGAAGGATAACAGATTACTAACACAAATATTAAAAATGTATGTGTTTAATGAAATTCTTTACTCCTCTGATTAAACAACTGAATTCAACCGAATTAAAAATTTTAATTCTGTTATATTCTGTCGAATTCTGCAAAACAGAATTAAACTGAATTACAAATTTGAATTTCAATTAAACAGAATAAAACCGATTAAAAAATTTCAAATTCATTTTAATTCAGTTTAATTCGGATTCAGAACCAGAAATTGGAGAATTATTTTCGAATAAATCAGAATTAAACCGAATAGAATTATTTAAATTCGTTTTAATTTGGACAAATTCTGGTTTTCCTGCCGAATTAGACAGAATTCATTTTTAAGTTACGTACCGAATTAACATAATTTATCTGAATTAAATAGAATTAAAAATTTAATTCTGTTTAATTCGATCGAATTCAATTGTTTAATCAGGGTCGACACTATTTTAAATTATTTATTTTATTTTTTATACTTTCAGATAAACTAACAAGGACTATTGAACTTAATCCATTAATTTGGTGCTCAATAATTTTTTTATTATTTACAAACTAATAATTTTTCAATTACTTTAAATATCTTTAATAATTATTACGTCTTTCATAATTAATGCGCATCTTTACTTCTTAAGGTTGAATTTAAAAATTATTTAAAGTTATTGATATCATCTGGTGGCAAAACATTTCTACCTTGTTATAGGATAAAAAATCAACAATAAATTCATTGAGATCTGAGTAATTGACATCTTTCTTACAATAAACAAATAAATTAAAATAATGAAATTTAAAAAAATGCGCGTACTGATTTTTTATTGATCTAAATACGCATTCTTAATTTTTATTTTACTTACATTTTATTTGCTTATTTAAAAATTAAAAAAACTGCCAATCGTTAACTGCATTCACACTTATTACTAATTTTGTATTTTTCTGTCTAATAAAATCTGTAATTTTATAAAATGAAATGAAGTTTTTTCTTCTATAAATTACTTTACTTGTGTTCACTTATTCAAATACAGTTTTTAAAAATGTCGCCAGCTGCGCGCCTAAAGCGCCGCCAATTCAAATTTACTAAACTAAATTCTATGGACTTGTCAATAACCAATAAATTTTAAATCACATGGATTATTTTTTGTTGTTTATTTGACGTGTCTCCTATGTCATATCATTTATAAAATGACGTGACAAATTCAATTAATCAACAAAAATCTATCGACGTGGTAATTTTAATTACTATCCTAATTATTTAAATTTTAATTAATTAACTCTCTACTATTTCATCATTTCATTATTTTTTACTGACATGATGACGTGTCAATTCATTTGTTACAACAATATATTGCAGATAACTGGATAAAACAAACCCAGGAAATGTTATTGAGGCCCATATATTTATTCTGAAGACTATTTTTTTTTCTGTTCATCAAAAGAGAAGTAAAAAAAATAAAAAATGAGGCGATCACATTCTGGTGAGAGGGGTGAGACATTTACTAATTAAAATCGTGTTATTCAATGTACTTATCATGTAAAATTATTATTTTCAGCTGGTTACAGCTACGAGCCCCTGCCAACGTCATCGCGAACTCACCTGGAGCACGAGAATGATCAACTGGAAGATGATCTTAGTGATAAAATTCATGCGCTTAAAACTTTGTCTATTGATATTGGAACTGAAGTTAAATATCAAGACAAAATTCTCAGAGATATGGTAGCGATCTTTGCTTACTCATATTTATTATTTTTAAAATTAAATATGAAAGTTAAAATATCATGTACCTGAAGATCGGAACGTTTTTCACGCATGATCCTGAAGTTAGCAGACAATTAAAATTTTTTTGATTTTTTTTTCAACAAATCAATTACAAAAAAACAACAAATAAAAATATGAACATGTAGAGAATTTAAAAAACTACAGGTGCAAATTTTTCAAATATTTTTTTTTCACTAATTTATTGCTTAAAAAAAAATCCAAAAATTATCAGACGTTGGTTAACTTCAGTATCATTTTTCACGCAACGAAAATGAAAATAATTCATGAAATTTGTGTCTAAAGGCGAATTTAAGGATAGTTGGGGGTGGCCTGTCATTTTCGGGTGACGTGCGAAACATTTCCGAAATCTAGATCCAGTAGATTTTTTACTTTTCATTTATTTTTTCTTATTTTCGTTCCGGGAAAAACGTTCCGATCTTCAGGTACATAAAATATCAGATACCCGACAATTGTTTTTTTAAATCAATTGTCAGTCTGCTGCTCCAATATTTTTTTACAATTGAATTATTTCTACTTTTATATTTTTTTAATATGATATTTTATCTATAATCAGTAAATATGACAATGAAGTTTCATTTTTATGAAATCTATGAAAAAAATTTTAGACATTTTTGTAATAGAGAAATTTATATAAATAATTTTTTAAATGGAGCTGGAGACTGGGTACTGAGTTCTGCGTCTTAGAGAACGTGCAGTCAAAAATTTTTAAAAGGCTGTCGTATAAATAAAAAAAAATTTGTCTGTTGATAGTTCGCTGTTATAATTGAACCCTAATTATTTTTTATTTATTCCAGGATGATGATTTCGAACGAACAAGTGGTTCGCTGACGTCCTCCGTAGCTCGAGTGATCAGAATGGCCAAAGCTGGACACAATTACTATATAATATATTTATTTTTATTCGCTATTTTTGTCTTCTTCGTTTTATGGATCGTGCTAAAATTCCGCGGGTAAATTAATTATTTAAATAACACAATAAATATATCCATTACTGTAATTTTTATCAAATAAGTCAATTTTTATGATAGATATTTGTAATTTAAATATAATGTATATAAATTATTTTTCTCTCAATTGAATTTACGTTTTCTTTATTCACTTCGCAAACTATTACGATAAATTTCTCACCAAAAATTCCATACTCCATAATAAAAATTCTATTTTTTCCGTACCCGTATCTCAACTTATCAATTATCAGAAAACTGAACTAGATTCTCATATTTTCTCATGAACGTTATCTGCATTTACTTCCTACTGCAATTACCGCTCGCTCGACTGCCTAAAATTAACAATTAAATTTAAAAATTCAAAACATCAGTATATTTTTCTCTTTTTATTTCAATTATCAATTATTTCATTCATACATTGCAGATCAATATATATATCTATAAATAAAATATGCGACTTGTGCGTAAATTAATCGGCAACTGAACAATTAATTAATTAATTAATTAATTGCTAATTTCCATAAAAATTGAGTCATAATTTTAAAAGTCATATTAAATATTACATTTTTTTTCGTATAAATTTATTTTAAATCAACATAAGCGCGTATAGTAAATGATATAAAATAAATGTAACTTTTAACTTTATTTATAAACAGAAAATAAGATGATAATATAATAATAATAATAACATACCAACGTATTTATTAATAGTTATAATTAATAATAATAATTAAATTATTATATAGTTTTTTTTTTAATGTAACGAAATATTAGGCCTTTGTTAGCGTCGTAATTTATCTTTATGATACGTAATATCAAAAAAGAATAGCTATCACTCGAGCTATGTACTTTATATATTTAATTTAATTGCAACACAAAAGCCAAGTTAAGACTCATGGTGGGCTACATACATCAATTTTCTTCATTTTACTGTCATAACAATAGTTATAATCACATTTTAAAATAATAATAATAATTAAAGATACGTTGTGTTAATCAGTAATAAATTACACGCTAAAATTACCGAGTAAAAATAGATATAAAAAAAAAAAAGAAAAAAAAATGATCAAATTTCATTCCGCTTGTCCGTACATAAAAAAGTACAAAATTTATTATTATTACACTACGACAAAATAGTTATTTTTTTTTTTAACCATTGAAATCGTTATGGTGATGAGCAACTTATGGGACAGAAACGGATACTATAATACGTTAAGTAATTAATAATTATAATGTAATTAATATTAATAGTAATAGTTAATGGAGTAATAATTATTATCAGATAATATACATGTATAATAATTTTTATAAGCTAATAATGACATGAATGGCAACAGAATGGCATATGAAAATCAAGTCAATGTTTATTTTTTTTTTCTTTTTATAATTTTTCTTTTTTCCTCAACTTTATTTTTCCTCGAGTTTTTTTTTCCTCTTGAAAAATAAAAAAGTAGCCCACGCGATGAGAAAATAATGTATGATTATTTTAGCAGCTTATCTGATTCTGTCTGTACATGATAGGCGATTATGGTCCGTTATGGATGTTGACAACAATAATCTGAAAATTTTTTATCAATTATTTATTATTAATTGATTATAATTATTGTTATTTAATTAATTACCTAAGAATGATAAGGTGTAACATAAGTTGATGGAAATAATCCTCGTCTATTTCCGATTTCCCCATGCCACCAGTGCTGATCCGTGCGATCTGTGACGGTGATAACGTCACCTCTCCGGAACTCAAGTTCACCGGGTTCTTGTGGCGTAAAATCATACAGCGCTTGTACTAAACACTGAAAACAATATAAAAAAATAAAATAATTTATCAGTGACACGTCAATGCCGAAGCTATAAATCGTTAATTGGTTGATTAATTACCTCTTCTGGTATCATGTCACGCAGCTTAACGTCCTGAGAACGTGACACCGATGCCGTGCGGTGATATTCAACTAATTCGTTAAGGCTACTGAACTTTACGACCCACAAAAAAAATTTACCCTGCGCGTCTCTCAGGACTTTGAAGTGTTGGACTCCGTCAGAACATCTGAGGAATTTAAATCCCATAAATTACTAATCTATTTTAATTATGCCGTGAATGATAATAGAAAAAATATATAAAAGTAAACATACTTGACAGATAATGAAAAGTCTCCAGGAGAACTCTCGCTGATTCTTATCAGAAAGGCACCCTCGTGTTTATTAGAGAGCAGTCTTTCTGCATCAGCTCTCGTTATCCGACCATAGTACCAACTAAAAAATAAATTTGCTCTCAAATAGGGCCAGGATTTGTGCGTTGATTTAAAAATAATTAATAATTAGTGGTGTAAAATTTTTTATACTACGGGGAAAATATTGGTCTTATGAAAAAAGTTTTCAAACAAAAGTTGTAGGGAATTTAATTTTACAAAAAAAATGTCTCTTATAATTTTTTCTTAGGACTACTAAGAAAGCCGTAATTTCAAAATTAAGATTTTCATAATTCCCCAAATTTTGAATCATTCATTATGAATCTTAATTTTTGAATTACGGTGAAAAAATTGGTCGTACAAGAAAATCATAAGAGACATTTTTTTTAGAAAATTAAATTTCCTAAAACTTTTGTTTGAACACTTTTTTACTAAGACCGATATTTTCCCCGTAATATCAAAAATTTGAACTATTCATTTAAAAAATAAGGCAAAAATCTTCTCCCTACTCATAAATTATTTGAATTTAAGCACAAGCGTAAGGTAAGAGACCTAGTACCTGATCAGTGAACTAGTATCCGATCACTCCACGTATTTGTATATCTATATTTAATAAAATTTAGTATATATAGGTATACAAATACACTAGTGATCAGATACTAGGTCTCTTACCTTAAATATAAATAAAAATATATGATTTCTTACTCATGATTTTTCATCTCAATGTAATTACTAGGTATCAAACCTTCCTTTGAATCCAACTCAGCTCTGTACCAATTCATGTCATCCTCCATATTCAGAATCTGTAAATAAATTGACCTTAATTAGACCCAATTTCAATACCAAAAAATAAAAAAAGATTAAAAAATAAACTAGCGATAAATACTGGATATAAATTCCAATCCAAAGTAATAAAAGTCACTTGTAGTGACACCCAAGTAGAAACAGTATCACGGTATCATGTGATTATCACAAACAAAACGATAGCATATGATCGCATGTTTAAATTTATAAATAAACCCATACACACTTATACATAATATTTAAACAAACCTTTAAAACTTGATTTCTACGAAAACTCAACTCGTCCTCAGCTGTTGCTGTAAAATCATGTTTTGCCGTAGCCTCCATTCTTGATGTCAAAAATAGCAATTAAATAGATCCGGAATTTTACTGGCTATTAACTTTTGTATAAATAATTACCACAATAAATAAAACCTTGAAAAAGTCTTTTTAAAAAATACTCGGTCACCACGATCGCGATCACGTTTCACTTATCGCTGGCGATTAAAATCCAGCAGAATAATAACCACAGTTTAAATAAAATCTAAACGTTTTTTTTAAATTTAAATAAAGGTTATTAGTTGTGCAGACAATAGACAAGGTTGATAGATTTTCTCTTGACTTATTTAGCCTCCCCCCAGGCTCCAAAGCACTTCTTTTCAGAACAAGTGTACACTGGCTATAACAATCTTGCTTATACTTAATATCTATACTTTTAACTCGTGTGTGTCCTATTTTAAAACTCGTCTACTAAATAATCACAACAATTATTTTAATTAATCCACTGATCTGTCAGTATGTAGAAAATTATTTATATTTTAGTTATTTTGTGTACTTACTTAAAAAAAAAATAGTAATTTACATTAAACTGTCACTTGTAATGCAATACGCATTTATTATGTATGTATATATATATATGTATGTATATGTATATATATTAATACTTATGAGCACCCATGACGGTGTTTGTCTTATTATCAGACATAAAATATTCTCTCTCGTTTGGTCTCGCGAGTTATCCTGATCTATAATCCGTGATGTCCTGATATTAATAAAATATAATAATAATAATAATAATAATAATAATAATATCAATAATAATAATAAATTGGTGTAAGATACGAGGATGAGGATGACGAGGACGACAACGACGACGACGGCGGATGCCTCGACCACCTCCTCAAATTAAATTCCTCTGCGCAGGCACCTTTGCGTCGGCACCCTCTCTCTCTTTCTCTCTCGCTCCCTCTGGATCTCCGTTCCCCAGACTCAGACTTTAACCAACGACTACTATATGGTTATATGTCCTGGTGTATTAACACTGACGTCACATTCGAGATTATTCCACACACACTACCAGCGCACTAAATATATACACTACATTCGACAAAACACTTGTTTTTTTTTATTTTTTTTATTTCAAATATCTGCTTATAAATAAACGTCACTTTTTTAAAAGCATCGATACGTCATAGATTTATGACTAGTGCGCTATGATACTTTTTATTATCATTAGAAAATAAATAATTATTTATCATAAGTAAAATTTATTTTTAAAACACGCGGTTTATTATTTTATTTATTTAATTGTTGATTATTATTTTTATCGGACTATTTTTTTGACGTATTGATACGCATGCGCGTTCGCCGCCATTTTTCATTGCGCCATCTTATTTTTTGATATTTAGATTTTAATTATCTTTTAATTTACAATCATTTTTTTTTAATTACTTTTATCAGACGTCTAGCTGTCAAGTTTGGGAATGCGCGCGTTTATAATTTGAATTTGAAATTTTGAAATTTTGAAATTTAAAAAATTTAAATTTTATTATTAATATAGAGATAGAGGTATGAGTTTTTGTGTGGATGTGAGGTAATTGATGTCGGACAATAATATTTATTCATGATACATATTAAAGTATGTACTGGCGTAGTAATACACGTGCAGTAGCGCGGAAATTAAATTATTTGTGATACCGATGTCAGTTTGCTGTTGCGAATAACTTGTTGCCATAAATAATAAAGATAACGAGGTTTGTTATGAAATAAACAATTATTTAGCAGCAATGACGCATTGACTTTAATTCTTTTTTTTTTTTATTTAAACAAATAAAAAAAATCTGTGACTATGATTTATTTAAATAATTATAAATTTGTCTTTTTGATCGGCCCCCCGGTAAACCCATGAATAATTGCGTGTTCACTTCCTGTTCTCTATATCCGCTTTACTGTTGATGCCAGACAACTTCCGCCCACACTCAATAAAAAAATAGTGAATTGTGTGCAATTCGATTAAGATGACTATCCTGCTGTCATTATTTTATTTTTAATTCACTTATTTATTTATTCATTTATTAAATAATAAAATTCAAGGAGGCGCGAGTCGTAAAAAAAATGTATTCAAATTTTTGGCGCTAGTCTTGTGGAAATAATTTTAAATTTACGTCAGAAACTGACGTCGACCTTGCGCTGACATTAACAATCCTCATTGTAATTACCATGTACAAGTACATTACATTTACACTTTACAGCTCTTTTGCAACAGATCTCGTACTCGTGATTAGACACTCGGGTGTTAAAAAAAAAATGAAAGCTATGAAAAATTTTTTACTCAAGATTACTCGGTATTGGGCGCCGTAAATCTCAAGGTAGATGGAAATATCGATTGGGGCTTCGAGAAAACCCGTAAGAGAAATTAAGAAAGGTGAAGTAAAAAAATAAAAAAAAGGTACAATCGAGCTGTCAGATGATGAAAGGCATTCATGAGATATTTAACAGTTTTTAAATTTTTTAGCTGCGGATCGTAAATAAAATGCGGCGTAAAAACTACCAAGTGATAAACACTTTTTTCCACGTGCTGAAATATTACGCGTGAGTTATTTTTCCTTAGGGTCAGCGATCTTACAATTTCACGTGAACTCATGTTTCCACCTTTACTTTATATTTATATATATATTCATATGTATCTATATGTCTAGATATATATATATGTATATCCATTTATATATAACTGATCGATTGCTCCAACAAATATTCCATGAGTTGAGATGCTCGAGTGACTCACGTGTCTTCCCCACTAGTCAGTGTCATGTTGCCCTGAAGCTAAACTAAAGATCTACAGATACCTCTCTCATATAATATGAATATGAGTAGACAACTTATATTTTTTTACTACTTATTTCTGAAATTAAAAAAAGAAATCATTATTTTTACCTGAAAATACTCCAAAAATAAACAAGTTAATAAAATGGTGCGAATTCCTGGGTAACGGAATTTATGGGACTTTTTATGCGTCAACGAAACCCGGAGGAAAGGCACCAGACAAAAGTGACTGTTGAAATATTTTGTATATGTAGTTTAAGTTAATGGTTGGTACAGTTTAGCTTCAGCTACCTAACATAACAACAACTAAACATAACTCAGCTACAGCTACACAGGAACATTCTGAGCTGACTCGATAAGAGTGAGACCGTAAATGGAGTTTTTCTACCTGAGAAACTGAGAAAGAGACTGATAAATTTGTGCCAGAACCCTGACGTCATCTTCTGACGCAGGACGGAGAGTTTATAGCAGTGGGTTGTTATCCAACGAGCAGAAACCATCAGCATCAGCCATATTCTTCACTGCTTATACTTTTTGCTGCTGATGCTGATCCTGTATATATATTTATATATTATTCTAGATGACTTGATAGCAAATCTATAATAATATTCAGACCAAGAGACATCGCTCATTTACATAATTCCTTTTTTCTCTTAATTTTTTTCGGGTATTTTTAAACTCCCTCAGTATTTCCATCTCGTTATTTTTTATTTCAAAATAAATAACAACAATAATAATAATAATTATTGTTATTATTATCAAAAAACGTTTGCTAATTTGGAGTGAAATCGAGGCAAGAAAGTGCTGCCACCTAGAATAATGAGACAGTTGATACAAGAGAAACCTGTGCGGGTTTACCTCGACTTTATAAAGATTAAAATAGACATATGTTGGGTTGCTGGTGGGTCTGGTGTAGACTCCACTCTGGGAACTCAACTCGAGTGTACACTGTACGAAAATCAACAGATACTTAAATGCAAACGTCTCTGCTCACATAAATGGATCGTTGTAACAGGTGTTTTTAGCTGACAGAGAGGGGGTTTTCACAGGTGGCCCTCAACTCACTCACCGCTTTCATCTGTATAAAGTATAAATGTAAACACACATACATTTATATATATTTTTATACATAAAGAAATTTAAAGCACAAAGCCCCGTACGAGTGAGAGCAGGAAATCTCGCGATACGTATTGCGATATTTATGAAAATAGTTTTAGCTCCACAGAATTTTTCAACGTTATGTACATAAAAATTGTTGAGAGAGAATTCTCTTAGGATCATTAGCGTGAACCACGAAGCATGGAATTCTTGACCACTAAGAACCATCCGGTTGAGTCTACTCAACCGATCTCAACATTCGGCCTGGCCGCAATCTGCGGCCGCTGGTTTTCCCGATCTTTCTGCTAAATTGCGTTAGAGTAAAGTCCAAGTATCAGCATCAACAATAACCTCGTCATCAGAAGCACCAGCAGCAGAAGCAGCTCAAGATGGCTTATAGCAAATGTCCTTTGATGAATTTAATTATTATAATCGCCAGTCCGCATTCAAATTTATATTAAAAACATCAGCAGTCAGAGACAATTTAAATATCCTCTGATGTCTGATATATACATAAATATATTTATCGGGCTTGGCAGTCAATCGGATTAACTGACCAGTCGAAAATAATTTCGACACATCTCATACTCTCACTGGACTATTTTACATTCCGTGGACATATATATAGATATAGATATAGATATATATGTATATGTATACGCAGCCCGAAATAGAATAGAATAGGATATTGGACCCGACTGAACCGAACTGGACTGGACTGGATGATAGAAGTGTAGAATGTGTTGGTTGATATGCACATCCATATATTTCGGATACATAATTGTATAGTTATATAACACATATGCGAGTGTATATATTTGGGCCGGACACGTTGTCAATGTTTGAGTGTTATCGACGTGCAATTGAAGCAAGGAAAGGCAATTAGTAACAGCAATGATTAATTAATCAAGTACATTTCCATGTTCCATCACGTTCATGTGTCCATCCACTGTATGCTTGCATGCATATATATCTCTCATTCCATATATATCATCCACCCTCAATATTACTATTGACATTTTATATACATTTTCATTATTATTTCAATATACTCCTGTCATTAATAATCTCCATATTCATTTTCCTCGTTACTATTTATCAAATTATAATATTAATAGCAACGAACCATACCTACAGTCATATATTTGTGTAAAAAATTGTGAGAGTGACAAATAGGCGAAAATTAGGCCCTGCAGCGGCTAATTCGGATGATAAATCAACGTCCAGCCTCCGACTCACCTCAACTAATATAATGTACATTACATATGTGTTGTATTGTATGTAATGTTAAGTGTATATATGTATATATAGGTGAAGAGCACCGTACCGTTTATCCACTGGCAGATCCCGCTATTTCATGGGAATCGAGAGGGGATGAGAAACGTTGTTGTCGCGGACTACTCGACCCATATAAACGATGCGAACAGAACAGTGAACGAACCACGCGTGGCTGATGCGACACACATATACATATATACATACATACATACTTACAATATATAAACAGAAGAGAGGAAGACAAGAGTCATCTCTCTGGTAGTATAGTAGTATCTGGCAAACGGGAGCAGCACGTGCGCGCTTACGTGTATCATAGTAGCGACTCTTATAGTATCCATGGCATGGGGGTCGGGGGTGGGTATTGTGTTTAGTCGGATTGACCGATCATCCGGCCTGCTGATGTACAATAACTCAAAACAACTGTCTGCTATTATATATCTGCCTCTGCTCAACTCATATCACCAAAGTGACAACAACTCTATCCCTACTACCCAATTATTTTCTTCTTACTCTGTCTCCCTCTTTCTCTCGCTCCATTATAATAATAAACATTCGGCTTCGGCTTCGACTTCTTTAATAACAAACTCTCTTGTTCCCTCTCTCGCTTACACTAATTCCCTCCTTGCCCTGGTGGTATCGTCGATGATTCGCCAACCAGTGTAGTATCGGTAGTCTACTACAGCCATGAGCAGGCCATTAATTTAATGTCTCACGGCCATTCACCTAGAATTATTATACTACAACACAACACACAGAAAACCAATACGACAACGGCGCCAGGAATCATCGTATTACTATTACTACTATTATGTATTATTATTATGTTCATTCATAAATTCTTATCTCACAAGTTTACTAAACGGTCGATAGAAAAATAACGTGGATCGTGGGCGAGTCATTGTTTTGCGTTTACATATTATTAGGTAGCATGCACGGATATACCATTTGCTTGTGTACATGTGTTACACATATGCACTTACAAATATATATACATAAAAGTGTGTGTGTTGCTGATGTTTAATATACGAATATATAGATGTAGTACGTAGTACATGCGAGTAGCTCGAGTGATCCGAGACGTCACGTGCTCTCTTATGTTTACACTGAGCCAAGTGGTGTTGCTGACCTGGGTCAAGGTTGCCCCAATGGCTTTCGTAATCTTTGATTTAGATAACATGCTCTTTACAGTTATTGTATATATTTACTCTTGCATATAATTTACGTGTGTATTTAAAATTTAAACCGACTGCTCAATAACGACAACCTCCAAATCAACATCGACGTCATCATCATCATCATCATCATCGTCGGTAATAAACACACTTGTGCCACTTACTACTCACTGTATTGATCAATTACTATTTCAAAATAAAACCCAAGTATTATTGATCACTGATCCAATTAACTGGTAATTAACCGCGAGGTATTTAATTAGCTGTATCAATACCTGTGCAATCTGATTGATTGAGTTTATGATTTGATAATAAATTAATACGAAATATCAATGGGGATTAATTTTCGGAGCACTGATTTACTCGAAGGACAAAAGCACTGTTGTGTGTCTGCAGACTCTGTCACTGTCACTGTCATATATCTTAGTAGTTTAAGTTCCCTAAAGTTATTTATATCACATCGGCTTAAGCTCAAGCTCATTAGTAGAGTCATCAATCTGAGCGGTACCGACGGTCTTACCCGCGACGGTGGCGTATATTACACCACTCGTATACATAATACTATCGAATCCGCAGTACGATACCACCGCGACGACTACTACTACTACTACAAAAACAAGTGTACTCCACTTTCATTCAGTAATTCTAAAAATAAGCTGCTGCCGATTCACAACGCATGAATGACAATCGAGTTGTAGGGAATGGAAGGACGTAGTGCGGATACGGGGAATTGAATTCTTCGTCCTCTACACTATACATACATATATATATATATATTACTACACTCCATCCATCTATATATATATATCTATATATCTTTTCCCTATCCCTCTCACTCTAGCTTTCTCCTTTCGTCGTTGGTTGACCCTGAAATTTTGCGAAAATCGATTAACATAGACTGTTACATAAATCTGTGTTACACCAGCTATCTCACCCATTCTCTAGCTCCTGAATGCTAATTCTCAATTGGGTTATATATATAGCAAGGGCAGTGGGTACTGTCATGGTAATTTTTAATTTAAATTGTTCCAAGTGATGACTTATTTTTGAGATCACTTTAAAGCCTTTCCCATCGGTCGCTGATGACGATGACGGAAAATGTGATAGTTTTTGCTTGAGATAACTCAGATATCGATCTCATCGAGATCCCCTTGGTACAAGCATGCCAAGTAAAGCAGTTCAACGTGAGTATGACAGCAGCAGGGGCGGATCATCCGATAAAAAACATTTCCCGGATAGGACGATGCTACGCTTACAACATCAGCTCATACTTGGGTCCTTCTATCTTTATATAATCGATATACACATACATCGATATATACACACTCACCCACACTTTTATTTATTTTATATACAATAAGTTATAAAATATGTGGCGGTTCAATACATCTTTTAGTTGTTGCCTAATATATATACATATATAACACATAAATCCAATAACTTTACTCTTCCTCTTTGGCTTTACAATATATATTTTAGTTGGTTCTCGTGAAAGAATTTTTAATAAACGCATATTTTAGCCTTTATTAGACGGATAAAAAAAATTTACTTTAATTTGCATAAAAAAATTTATCCAGTCGTAAGTTTGAAGGAAAAATTGATAGTAAGTGATAAAATTATAAATAATTTTTTCTATTATGGTTATTGGAAGTAATTTATTTAAAGTATGACCGTAACATTAATTTGAAAAAAAAAAAAAAAAAAAGAAAAAAATCGCTTCAAAGTAACGAGATTTATTAATAAAACGCCAAGTAATTTCCGCAGATCAATAATTGATAACAACTTTAATGTCATGAATTACTTTTTTTATCAATTAAGTTTAAAAATATCCGAGTCCTTTTATTGATAATTTTTGTGGGTGACAGCCCTATGAGGACGTCATTAGAAGGACAAGTCAAATTGATTGACAGAATATGAAGGACGCAAAAAAAAAACCCAAGTTCATATGTCTATACAATAATAATTTCTTTATTTATGTATACACTAGGTGTGTGATATATATTTACCTCTGAAAATTTGAATTATTAGAAAAAATATAAAAATTTTCAGTCATTGAAAATAAATTTTGGAGTACACTGTTAAAAATAATTTGAAAATTACAATACAAAAAGAATTGAATTTTCATAACTAGATATTTGAATTGTGTTTTCAATAAAAAAAGCTTTAAATTTAATATACGTAATTTAATAATCAAGCTGGTATTCAAAATTAAGAAAAAAAATATGAATTTTAATAAACGTACTGAAAATTTATACTTGATTTTTAAATTTTCAAAGCAAGTATTGAAAATCCTAAAACATATATTGAAATTTAATAATTCTATTTGAAATTCCATAATACTCATTTGAAAATTCAAAAAAAAGTATTTGAAAATCCAGTGTTAATTTGAAAATTCAAAAACGTCTATTTTAAATTCTATATGAAATTAGTAATGAAATTTCAAGCACAAATGTATGTGTTTATTGCGTTATATACAATCTTTGAAAATTCAACCAATTTTTAACTTCCCGCTAAGAAAATTGTAAATTTTCAAAAATTCAGGAAGTTATTGGTTTCGGTCCGATTTACGAAAATCGAATTTTCATCAGATATCGACGTTTTGAGGTCCTAGGAAGCTATTCTGACTAATTTCAAGATGATGTCCGAGTGTATGTATGTATGTATGTACGTACGTATGTAAATACCTGTATCTTTTGAACGGATGAACCGATTTTGAACTTTAAGGTGTCATTCGACGCGGCTTGTCAATATCTTGAAGCTGTAAGAAAATTGAGCTTGATCGGTAGGGCTCGTTCAGAGATATTTCAAAAATAAAATTTTTTCAAAAATGTTTTTTTTGGATAACTTTTAATGTGCTCGATGGATTGATTCAAAAATGGACTGGGCTCTAAAGCTTTAGAAGCCGCGCCGAATACCACCTCAACCACCAAAATCGGTTCATTCGTTCAAGAGAAACCGTTGTCGAAAGAATTAAAAAAAAATTTTTTTTTTATGTTTTCTGAAATATCTCAAAAACGACTCGATAAATCGAATTCAAAATTTGATCAGCTTTAGAACTTGATAAAATGCGTCGATTGCCACCTCAACCGTCTCGATCGGTTTATTCGTTTGAGAGATATCGCTGGAGAAAAAAATGGTAAAAAACGTTTTTTTTTCGAAAACAACAGCTCGAAGAGCTCGAAAATGTATTCACAATAATGTTGTCGAGGTTCTTGAGCTCGAAAACAGCGGGAAGTTTTGGGGCTGGCCCACAGGGTCAACTGACACACCGATTTTTTTTTTCAGTGATGATTCGTAAATTTTCAAATAATTCGAAGTTTGAATCTAACATTTCGATTCGATTCGATACGAGTAATTCGTAAGTTTGAATTATTCGCACACCCCTAGTATATATGTACATATTTATGGTAATAATAATAGTAATAGTAAGTAATAATAAATAAACAGCGATTGACATTTGACACGAGTTGTTTTAATATCAAGGTCATCGTATTGTTTGTGACAATAAAATATAAAAAATGAAATAAAATAAAACAGTATCACATACAATTGGATTTCGTAGAATAATAGAGACGCAAAGCGAATGACCTGTTGCTGAGACAATAAACCATTCAACGATCAATAGCTTTATTTTTTTAATTTTTATGAGATTACATCCGCGTACTACAGACTAATAATATTTATTTCTCTAATTATAATTATACATAAATATATACAGCTTTTTATAGACCAAGTGTTTTAATAACTTTTAGTAAATTTAATTATGAGTAACAAAAATTAATCATAGTAATTTTTGAAGCGTCAGCAGCTTCAGTATGAAGACTGAAGACCAAATACGAGGAACAAGTTGAAAATCACTGGCGTACTTTATCAAGCCCAGCTGCAGCGATATTAATATCTACAGATAAAAATTACTGGCTCTAAAAAATTATAAAAATAATATTGACAAAAATATTAGACAAAAAACTCGACTTTTTTTTTTTTAAAAAAGACAACGGGTAAAAAAATGAATAAAGATAAATTCCAATTAAAAAGTATAAGTAAAAAAAATAATGAGCTGAGCCAGTGGATATGGAAGTTGTTAAATGTGCCCAGTGATTCTCATGATAATTAAAAAATCACAGTGTATATTTAAATCTATAAAAGTACGTGGAATATACGCGTTGGAATGAAGTCTGGCAACCCTGCGCGGAGTTTAACTTGCGGGGTTGAATTTCAAACGTTTGCAGCAGCAGCAGCAACGATACGAGGGGCTCACGCTCACACACCAGCTCTACACACAATACACACACACACACACACACACATACACCCACACATTTATGGAGAGACGTGGTGTGCAAAGCATTACATGTAGAGGGGACCAAGTAAAGTGAAGGTTTCGTATTGTGTCGGTGGTTGTGTGCTGCCTTAGCTCAGCTCGTTCTTGCTCACTCAGTATATGCCGTAGCTGGTTGGTTCTATACTTACATTACTCGGTATATAATATAACGGTGCCGTCGACGGCAGTGGTGTGCTGTAGAGCTGTACTCTGTATAGGAGACGACGGCCATGCTGCGGGCTTATGGACGCCTGGTAGGCGGACAAACAGAGTGGAAAACTGACGGCCCCTTCCTTTACTTATATTACTTGCCAGGTTGGGTTCAAGTTCCGTCACCGGTTCGACGATTTTACCGTCGCACGAATATCCATAGCCAACACCAGCGAGGCCTAAAAATATTATCCATCCTTACGCTGCTCCGAAAAAATTTACCGAAAAAAATACATTTATAAACTTTAATGAATATTCTATAGCCCGCTACAAGTTTATGTATCCGGGGATTGATAGTTTTCTTTCCGAGAGATGCATAATTAACTAGGGCTGGCCTGTGATCTTTGACCCTTTGTTATCTATATCGGGTTATCCCAAAATACTTATTGCAGCGCATAGTAATGACTCTACCTGAAAATAATTCGAAAAGAACCGACTGCTATGCGGGAATACCGAAAATACCGAGTAGAGAAGAGGGCTCGGATTTAAATTTAAAACCACTTAAAATAATTACCGGGCAAAAAAAAAAACATTAAGTGATTTTATTTTTTCCTCAGTAAAGCCATTTTAACATTTCCTAATTGCTAAAGTAATTAAATAAATATTAGTGTGTAATGTTTATGCATTTATATTGAATGACAATAATAAAACATATATATACATATAAAAGCAACTGTTGTACATATTTATCTATTCTATAAACGTAAAGTTAGTTGGGTGTATAGCATGATTCGCTCAGCACTTTCCATCAGTATGCCTGGCTCAAGTTAACCGATGGATAGGAGGCGAGCGGAACGCGAGGATGTTAGTCTTGGTCTTATGGCAGCAGCACAGAATAGCGTCGCCGTGGTGTGCTGCCGTGTGTGTAAGTCTCCATGTACATAGACGGGCTGTCATGCCAGTGAGGACTGAGTAGAGAGCAGAGCGGGACGGAGCTGAGTGTAAGATAGAACAGATAAGAAAGACGACAGCGAGGGTCCGGGCGAGAGAGTGAGCGCGTAGCAGCCCGATGGTGGTGGTTTCCTCGTCGGCTGTGATGGTGTTGGTAGAGCGCCATTGGTGTAGAGATAAAAGGCTGGGGTGTGCAGTAGTGTGCAGTGGGATTACCACCGACACGGACAGCACACCATCAGCCGACGAGGAGCCGTCCCACGGACAACTGCCGAGTACTTGCCGTTCGCACACTCCTAAACTCTATATATACCTCGTGCATGCGCGCGCATAACTTTGCCATCTGTGTACTTGTACATAATACCATTGCACGGGCTCTTTCTCATACACATTCGTGTTGATCCACATCCACACATGTACCAACACAACACTGCATCCTACATGCTGAAGACTGTGGAGTATAGACGCATCATCCTACACCTACATTGTATTACACGGTAGAAGCTATGGAAGCTATACTCTGTACTCTTTATTGTAGTACTGGATGTGTCATGATCATGATATTCTTCTACATCTATTATATCCACTCTACTCTTATCTTGTCTACTTTGTTAGATGCTGATCATATGTGAAACTGGTGTATAGGAAGGATGGCGTCGCGATGCCGACGTATCATCCTGACTCAATACTACAGTCGTGTCATGTACATCCACGTCTCAAATGCTGACATACGTCAAGATATCTGGTATTAGTATGTAACAGTAGCAGCAGTAGCAGCAGCAGATGTAGATGATGTAGAAATAGGAGCTGCCAAAGTAAAGCCAGATAGATGTATGTTTGTATCTACAATATGTATTATAAAGTAAATTTACGAGGACGTATCGGTGGACATTTGCACACGAGGATTGGATAGTATTTGAAATTTAACGGCAATATATATCTGGTAGAAGCAGGATCGGAGCAGTAGCAGCAACCCCTGTTGTGTGGTGGCACTGGTGCTTCAATACCAACGTGCGGTGATGGAGATTGTACGGGCTTGGGTACTGTACGGCCTATACGGGTGCAGCAGCTGAATCCCCCAGTGCCAGGACACAGCACATACTACTGCTGTACGAATGAGGCTACAAGCGAAAGCTCTCTCACGTGTATTGTGGTGTATTAAGGCTGTTTGTTCCACTCGTACATGCTGGCTACCACTACAGACTACTCCAGCCTTACATTCTGCTTTACGCCTGGCTCTGTACTGCCTCTGTACTTGTATGTATTCATCGGTGTATTTATACAAAAGCAGTAGCGTGCACTCGCGCATATCCTTCACGTGCATTTAACATCCATCATATGCATTAATATATATATATATATATATATGTATAAATAGAAGTAGAGTGGATAGGACTGGAGTCTGGAGTAGTCAAAAGGATCGAGTCCAGCAGCGTAACGACCATGAGAGTCAGAGTCAGCAGAGAGCGAGTTGGAGCTCGCGATGCCAGGCATCGGTTCGGTACGGGGCTACGGCACTGGGTTGTACCTCCCAGGCAGCCTCAACATCGATTTCTAGTCGCTTACCCAGCAGCACGATCGAGCGAGAGAACGCCAACTCTACAACTACACTCTACCGACGACTACCACCAAGACTAGACTACACCAACCAACCAAAGCCTTCCTATGCCGATACAACGCACACTCTACTCGTGTAGATAGATAACAAAATATATGCCCAGAATTATATTCTCACTAACAAATAGAGAATCCGGTTTTCATATTTCATATATTTTTTAGGAGCACTCCTGAATTTTATATATAAATTGTATGAAGAGTACTCGGGATCGGGGTCTGACGGAAAGATTTCAATTGGACCCGAAGGCTCCAACAAGGGTGCAAAGCATTAAAAGTAGTTTTGTAAGATTCTGTCTATTCTGTGTGCGTGTGTGGAAGCAGAAGTAGTAGGGAGCGCAGAAGGAGAGTTGAGTCGGACGTTGTCGAGGTTCCCGGGGCCCGGGGGGACGGAGGCGAGGGACAGTTGGCGTGGAAGGTCGGTTGCGCGAGCAACGTGATACGTGAGCAAATGTGTGTGTGTGTGTGTGTGTGTGTGAGTGTCGGCTTCGGCTGGCTCTTTACTTGGGGAATTATTTAAAATGATGATGCCACGGTGGGGAGACCCAGTTGGTACCGACTTTGCTGCCCTCGTCCGGGTGATAAGCAAACTATTCCCAACGCAAATGGACTTTGCTGGTGCTTTATACTCGTAGGCACTGTCGAGCATTGAGAGTTACATCCAACTCTCTCCTCATTCTCTGTACGTCTATACTAATCCGAGATCTCTGTGCTGTTCTGTTCTCGTTTCGCGAGCGAGCCGTATTATCATCAGCGCGCTTACAATAATACTAAGCCAACAGCCAGCGTGCGAGCGTGTGAGTGAGTGTGAATATTATTATCATCATCGGCGTGTATGCGCGTGTCTTTAAACGAACCCCGCACCTACATGACTGACTCTGATTGTCACAACCAATACAACTTTTGTGCCCGATAAAAAAAAAATTTACGTATACCGTAGACGCACCGAAGTGCATCGTGGCTCCAACTCTGATAACTGGTGAGCAATCGGTACCTACATACATTTAAATAGAAAAAAAATAAAAAATAAGCAATTGACTTTTTATTTAAAAGTTACTGATTCTGTTCCCATTGCTGTCGTTGTTTACAATATTTTTATAATAATAATAATTATTATTGTTGTTGCTGGTGAGGTTCTGAGCAAATATTATTGCTATTTTTTGCTCACTCACTACTTACTACTTGTAGACTTGTTCACTTTGTCATTATCCACACACACGCACACACCTCGTTGTCATCATCGTCATGGTCGTCGTCGCGGTTGTGTGTCGTGTGTGGTGACGATGGGAACGTGAGAAACAGTATTTCAAATAACAAATATATATATATACATATATATAAATAATAACATTTATCAATAAAATTAAAGTACATTTTATTTATAATTACAATTACACTCGAGCATTAATTTTTATTTATTATAATTTTTATTATTTTGTTTTTTTTTGTTATTTTTTAAAAAAAGTTACCACCAGCCGTGGGAATGCTGCTACTGCTGCTGACATACGTTCAAGTGGAGCGTAAATGGAACGAGTGACATCGCACTGAGAGACAAGGACAAGCGACTTCTACGTCGACCAGTGGAGAAAAGTATACTGGCTCTGTGGTGATAAGCACTGACTTTAAAAACTTAAAATTTCGTGTTAACTTTTTTTTGTTTTATTCATTTTATTTTTTACTCCGATACGAGCAATCATCAGTGGCTGGGAGTCGCCGTTGAAAAATAATTGTCTCGAACGGCTGAAAGTGCGGGCAGTACTGCAGAGAGAAGTATCCGCATTTTGTAATTTTTAAATTTTCCCGGACGTACGCCCGAGCGAGATTGTCGTTTACAGTTGAGGTCGGTGGCAGTTGCCACGAGTGACACAGTCGAAAATTTTATATACATATATACATATATACATATATCCATCCATACATATTTATCTGCCAAATATATATATATATATATAAAAAAGAAGGACTTGCGTGTGTGCGATTGCGACGCGCCGAGAGGAAAGGGAACGTCGAGCCAGAAGAGAGGGGGAACAGAGGAGGCGGCATTCGCTCCGTGAAGTGGTGCCCCCTATTGGTCGAGGCTCCCCCACCAGAAGCAAGACGGCAAGGGGACAGTGAGTGTGGGGCTGATCGCACGATTTTCTCCCACCATCGGCACATAGAATTTCGCAAGGACTGAGTATCGCGCCCTATGAAGTCGTAGCGAGTTTAGATTTGAGTCCGTAGTGATCGGTACAGCAGCGGGCTTACACTGAGGCTCTTTAAAAAAAGTATAAAAGTTTAAATCCAAAACGGAGTGAGTTTGGGTATTTTTTAAAATAAAATACCAAGAGCCTGGTAGAGTAACCAGTGGTGTTTCTGATTGGTCATAGTCGAGGGAATAGTGGGTTTCACTGGTGGAAGAGAAACCAGTCGTGTCGTGAACGGCTTCGTGTTAACATTAAGTCGTTGGTGCTGAATTAAAAATTTGAAATTTATCTAAAATAATAATAATATTATTTATTATTATTATTATTCTGTTATTATATTATCGTGGTTGCCCTAGATCTTGTGATATCAGTAACCGCGTGGATCGTACGCATTGTATGTCCATGCTGTTTGGTTGTTCCGTCACCGGCTGCATACGAGTTTACTCGTAACTGGTAGTTGTGAGTACCATACACACACACACATCCATCCACAATCACTGAGGGATTAAAAGGAGACAGAAGGAAGAGACACAGGGTGAAATACAATCCATCTCACTCACGCGGCGGTTAAAACGCTCACGGACAGCAAGAGAAGAGGGGGAATTATTTTATTGGAGTAATAAGAACAAGAGGAACAAGCGCAGACCTACTGCTCGAAGATAGAAAGAGACGGAGATAAATATTGTCTGTCCAACGCGTCTCTGGCGCCCTCTATACGTCGTTAAATAAATTACAGTTTTCACAATGGCTTCCGTGAGAGATACGGCGACTTTCTTTGCCGAGGGTACGGCGAGCCAATTCGAACATGTTATTAAATTGTATCCCCAGGCATTGAGACTCAAGGCCGATAGGAAAACCAAGAAACCCGAGGAACTCATTAAATTGGACAATTGGTAAGTTACTACTCATCTAACGCCACCATATCTAGACTACATATTCCTCCACACATATATAGATATACGTACATTTATGTAGAGTTAAATACATGCAATAGAAATAATATTCAACACATGGATCTTTTGAGAGCTGCCGTGTCTTGGACACGAGTCTTCTGGTAAGTCGTGTGCGTATGGTATCCATCCATCCTTTGCCTGGTTTTATATTACGAGTACATTTATGTACTTGAGCAAAAGTATCAGCAGAAGCAGAAGCAGCAGCAGAATAAACGCCAGCGACGGGTTTAGCTTTTACAAGACACAGCACACACGGGACAATGAACCCGTACCGTGCCGTGGGTACTCGTCCGGTTGCCAGCACGTAGCACACTGTGCCCGTGTGTTTAAACGCACAACTTCCAATCTCAATCTGTTTCCCCTCGTTTATCCGACACCACCCCCCGCGATCCACCGACAGATCTCTATTAACAACACACTCACTCGCCTTTACTTATGTTATAGACTTTGACAATTTGGCAGCCTTTAAATACACACACACACACACACACATGGAGAACACACGCGAGAGCTATCTACGTCATCAGTAATTGCTTTCCTTTCCTCATCATTATCATCACCACGAGTTTTATCCAATATACACAACTGTCACGTGCTCGTCCACCCTCTTTATTTATTTTTTTTTATTACATATTTAAATCTTTTGTCTTTGCCGCGTTTTTATTATTTTAAATTTTATTTACTTGATCAAAAACAGCTGGCTCATGCACTCAAGCTCTCGTTCCTTTTATCAATAACTTTTTTTTATGTTCCTTTAATTTTCTTCTTCTAATCGCAATAAAAAATTCAATAAATCACTTTGTCGCTATAAAAAATTTATGTCCACATGACACTTTAATAGAAGCGCTTTAAATACTTTTAGATCTTGTTAAATATTTAATTAATAAAATTACTTATCCAGTAGATAATTCATTTAAAATATAAAATATTCATTTATTGATATAATTAACTCTATTTTATTTAATATAATTATTGATTATTATAATTATTTTAACTTTATAGACTACAGTTTATTATTAAATCAATTGATGACATTTTATTCAATGACAAATATTTTACGGCATTTATAAAAGTACAGAGCTCGCATTTTTTTTTATTCGGCATCTGAAAAAATTAATAGCGACGGCTATTGATCGGGAGGTTTTTTTTTTAAATCCAACTCTATTGATTCAAGTAAATTTTAAATTTATTATTTCAATAAAATAATTATTACTACAGGTTTTTTATTAATTGTAGTAATAAAAAGTTTTGTTGTTTGGTGTTCAGTTTAATCGATAAACGATACCGAGTTTTAATTTCACGTTGCTTTTATTATTTAGATTCTGTAATACACATTCCTAATTAGTATTTACTAAATCCTATTCAACAGTTAATTAACTAAATACCAATCTATTGATTAAATAATAATAATTATAATAGATAAAATAAATTCGTGCTCGTAAAGTAACGGAGTATTGAACATCAAGAGCCAGATGAAAGTTTAAAGTTTAATGCTATAAAGTTTGAGTAGTTTTCGTGTACAATGCTGATGACTAGTACATAGCTAAGTACATACTCTTAGTACTAGACATGTGTCACTATCACAAGAAAAAAATCAACTCAATTTTTTAATTTTTCTTTGCTGATCAATCAATTTTTTTTTCATTTAAAAAATTTGTCATTCAACTCCCGATTTTTACGCATTTGTTTGCTTACATAAATTTTTTTACTCCGAAAATTTTTTAAAATTACTCAGGATTGTAATTTTTTTATGATACTGTTCGCAGTCTGATAATTTTTGAATTTTTTTAAACTGATAAATTAAAAAAAAATATTTCAAAAAATTGCACCTGTAGTTTTAAAAATTTTCTACATGTGCATTTTTTTATTTTTATTTTTTTCTAAAATTAAGTCGTCGAAAAAAAATTCGATAATTTTTAATTGTCTGCTAACCAGGATCATATTTTTATCTGGGCTTCAGCAATTTTCGCTCCATTTTTTTTTTATGTGGTTTGAAATTGTTGGTATATTTATTTATGAGTTATGAGCAATAAGTTTTGTAGAGAAGAATAGATGTAATAAATGAAATATATAAAGAAGCGTATAACGAGTGATTGTGTCAAGGCTGTTTTTGTTGGAGCGCGTTGCGTGCTGAGAGCGGCTCTCAAAATGGACGCAAGCATGCTGACGCAGCATGCTCAAATGTAACTCTTTCCTCATCGTACATCCTATACCAATTACTGAATGCCTTAAATTAATACTTTAATTTGGAAGTGGCGAAAAAAAAATACTCATCCACAATAACTTTTAATTGAAATAATTTAATTTATCTATTAAATAATTAATTAATTAATTAATAATTGTGTGTTTAATTGCTTTTTTTCAAGGTACCAAAATGAGCTGCCAAAAAAAATAAAATCCCGCGGCAAAGACGCCCATCTTAATCACGAGGAGTTGGTTCAGACAATGAAATGGAAACAGACAGTAAGTTTCGTTATTAGCGAGAGAGAGGGAGAGACGAAACTGGATATTTATTTGACCATTAATGATTTTGTTTGTTGTAATTTTTTTATTTCAGCGCGGCAAGTTTTATCCCCAGCTATCGTATTTGGTAAAAGTAAACACTCCCCGAGCGGTGATGGCTGAGACGAAAAAAGCCTTCAAAAAACTTCCAAACTTGGAGCAAGCTATTACCGCACTATCGAATCTCAAAGGAGTTGGCACGACGATGGCATCAGCACTGCTTGCTGCCGCATCACCGGAGAACGCGCCCTTCATGGCTGATGAGTGTCTGATGGCGATACCTGAAATCGAGGGCATTGATTACACGACCAAGGAGTACCTTAATTTTGTTCAACACATCCAGACTACCGTTGAGAGGCTTAACAAACAGAGTAAGTATTTTTTCTTGTCTTGATACCCTCCGAGTTATATATAAAAGTTTTTTTTTTTAATCCTATTACTTGAGATATTTTAGTACCCGAGCTATTGATTTTAGACTTCAGATCAATAAGAAATTTAATTCATTTTTTTTTTATTTGATGCATAAAATCAATAGAGTTAACTTTTGAGATGAGAAATAAAGAGTCTAGTCCATCTTTTATTTAAAAAAAAAATATAAAATATAATTCGCGTTAATAAAAATTGAGGACCGAGCATGACTGGATTAATAAAATTACAGCGTCGAATGGAAAGACTTGGAGCCCTCATCGAGTAGAATTGGCCTTGTGGACTCACTATATCGCATCAGAGATGAAACCCGAGTTGCTCGACGGAATACCCGGAGTGACGGAAAACGGTAAAACTCACTCTGCGAGCAACGGAGACGCGACTGAACCCTCAGATGACAGCAACCAAGACACAGCAGTTGTTAATGGAAAAGAACCGGCAACAATTGATCCAGCAGCGATCGACGAGAACAGCACGACCACCTCCTTCACCGAGGACTCGATGGACAAACCCGCGACCCCAATAACCGCAGCGGTCGCCAGTGAGGACACAAATGACTCGTTAACAACAAACGAAAATGAAGATTGTAGCAACACATCACGGCCGACTGACAGCGAAGACACTGAAGACTCGCAGGACGCTCAGGAACCACCAACTAAAAAAATTAAAAAGTGACCTCAAAGCCTTAATTCATCATTAACTCAACAACACAACAACCAACACCACCACCACCACCCTGTCCACCATAGCCTCGTGTCGGCTAACATGACTCCGATCACTGCGAGACGTTTTTAATCGCGGGAGTTGCCACCAACTACTAAATTTAATTAAGAAAAAATAAAAAATGCATTCATTAATAAATAATTATCACCATCACCTCAGGGTCGCGAAAGTAATATCCGAACTAAAACTTTCCCAATTTTACATTATTAATAATTAATAAATAAATAAAAATAAAAATATTCTCCTTCGTTTTCTCATCCTACTTAGGATCACATATTTAATTATTATTATTAAATATAATTATAAATAAAAAAAAAAAAATTGATACAAATAAAAAAAAGGCCAATGTTCTTTCGTTTTAAAAATAGACACTTCTGGCTTGTGCTCCTCTGTGTCTTTGTAATTTTATTATTACAAAATTATAAAATTATATGAGATTAACATCACGCTAATTAAAATGAATTACTTATAAAAACAATCTGTATATTTAATAAATTTTTTTAGATTTATTTGTCCGAGTTTGTGTTTAAGACACCGATAGTTTGTTGCGTGATCGGAGGGCTTGCCGACGCTACTTAGATCCAAGCACGAACAAAAAAATAATGCGTTATTTAATATAAATATAATTTATTTTTATTATTATATAACTTTCTTTACTTAACTTTTTTTTTTCGTTCTTTTAAATAGTCTACGGACCAGTTTATAACTTTTTCTTATGTCATCGATTTCGATAAATAAATTTATTGTATTATTTGTAATAAAAAAAAAAAATCGACCCAACGTGACCACGATATAATTAATTGTTTTTAAAAAACGTAAACTCCCGCGGCTTATTTGACAGTGGCGTTATTAATAATAATTATTAATTAATTAATCTATTATTATTATAATTATAATTATAATTATTAATTATCGAATCATTACCATAATTTATAGCTGAAAAAAATTAAATAAATAAAAAACTGCATGAGTGATGCATAAAGCAAACCAAATACCTTATAAGTACATTAAGGGAAAATAAAATGTTAGCTTTCAGTCCACTTGATCATAAACAACAACAACAACAACAACATTTAATAAATAATTAAATTAATTAACATGAAGTTTTATGAATAAGGGAGAGAGATAATTGCAGATAAAAAAAATATTTAACTCCACACACTGCACTGAGATTTTTTTGTACAGGGATATTAAAATAAACTAGTATTTTTGCATAATAATACAATGTGGAAATAATAATAATAATAATAATAATAGTAATAATAATTATTGAAGTAACAGGAAAAAAATTTAAATCACATGAGTACATTGATAATAATAATAATTAATAGTAAAAAAAAGGAGAGTTCAAGTGTAAGAATGGGGTGAATTTTATGTGTGAATGTATATGATGATACATTTGTATGATTGGAGAATATATGAGAGATATTGTGAGAATTAATCAATAAGTTTTTGCCATTGATGATAAATAATATTTCGTTATTCAGTTTATTATTATTATTATTATTATTATTATTATTATTATTAAAGACACTGTTCCCGTGTTACATATATATATTACTTATTGTAATTAAAATATAAAAGAAAATGACATCTAAAGGTCGAAATTAAATGCAGTTTTATTATTAATTATTTAAATAAAATATACGGACTCTAATGAGTTAATAAAGTAGAAGAAAACTAAATATTGGATTAATTTTTTCTCCAATCTTTTGTATTTTAGTAATTAATGAATTATGTGTTAATTATTTTTTTTTTATTACTATTAATTGTACAATTAATAAATTTGTGGCGGTTTTATTAAAGTAGTTAGTGTAGTTAATAAAATGTATTTATTTAGAAGTAAATAAACCCGAGAGTCGATCGTTATGTGATTTTTCATCATTAATGACAAGGTAAAATTAATATGACTTTATTTTATATATTAATAAACTAATTATATAATTTATAAATCTGTATGATTAGCGCTGACATTCCATAAATTTAATAGACATCAAGACAAGTCATTAATTTATATATTTTATTCATTTACTGTCATTAATTAATTAACACTTTATTATGCATTAAATATATAAATATATATATATATATATCTATATAATTGTGTGAATGCGGTATTATTTTTAAGTCCGTTGTCGCTATCGACTCATTCGCACTTAATTCATTTATTAAAATTTTATATATTTACGTTTATTAAATATATACGCAACTGTCTAATTAAATTTGTTTAAAAAAAACGAAAAATTAAAAAAAAAAATAAATTGTATAATTAAATTTAGATCCTCGTTTAATTATTAAGTGTCAATTTTTTTTTTGTATAAACAATTTATAAATAAATTAGCGAATAATTAAAAATGAAACATTAATTAATAATAATAATAATAAATAAATAAATTAAGTAAATGAAATTGTCAGCGATGTTTTGAATAAAAATAATAAATAAAATTTACAACCAGCGTAAATTTTTATCATTTGTCACAACATTTTAAATTTTATAAATTTACCGCGCGCTTTATGTAATTAATCGGATGTAAAGAAGGAGCCTTTGAGTAATTACTTATTAATTAATTGTAATAATAATTTAAAATTTTAAAAATAAAATAAAACGTGCGGAGCACTGCCATGGAGCGACTCGCCGACACTTAGATCTATATTAATTAATTAATTAATTATTATTATTATATATATACATTTTAGAGCACTTATTAATTATAACTTGCATGTGAAACGTAAGTCCAGGATATGTTTAGTAAATAATTATTATTTAAATAAAAATAAAGACCGAGATATGGATTAGTAGTAAGAAAATAAATAAAAATTTAAAAAATAAAGACTTGTCTTATTGTACCTAGGATCCTGGAACAATTTACACTAATGATGATAATGATAATAAATAATTAATAATAAACATCCTAGCGCTGGATATATAAATTTAGATATTTCACTTATGGCCTTAACTTGCAGTTGACAAACAAACAAAAAATAAATGTACCGATTCACAATTATTTATTTATAATTATTAAATATATATATATAAATATATACTAAGTACGACTAAGGGTTGATGTAAGGACTAATTATTATTATTATTGTCAGTAACTTGTATTAGTTTTAACAGAAGAACGGATGAGAAAGCGAGTTGATTAATGGAGAATATAAATGATCTTCCCTTCGGTGGTGAAAGCTCGCGATTTAAATCTGCGAGCGCTTGTATTTTAAATTTAAATAATTTTACGCCGATTGATAAGACGGCTGATGGCGGCAAAGGTAACAGCGATTAAAAAATAATAATAATAATAATGATAATAAATGATTGTAATTATCGGAGCGAATATTATGTACTGTAGTGAATGATTATTTAAAAATAAATATTAATAATAACAATAAAAGTAACAGCGAATCTTATAAGAGTTATTTAAATTTATGACCCAGTGTTGTGTAATTATTTATTGCAAGGAAGTAAATGGGCTGATACGATGACCTAATAATATCTAGAGCGACGTACACTTTAAATAAACTGGTAGGAGTGTCTAGACCTGCAGACGTATCAGAGACATATATATATATATATATTTTATTATAAAGGATAAAGTCGGTGGGATTCCCCGAGACGTGTGGGGTAAGGGCGGTTACACTCAATACACTCACATGTACGGCCAACAATAATATATATATTTATATACTTATATATATATGCAAGAGAGTAAGAGTGAGAGTATAAGAGTACGGAATTGTGAAACAGAGTATCACGTCTAGTCATGTAATAACGTGGTACTGACAACAGCAGACCGAGTGAGATGCTAAATTCTACAAGGGACATTATTGTATATATATTATATATATATATATATATATTGTGTGGTAAGAAGGAATAGAAGTAAAACTAAAAGTATGGCATGAGGAGCGAAGGGAGAGATGATCGGATGAGAGAAGAGGAAGGAAGAGATAGAGAGGGTGGTATCGGGGAAACGTTATGTTCCGACAGGTCGTAGTGTGATACTCTGGATTACGTCACAGACGAAACAACTGGTTGTGGATCTCGAGGGTGTGGGGGGCTGAGGGATGCGGGAAGAGGGACTCTTCCAAAGGGGGTTTCCCGAGGTTCGCGGGATGTAATCCGAGGTTCTGGTGGTACTGCTGCTACTGCTGCTGCTGCTGCTGCTTCTACTGCTGTTGTATTATATATGTATGTACACAGTGCGGCGGATAAAAGAGAGAACAGGAGACAGACACCGGGTGAGACCGAGAGTGACTGAGAAGAAAGAGATCCGCGGATGGGTAGCGGTGGGGTAAGGGGATGCTGGTTAGTGTACCAGACGGATGATATATACAAAACACAAGGTCACGAGTAAGGCCTTTAGTTGTATTAGTACCACACTATAACTACTCTACACGTAACACCGGTTTCTCGATGTATCTGTAAACATTTTGTGACGTAACACGTGCGACCTACCGACTTTGCCGTACACACAAATGCTTCACTTCTCTATTCTATTCTCTCTCTTTCTATATACATGTATATATATATATATACTTGTCCTGTAGACCTAAACCCGGACGGTACTGACCAACAACGTTGCTGATGGATACTTGGGAATGTGTGCTGTGGCCCAATGAAACCGCCAACACCCTAGTGCCCTTCATCTCTCTTTCTGCTGCTCCTCATTCCACCCCCTATCAATACTCTACATCTACTATATATATATCTACATATACTACTTATTCCTCTGACCTACTGAATGCCATCAATAACTTATTCGCGGTTCCGCACCACAATCGACCACTTTATCAATAAATTTTACGTTTCCTTTTAAAATATTTTTGACAGATGACCTGACTGTTTGTCGGAGATAAAATATTGAGGGTAAAATAATAAGAGTATAAATAATAAAAAAAGTAATTAAAAATTTTCCAAGGAACAATGAGCTCGGGTCCAAGGAGCGGTAGGTAGAAAGTTTTAAAAAAAAATTCAAGGACGTTAATTTTTCATAGGGCCGTCTATGCATTCCATTGAAAGTTTAGTCCGAAGTTGAGTGAAAAGATACCCGGCTGTAAATATACTTTGTAGTTATAAATTTTTACTACCTGGGTAGAGCTCCGAATAGGAACCCGAGCCAGTTCCTTTGTAGCCTACGGATTTATACTACGGCTCGGACCGAGTACAAATACATATATCGTATTGTATGGGTAGGATAGGAGGAATATAACTGATGGGCGATGGGTCTGCTCGTTGTTGAAGCAGTAGGTATAAGCCGGGCGTCCCTCAAGGGTCAAAGTTTCCCTTTGTCGTTCTATGCTGCTTCTCAACTCAACTAAACTCAACTCAACTCAACTCAACTAAACTAAACTCAACCTAACTGGCTATGGCTGTACTATGGCTATGGCTCTTTATATTAGGCTTTGAGCAGACTGTCTCTGAACAGCTTTGAACAGTCCCTAGCCCCTAGCCCCTAGCATATAACGAAATAGCTGCCAGAGTATAGTCCTTGGCCCCAAGCTGCTGCTGATGCAGATTGCTGATGTGTCCGTACCTTTCCTTGTACGGTGTTGCCACGGCAGCTGGGTTATTTCACAACTGCCACTATATATATATATATATATATATATATATAAGTTGTACACAGTGGGGTTGCTGGTAGCAATACTCTTTTTTCGAATTTCTCTCCCCTGCTAACGACACTGCGGGCTTTCAGAGCCAGGGGCGTAACAGGGCGTAGTCATTTCGTACAGTAAACTAAAACTCCAATCCACTCTGCACTACTCGCAGCTCGTTATTTCAGCAATGTGCTGAGAGAAATCTCTGTTGAGATCATGTTTAAATATTGCTAATGTCAGCGAGTGGGCCAGAATCCCAGCCAACTTCCTCCGCTACATTTTTAAGGCTTTTTAATTTCACTCTATGGACTCTTTGACTTCAAAAATTTTTATCAACTCGATCTGTGAATAATAATAATAATGACGGCTATTTAAATCGTGGATAAATTTATTTCACAGCAAATATGTCGCCTGAATTACCTGGGTATAAAAAAATTTTGTTTTATTATTAGATCTAGATACAAAAGACTGATGAATTATAAACTCGGTACGGGCAGTAAGTAAACCAACCGTACAGCGGATCGTTATTTCCGCGTATATAAAGCTGCAATACTGTAAAATCAATATATGATTTTATTATTATTATCAGTTGGCTGATAACTTTATCGCTATAAAAGTTTAAATTTCACCGTCGTCTTTCTTAAATTAAATGTTACATCAATTCACAAATAAATATTTACCAGGATCAAATCTAAAAATATAAATCCACAATTAAATGAAATTACTACAGTATTGCTCAACTTTACTGAAGTTTATAAAATAATGCTGATGATATTTATCATTGATGTCAATGAATTGATATGGCCATGACAGTTAACAAGTGCAATGACATCAATATTGTTCAGGTTCCTGTAGTATTAATAATTCACAACGTGGTATTAATATAATATACCACGAGGAAGGTAACAAATAAAGTAAACCTGGGCTTGCAACATCGTGTGCTGATCGTGTTGATACAACACGTCCACCAATAAATTAATCCAACCTGTATAGATATATATATAAATATAAATATGTGTGTACTACATCAGCAGTAGCAGAACGTAGCGCGTACCAAGTGTAGTATATATATATATATAGAGATATATGTGTACAATACGAACCATTGACCAGGGATATCGTCTGTCTCGGGATGAATGAACCGTTACGTCACGCACTTGCACTCTCAATGTCCCCACGTTTCCTCCTCTTCCTCTTCCTACTCCTCCTTCTCTTCTCCCAACCACCTCATCCTCATCCTCTGACTCTGACTGACTCTGGCTCTTGTTCTACTCTTTATACCCTTGTCGTCTCTCCCCCGCGGGTTTCCTCGTCGCTCTCTATCGCAATAATTTTCATCAGCTTGCTAAGTCCCCTTGTCCTTCTCTCGGTCTCCATCAACCAGGTGCTGGTACTCTTCTTATTCTTCCCGCACTTTCGCTAGGCTTAAGTTGGTGTGTTATTGTGACCGCGGTGTCGGAGTTCTGGCATCGATTGGCTCTGCATCAGCTGGAGATAACACCGCGGGTTCTGTGTACTCGATAGGGGTCAATGTATCCATCTTTATATATATAAATAAATATACAAATATAGTATTTATGTGTTCTGTCATGCAGACAGCCACTAGACGCACGCGATTTAAATAAAATATTTAATGGAAAAAATCACGCAGACTTTTTTCCTCTATTTTAATAATTTATTTTTTCCTGGTTTTTATTTTTTTATTTTATTTATCTACGTCAAATTTAATCACGCGCATATTTCTGAATAAATTATGATAATTAATTTAAAATATACTAGAGGTAATTTAAATTTTAAAAAATTTAAGGTAATTGTCAAAAAATATTATGTATTTACAAGATAAATGATTAGTAGCTGGGGATTATTTTAGTACATATACTTAAAACTAGGTTTCGACGAGAGTTTCGCGAGGCTCCCGGCCAGTTTCTTTTAAATTAGGGTACAATTTAGCTCGCGGTCCGTCGCTGTTGAGTCGACCGTGGAACTCGGGTCGGCGATCTTTTGGAGCACTTCGTTGGAGCCAAATGTCCAGGAGACTCTTGGAGATGCTGGGCTTACGCTCCTGTTTTATCGGAGTCGCCGTACACGCGGGCGGTGACATCGGGGAGTCGGTTGTCGCACGGATTACACTCGCCCGTGCTGTGGTTTCCTCTTTCCCGATTCTGTCAAACAAAATTTAATTAAATTATTATTACTATTATTTTTAATTAAATAATAAATTTATTTACTCAAATAAATACCCGTCTAATTTACGAATCGCCGTATCAAGTTCAACTTTGTCTTTGTCATCCTTGTTCCTGACTTCAAGAAGACAATTGAGTACCTCAGAGTGCATTGGCGAATTATTGGCATGTGCTTTCAAAAAAGTTTCAAGTTCTTCCCACAGCAGACGATAATGTTCTTCTCGACGGATCGTACTTTTGCCTCCACGTCCGCCCCCGAGGTTCGGCAACGCCAGAGTCTCGTGCTTGGACTCCAACTGCAGTAAACTGAAAATCAACTGCTTGCATTTAACCAGTTCTTCTTTAGTTATTTCCTCTTTGACCATCAACTCCGGAAGTGGATCAATTATCTGTTTCAAATTGAACATCAGCGTACTTGATATCGACATCGGCCAGTACCGCGTGTGCCGATCGAGTCTTGCTCTCATTTTAGGAACGAGTTCGTCTTCTTCATTGTTACTAGCGCGTTTTAGCGGCGCCAATATGTTGGCACGCATCAAAAGACCGAAGTCAGTGATCCGGTAGTCGGTGACGCGGCCGCCGCAGCCCTCGCTGATTGACGGCGGGTCTTCGAGGACACTGCGCGCAGTCGATAACGTATGAATAAATATCTCACCACCGTGTGATGCTAACAAGTGTGATATTGTTTTGCCGCCGCTCTTGCGGACCATTTCCAGCATCACCGATCTACCGTTAAGCAAAAAATTTATCAGGCAAGAAGAGGGACGACTATTTACGTCCACTGGAGTTATTCGGTGCATTGCCGTACAGTTTTGCATTTCCGATGCACTGCACCCCCGGGGTGTGCACCATTTTAACGTCACTGTCTCGTACTCTGATCCTTCCTCGAACCTACGGAATGTTTTCAGCAGCGCAGAGTCTTGGGGGTTGCCTAGAAAAATTAATTACTCGTCATTAGTTGTTGCAATCAACACAAGACAAATAAATTATTTGAGTTAGAGTACCGTTTAAAATAGAGGAGTGCGCATTGACTGAATGGAAAATTTCAACGTCATAATTAGCAGATGAACTGGCATTTTGTTCCTCCTTCATTGGTATCCCCGTCACTGTCGTACTCGATAAATCGTAGTGTGATAGAATTAAGTGGGATAATTTTGAATGAAGTGCCGTTGCTTTCATAGAATGAACTTCCATTGTCAGTAAAGGCGACAGCTATAAATAATTTAAATATTTATTGAAAAATAATTATATACAAAAATAATTTGAGATTTACCTCTCGGGGACTTTGATTGGTGACTTGAGATTCGATATTGATAGGAAATATATTCAAAATCACCAGGTGACAATGATGTATCGGCATCAAGCTGCAATCAATAATAAATTATCAATATAAAAATTAAAATATATATAAAATAATAATAATAATTTAAGCGACTTACTGATCGGAGCCCATGGCGACTTTGTTTTGCTGGGCGAGCTGATTTAAAAAAATATTTTCCAGGCTCTTCATATTTATGTCGTCTCGCGCGCTGGTGATACAAACAATGCGCCCGCGGTTCAATAATTTATTGTCATTTTCATTCAACGAAGTTCTTATCGAGTGCTGGACCTCTGAGCACTCGGTCAGAGCTTCGATCGCGACTCTCAGCCCGTGGATCACCGAGTAGTCAACACCCGGCTGATGATTCCTCGGCGGTATTCCAATGATTGCCATTCCGTTCATTATCTACATGAAAAAAAAGAAGATTTAATTGAAGATCTTAAATTTCTGTTGACAAAAAATTGGATCCTCACGTGAGATAGATTCTGCTGGGTAGGACTCCAGGTGTTTAGAATATGAGCCGCATGATCGCTCACCACAAACCTCACCTACGATTTAAAATTACGTTTGAATGTCGGAGCAATAAGAAGAGTTATTGATGATTGTTAATGAAATTACCAGTTTGCCAGAGGGAAATAAATCCCAGACGATGCGGCAGTACTCCATTGACGATTCTACACTTGTAGTCCATAGCGATTTGCAAATCGGTGCCAGAGGAATATGATTCGGTCCGCGACTTTTCAAACATTCAAACTCCAGTGGACTTTCTGTTGATATTCCAAAGTAGGGAGTGTGGTCTAACACGAAAATTGTCTTGTGATTCGCTGGATACATTTTTTTATCATAGTCCTCTTATTATTTATTCTGATTTATTACTAAAATTAATTACCATTAATTTATTATGCGTCCATTTTTTACTGAAATTTTTAAACTAATAAAATATGACATTTATGTAAATATAACCTCTAAATATGTGAAATTAAAAATATAATGAACTTACCAAAATTTTAAGTTTCATGTAAAAATAAAAATTGAGTAGCTGTCATAATTTTTAAAAATAAAACTAAAACATTTAAATGTTTAAATGAAAATTTGATAGATAGTTGATTAATTATAGTTTGCAAAATTTATGACACATGAGCAGCAGCTGATAAATAAATATTTTAAATAAATTGTCATATGACCAGATTTTACTTATCATTATTATAAAAGTTTAAATCACGTGACAGGAGTTTAAATGAATCTGATTGGTCGACTTCATTACTGTTTTAAAAATCAATTGGTTAAAATATTATCCTCCATATTTGTTTTTTATCATGTGACAGTTCCACCGCTCCCGCACTTCCGGTCAAATAAATATATTTTATTAAATAAAATTCAAATTTGTTTAAAAATTAATCACAAAAATGAATAAAAATAATTTCAATAATTTATTTTTAAAAAACACGAGTGTCAATCGCAATTTGTAGAAATGAAATTCAAAAATTGGTAATCAGTTTGAATTGTAGATCCAGGAGTATTCCCTCAAGATGGCTGAGACTTTCCTTCTTTTTCGCCAGGGCTTCCAACTGGCTTCAGCAAACGTAGGTTACTTTCATTATTTTTAATTATTTACAACACAATATTAATCTTTGCCGCAATTAAAACAATTAATAATTATTTTTAAAACAATGGTAATTATAAATATCAATACAGTTTTATTTTTTCTCCGCGGAATATTTAATTTTTTGTAAAACGAAAGTGAGCGCCGGACAAAAGCACGTGGCACCATTTTACTTAATATGTTACTGTAATTTAAATATTTCTGGTGATTAATAATTATAATTAAATTAATATTCCAACGATAAATTTTTCTTTATTTATTTTGAATATTTTAAATATTTTATTCACCGAAATTGTAATTTGTTTTGGATCATTCATTTTTTTTTTGGTTAGGTTCTTTAATTGCGGTGCTGATTATTTTTAAATTTAATTTGAATTGCATAAATAATTTGAATATTTGAATATTTATAGGTTTTGTTATAAACCGATGTAACAATGTCAGGAAGCAACGACGTCTTGGGCCTCAAGGAGGACGATACAACCAAGTTATTGGCTGCTGGTGCTCATTTAGCCAGCGACAATGTTAATTATCAAATGGACCAGTACGTTTACAAACGTCGTCCTGACGGTAATTATTTTTTATTTTTTTACATTTAAATACTCAAAATATTATGAGTGTGAATGTAGCAGACAGATAAAATTAAAATTACCCTGGCGGTTTTGAATCACCCTGGAAACATCCTGGGAATGGAAACACTGTGGAATTACGGTGGATCCAGGGTGTTTACACGGTGATAAAATGAAAAAAAGTCCACCGTGGATCCACCGTGATTCCACAGTGTTACTAGAGTGATTCAAAACCGCCAGAGTATTAATAAATCGAGTAGTTATTTAATTAAATTTTAAAGAATGCGCATTAAAAAAATTTTGAAAGTAATAAGTGAATTTTTTAAAATTTCATTTTATTAATTAACTACGCGATTTATTTAGAATTTTAAATTCGTCTGATGTCTGCTACATTCATGATACTGAAGTAAGCAGACGTCCAATAATTTTTGGATTTTTTTTTCGACAATAAATTATTAAAAAAAAAATATTTGAAAAAATTGCACCTATGGTTCATTAAATTTTCTACATGTGAATATTTTTATATTTATTTTTTTTTAAATTTGGTCGTTGAAACAAAAATTCGAAAATTTTTAACTGTCTGCTAACTTCAGGATCATCTACATTCACACTCGTAAAATATTTATAGATACTAATTTAAAAAACTTGATCAGGTATCTCTGTCATAAATTTACGGCGAACATGGGAGAAGCTTTTGCTGGCTGCCCGTGCCATCGTCTCGATTGAACACCCTAGTGAAGTGTTCGTTATCAGCTCACGTTCTTTCGGACAACGTGCAGTTTTGAAATTCGCAGCTCACACTGGAGCAACACCAATTGCTGGTCGTTTTACTCCTGGTGCATTCACCAATCAGATTCAGGTATTGATATAACATTCATTTACTTATTTACTTTGATTGGTAGTTGTGTTTAGATGATGATAAACTTATTGACTTAATCACCATGTGTTGATTTTTAATGGCTTAATCTTTTCTGAAAAATAATTAAAAAAATTAAATTATTTTGTGGAGATGTAGTGGGATTTTAAATTAATGCGGTTGGTTTTATTTATTTTTCAGGCTGCTTTCCGCGAGCCAAGATTACTCATCGTGACTGACCCAGCAGCTGACCACCAGCCAATCACCGAGGCCAGCTATGTCAACATTCCGGTTATCGCTTTTTGTAATACCGACTCTCCACTTCGGTTTGTCGATATTGCGATCCCATGCAACAACAAGAGCATTAACAGCATCGGGTTAATGTGGTGGTTGTTGGCACGTGAAGTGCTCCGTCTTCGCGGATCAATCCCACGTGATGTCAAGTGGGACGTCGTGGTAGATCTTTTCTTCTGGAGAGACCCTGAAGAGGTAAATTTACTAGAACGATCCACTGAATTTTACTTGATTTAATTTATCGGGACAGTTGATTAATTATTTTAAAAAATTTCAGGCAGAGAAAGAGGAACAGGCGGCTAAAGAAATCGCACCAGCCCCCGTGAAAGAATTCACCCAACCGGAATCAACCGCTGACCAAGGTTGGGGAAATGAAGTTGACACTGTGGCACCAGCCACTGAAAACTGGGCTGACGATGTTGCTGGAGCACCAGCAGCTGTACAAGTACCAGCTGGTAATGTTCAGACATTCGCTTCATCTGGTGACTGGGCAACTCAAGTCCAAGACGAGTGGTCTGCAAGTGCCACCACTCAACCACAAGCTCCCCAACAAAACTGGGGTGGATCTGCTGCCGACAAGTGGACATAAATGAATTTTAAAACCTTCATTAAAACCCTGGTTACACTTTGTACATTTTTACTGTAATAAAGTGTGTCGACAGTATTTTTTATTTTTATTTTTATTCATTTTGTCAAACAATAAATTGTATATTATTTTATAACTTAATTACTAATTATTATGAATTAATTTATCATTTGCTTACAGCACTTAGTCATAGTAGTTATCAATTTTTTAATCTAAATACAAGAATATATTAGACTTTGTCAAGTATTTTTTTTTTGCGGACTGATACAGAGTCGAGTTCCATATTTTTTTTAACGGTCACCAGGTTTGGAAAAATTTCATCATATTCATAAAATACTTCCGTCAAATGAGTAAATTTTATCAAAAAAAAAAATCCAAATAAATTTCGCGCCTAAAATTTGAAATTTAAAAAAGATGATCCTAAAGTTAGCCGACGTCTAATAATTTTTGAATTTTTTTAGAAATGAAAAATTATCTAAAAAAAAAATATTTAAAAAAATTCTACTTATTTTTTTTTAATTTCCTACTTGTGCATATTTTTGATTACTTTTTTTAGTAAAAGATTTATTGAAACAAAAATCCGAAAATTGCTATTTGTCTTCAAACTTCAAAATCATAAAAGATGAGGGTTTTTAAAATGAATAATCAAAATTATCAATAGTATATTCATATTTAATAAGATAATTTTATAATATACAATGAATTAATTAATTAAATAAATATATTACAATTATTTTAGTGTAATGAACAATTAATATTTCAAGTACGTGTCCGGCTTAAGACTAAAATAAATTAGGTATCGTACAGTGCATAGCATTAAAGCTGAATAGATCTTGGATCTATTAATCAAGCAATTAATTAATATACATAATTAAAATAACAATGAACTTATGCATATATTTGTTGAGCAAAAGACTTGAGAATTTCAAGTCATAAAATAATTTAACCAGCAACAATTAAGCAGCTCAAGAGCCGCTTTCAGAGTTCGCTGTCGAGTTGTCGTGGTTCTTGTAAGCAGAAAAGAACGCCAGTGCTTTCATCAGCTGGTAGCTTTTGCTGATAGGAATGTTGCTGTCATACAAACTCTTTGATGATTTACAGTCGACGTAGAACCACCAGTTGCATTTGAGAATCGTCTGGTCGAATAGCGTCGACTCGGGACACAGGAAACTCTTCATGATCAAACCCTGGTCCGTCAACGCGCAGACATGGAAGACCATGCAGCCGAGATCTTCATCGGCGTAGAGACCGGGAAAGTGTTTCTGGTCCCCGCAGTAAAAACTTGTGTCTGGTAAATCGACTCTGCTGGCGAAGTTGTCGTCGAAGTTTTTGTCGTAGCTCATTGGATAGTACTCGCGTGGTGCGTTCATAACTTTTGTTGTGCCGGAATTGGTGTAGCTACTGAAAAAAAAATTAAAGAAATTAAAGTCTGACGGTTGTTCAGTTGGTGAACAGAATGAAAATTTTTTAAGCATGGAAAGTTTGAGAATGGCGGAAAGGTTTTGAGTTTGGCCTGAAAAATCAACCGTCTTCGAGATGTTTTTACGGAACATTGAGGGAGGATGAAGATGATACTGACTGCGTAATTTTATAAAGAGAAGCCCGTAACTTTTTTCCTGTTGAGAATAATCCAAAACAATATGAACGTTTTTTGTTCCTTAGAGTGTCCTCAAGTGGGAGAAGCCAAAAAAAGACCTGAGAAAAATTTAATTTTTGATTTCAGACCCATATAAGGGTGGGTGGACATGGGTGGAGATGGGTGGAGATGGGTGGACATGGTATAGACGATTCTCTATGAAGAGAAGCCCGTAACTTTTTTCCTGTTGGGAATAATCCAACACAATATTAACGTTTTTTGTTCCTTAGAGTGTCCACAAGTGGGAGAAGCCAAAAAAAGACCTGAGAAAAATTTATTTTCTGATTTCAGACCCATATGAGGGTGGGTGGACATGGGTGGACATGGTATAGACGATTCTCTATGAAGAGAAGCCCGTAACTTTTTTCCTGTTGGGAATAATCCAACACAATATAAACGTTTTTTGTTCCTTAGAGTGTCCACAAGTGGGAGAAGCCAAAAAAAGACCTGAGAAAAATTTATTTTCTGATTTCAGACCCATATGAGGGTGGGTGGACATGGGTGGACATGGTATAGACGATTCTCTATGAAGAGAAGCCCGTAACTTTTTTCCTGTTGGGAATAATCCAACACAATATTAACGTTTTTTGTTCCTTAGAGTGTCCACAAGTGGGTAAAGCCAAAAAAAGACCTGAGAAAAATTTATTTTCTGATTTCAGACCCATATGAGGGTGGGTGGACATGGGTGGACATGGTATAGACGATTCTCTATGAAGAGAAGCCCGTAACTTTTTTCCTGTTGGGAATAATCCAACACAATATAAACGTTTTTTGTTCCTTAGAGTGTCCACAAGTGGGAGAAGCCAAAAAAAGACCTGAGAAAAATTTATTTTCTGATTTCAGACCCATATGAGGGTGGGTGGACATGGGTGGACATGGTATAGACGATTCTCTATGAAGAGAAGCCCGTAACTTTTTTCCTGTTGGGAATAATCCAACACAATATTAACGTTTTTTGTTCCTTAGAGTGTCCACAAGTGGGAGAAGCCAAAAAAAGACCTGAGAAAAATTTATTTTCTGATTTCAGACCCATATGAGGGTGGGTGGACATGGGTGGACATGGTATAGACGATTCTCTATGAAGAGAAGCCCGTAACTTTTTTCCTGTTGGGAATAATCCAACACAATATAAACGTTTTTTGTTCCTTAGAGTGTCCACAAGTGGGAGAAGCCAAAAAAAGACCTGAGAAAAATTTATTTTCTGATTTCAGACCCATATGAGGGTGGGTGGACATGGGTGGACATGGTATAGACGATTCTCTATGAAGAGAAGCCCGTAACTTTTTTCCTGTTGGGAATAATCCAACACAATATTAACGTTTTTTGTTCCTTAGAGTGTCCACAAGTGGGTAAAGCCAAAAAAAGACCTGAGAAAAATTTATTTTCTGATTTCAGACCCATATGAGGGTGGGTGGACATGGGTGGACATGGTATAGACGATTCTCTATGAAGAGAAGCCCGTAACTTTTTTCCTGTTGGGAATAATCCAACACAATATAAACGTTTTTTGTTCCTTAGAGTGTCCACAAGTGGGAGAAGCCAAAAAAAGACCTGAGAAAAATTTATTTTCTGATTTCAGACCCATATGAGGGTGGGTGGACATGGGTGGACATGGTATAGACGATTCTCTATGAAGAGAAGCCCGTAACTTTTTTCCTGTTGGAAATAATCCAACACAATATTAACGTTTTTTGTTCCTTAGAGTGTCCACAAGTGGGAGAAGCCAAAAAAAGACCTGAGAAAAATTTATTTTCTGATTTCAGACCCATATGAGGGTGGGTGGACATGGGTGGACATGGTATAGACGATTCTCTATGAAGAGAAGCCCGTAACTTTTTTCCTGTTGAGAATAATCCAACACAATATTAACGTTTTTTGTTCCTTAGAGTGTCCACAAGTGGGAGAAGCCAAAAAAAGACCTGAGAAAAATTTATTTTCTGATTTCAGACCCATATGAGGGTGGGTGGACATGGGTGGACATGGTATAGACGATTCTCTATGAAGAGAAGCCCGTAACTTTTTTCCTGTTGGGAATAATCCAACACAATATAAACGTTTTTTGTTCCTTAGAGTGTCCACAAGTGGGAGAAGCCAAAAAAAGACCTGAGAAAAATTTATTTTCTGATTTCAGACCCATATGAGGGTGGGTGGACATGGGTGGACATGGTATAGACGATTCTCTATGAAGAGAAGCCCGTAACTTTTTTCCTGTTGGGAATAATCCAACACAATATAAACGTTTTTTGTTCCTTAGAGTGTCCACAAGTGGGAGAAGCCAAAAAAAGACCTGAGAAAAATTTATTTTCTGATTTCAGACCCATATGAGGGTGGGTGGACATGGGTGGACATGGTATAGACGATTCTCTATGAAGAGAAGCCCGTAACTTTTTTCCTGTTGGGAATAATCCAACACAATATTAACGTTTTTTGTTCCTTAGAGTGTCCACAAGTGGGAGAAGCCAAAAAAAGACCTGAGAAAAATTTATTTTCTGATTTCAGACCCATATGAGGGTGGGTGGACATGGGTGGACATGGTATAGACGATTCTCTATGAAGAAAAGCCCGTAACTTTTTTCCTGTTGGGAATAATCCAACACAATATTAACGTTTTTTGTTCCTTAGAGTGTCCACAAGTGGGTAAAGCCAAAAAAAGACCTGAGAAAAATTTATTTTCTGATTTCAGACCCATATGAGGGTGGGTGGACATGGGTGGACATGGTATAGACGATTCTCTATGAAGAGAAGCCCGTAACTTTTTTCCTGTTGGGAATAATCCAACACAATATAAACGTTTTTTGTTCCTTAGAGTGTCCACAAGTGGGAGAAGCCAAAAAAAGACCTGAGAAAAATTTATTTTCTGATTTCAGACCCATATGAGGGTGGGTGGACATGGGTGGACATGGTATAGACGATTCTCTATGAAGAGAAGCCCGTAACTTTTTTCCTGTTGGGAATAATCCAACACAATATAAACGTTTTTTGTTCCTTAGAGTGTCCACAAGTGGGAGAAGCCAAAAAAAGACCTGAGAAAAATTTATTTTCTGATTTCAGACCCATATGAGGGTGGGTGGACATGGGTGGACATGGTATAGACGATTCTCTATGAAGAGAAGCCCGTAACTTTTTTCCTGTTGGGAATAATCCAACACAATATAAACGTTTTTTGTTCCTTAGAGTGTCCACAAGTGGGTAAAGCCAAAAAAAGACCTGAGAAAAATTTATTTTCTGATTTCAGACCCATATGAGGGTGGGTGGACATGGGTGGACATGGTATAGACGATTCTCTATGAAGAGAAGCCCGTAACTTTTTTCCTGTTGGGAATAATCCAACACAATATAAACGTTTTTTGTTCCTTAGAGTGTCCACAAGTGGGAGAAGCCAAAAAAAGACCTGAGAAAAATTTATTTTCTGATTTCAGACCCATATGAGGGTGGGTGGACATGGGTGGACATGGTATAGACGATTCTCTATGAAGAGAAGCCCGTAACTTTTTTCCTGTTGGGAATAATCCAACACAATATAAACGTTTTTTGTTCCTTAGAGTGTCCACAAGTGGGAGAAGCCAAAAAAAGACCTGAGAAAAATTTATTTTCTGATTTCAGACCCATATGAGGGTGGGTGGACATGGGTGGACATGGTATAGACGATTCTCTATGAAGAGAAGCCCGTAACTTTTTTCCTGTTGGGAATAATCCAACACAATATAAACGTTTTTTGTTCCTTAGAGTGTCCACAAGTGGGAGAAGCCAAAAAAAGACCTGAGAAAAATTTATTTTCTGATTTCAGACCCATATGAGGGTGGGTGGACATGGGTGGACATGGTATAGACGATTCTCTATGAAGAGAAGCCCGTAACTTTTTTCCTGTTGGGAATAATCCAACACAATATTAACGTTTTTTGTTCCTTAGAGTGTCCACAAGTGGGTAAAGCAAAAAAAGACCTGAGAAAAATTTATTTTCTGATTTCAGACCCATATGAGGGTGGGTGGACATGGGTGGACATGGTATAGACGATTCTCTATGAAGAGAAGCCCGTAACTTTTTTCCTGTTGGGAATAATCCAACACAATATAAACGTTTTTTGTTCCTTAGAGTGTCCACAAGTGGGAGAAGCCAAAAAAAGACCTGAGAAAAATTTATTTTCTGATTTCAGACCCATATGAGGGTGGGTGGACATGGGTGGACATGGTATAGACGATTCTCTATGAAGAGAAGCCCGTAACTTTTTTCCTGTTGGGAATAATCCAACACAATATTAACGTTTTTTGTTCCTTAGAGTGTCCACAAGTGGGAGAAGCCAAAAAAAGACCTGAGAAAAATTTATTTTCTGATTTCAGACCCATATGAGGGTGGGTGGACATGGGTGGACATGGTATAGACGATTCTCTATGAAGAGAAGCCCGTAACTTTTTTCCTGTTGGGAATAATCCAACACAATATAAACGTTTTTTGTTCCTTAGAGTGTCCACAAGTGGGAGAAGCCAAAAAAAGACCTGAGAAAAATTTATTTTCTGATTTCAGACCCATATGAGGGTGGGTGGACATGGGTGGACATGGTATAGACGATTCTCTATGAAGAGAAGCCCGTAACTTTTTTCCTGTTGGGAATAATCCAACACAATATTAACGTTTTTTGTTCCTTAGAGTGTCCACAAGTGGGTAGAAGCCAAAAAAAGACCTGAGAAAAATTTATTTTCTGATTTCAGACCCATATGAGGGTGGGTGGACATGGGTGGACATGGTATAGACGATTCTCTATGAAGAGAAGCCCGTAACTTTTTTCCTGTTGGGAATAATCCAACACAATATTAACGTTTTTTGTTCCTTAGAGTGTCCACAAGTGGGAGAAGCCAAAAAAAGACCTGAGAAAAATTTATTTTCTGATTTCAGACCCATATGAGGGTGGGGTGGACATGGGTGGACATGGTATAGACGATTCTCTATGAAGAGAAGCCCGTAACTTTTTTCCTGTTGGGAATAATCCAACACAATATTAACGTTTTTTGTTCCTTAGAGTGTCCACAAGTGGGAGAAGCCAAAAAAAGACCTGAGAAAAATTTATTTTCTGATTTCAGACCCATATGAGGGTGGGTGGACATGGGTGGACATGGTATAGACGATTCTCTATGAAGAGAAGCCCGTAACTTTTTTCCTGTTGGGAATAATCCAACACAATATAAACGTTTTTTGTTCCTTAGAGTGTCCACAAGTGGGAGAAGCCAAAAAAAGACCTGAGAAAAATTTATTTTCTGATTTCAGACCCATATGAGGGTGGGTGGACATGGGTGGACATGGTATAGACGATTCTCTATGAAGAGAAGCCCGTAACTTTTTTCCTGTTGGGAATAATCCAACACAATATAAACGTTTTTTGTTCCTTAGAGTGTCCACAAGTGGGAGAAGCCAAAAAAGACCTGAGAAAAATTTATTTTCTGATTTCAGACCCATATGAGGGTGGGTGGACATGGGTGGACATGGTATAGACGATTCTCTATGAAGAGAAGCCCGTAACTTTTTTCCTGTTGGGAATAATCCAACACAATATTAACGTTTTTTGTTCCTTAGAGTGTCCACAAGTGGGAGAAGCCAAAAAAAGACCTGAGAAAAATTTATTTTCTGATTTCAGACCCATATGAGGGTGGGTGGACATGGGTGGACATGGTATAGACGATTCTCTATGAAGAGAAGCCCGTAACTTTTTTCCTGTTGGGAATAATCCAACACAATATTAACGTTTTTTGTTCCTTAGAGTGTCCACAAGTGGGAGAAGCCAAAAAAAGACCTGAGAAAAATTTATTTTCTGATTTCAGACCCATATGAGGGTGGGTGGACATGGGTGGACATGGTATAGACGATTCTCTATGAAGAGAAGCCCGTAACTTTTTTCCTGTTGGGAATAATCCAACACAATATAAACGTTTTTTGTTCCTTAGAGTGTCCACAAGTGGGAGAAGCCAAAAAAAGACCTGAGAAAAATTTATTTTCTGATTTCAGACCCATATGAGGGTGGGTGGACATGGGTGGACATGGTATAGACGATTCTCTATGAAGAGAAGCCCGTAACTTTTTTCCTGTTGGGAATAATCCAACACAATATAAACGTTTTTTGTTCCTTAGAGTGTCCACAAGTGGGAGAAGCCAAAAAAAGACCTGAGAAAAATTTATTTTCTGATTTCAGACCCATATGAGGGTGGGTGGACATGGGTGGACATGGTATAGACGATTCTCTATGAAGAGAAGCCCGTAACTTTTTTCCTGTTGGGAATAATCCAACACAATATTAACGTTTTTTGTTCCTTAGAGTGTCCACAAGTGGGAGAAGCCAAAAAAAGACCTGAGAAAAATTTATTTTCTGATTTCAGACCCATATGAGGGTGGGTGGACATGGGTGGACATGGTATAGACGATTCTCTATGAAGAGAAGCCCGTAACTTTTTTCCTGTTGGGAATAATCCAACACAATATTAACGTTTTTTGTTCCTTAGAGTGTCCACAAGTGGGAGAAGCCAAAAAAAGACCTGAGAAAAATTTATTTTCTGATTTCAGACCCATATGAGGGTGGGTGGACATGGGTGGACATGGTATAGACGATTCTCTATGAAGAGAAGCCCGTAACTTTTTTCCTGTTGGGAATAATCCAACACAATATTAACGTTTTTTGTTCCTTAGAGTGTCCACAAGTGGGAGAAGCCAAAAAAAGACCTGAGAAAAATTTATTTTCTGATTTCAGACCCATATGAGGGTGGGTGGACATGGGTGGACATGGTATAGACGATTCTCTATGAAGAGAAGCCCGTAACTTTTTTCCTGTTGGGAATAATCCAACACAATATTAACGTTTTTTGTTCCTTAGAGTGTCCACAAGTGGGAGAAGCCAAAAAAAGACCTGAGAAAAATTTATTTTCTGATTTCAGACCCATATGAGGGTGGGTGGACATGGGTGGACATGGTATAGACGATTCTCTATGAAGAGAAGCCCGTAACTTTTTTCCTGTTGGGAATAATCCAACACAATATTAAACGTTTTTTGTTCCTTAGAGTGTCCACAAGTGGGAGAAGCCAAAAAAAGACCTGAGAAAAATTTATTTTCTGATTTCAGACCCATATGAGGGTGGGTGGACATGGGTGGACATGGTATAGACGATTCTCTATGAAGAGAAGCCCGTAACTTTTTTCCTGTTGGGAATAATCCAACACAATATTAACGTTTTTTGTTCCTTAGAGTGTCCACAAGTGGGAGAAGCCAAAAAAAGACCTGAGAAAAATTTATTTTCTGATTTCAGACCCATATGAGGGTGGGTGGACATGGGTGGACATGGTATAGACGATTCTCTATGAAGAGAAGCCCGTAACTTTTTTCCTGTTGGGAATAATCCAACACAATATAAACGTTTTTTGTTCCTTAGAGTGTCCACAAGTGGGAGAAGCCAAAAAAAGACCTGAGAAAAATTTATTTTCTGATTTCAGACCCATATGAGGGTGGGTGGACATGGGTGGACATGGTATAGACGATTCTCTATGAAGAGAAGCCCGTAACTTTTTTCCTGTTGGGAATAATCCAACACAATATAAACGTTTTTTGTTCCTTAGAGTGTCCACAAGTGGGAGAAGCCAAAAAAAGACCTGAGAAAAATTTATTTTCTGATTTCAGACCCATATGAGGGTGGGGTGGACATGGGTGGACATGGTATAGACGATTCTCTATGAAGAGAAGCCCGTAACTTTTTCCTGTTGGGAATAATCCAACACAATATAAACGTTTTTTGTTCCTTAGAGTGTCCACAAGTGGGAGAAGCCAAAAAAAGACCTGAGAAAAATTTATTTTCTGATTTCAGACCCATATGAGGGTGGGTGGACATGGGTGGACATGGTATAGACGATTCTCTATGAAGAGAAGCCCGTAACTTTTTTCCTGTTGGGAATAATCCAACACAATATAAACGTTTTTTGTTCCTTAGAGTGTCCACAAGTGGGAGAAGCCAAAAAAAGACCTGAGAAAAATTTATTTTCTGATTTCAGACCCATATGAGGGTGGGTGGGACATGGGTGGACATGGTATAGACGATTCTCTATGAAGAGAAGCCCGTAACTTTTTTCCTGTTGGGAATAATCCAACACAATATAAACGTTTTTTGTTCCTTAGAGTGTCCACAAGTGGGAGAAGCCAAAAAAAGACCTGAGAAAAATTTATTTTCTGATTTCAGACCCATATGAGGGTGGGTGGACATGGGTGGACATGGTATAGACGATTCTCTATGAAGAGAAGCCCGTAACTTTTTTCCTGTTGGGAATAATCCAACACAATATAAACGTTTTTTGTTCCTTAGAGTGTCCACAAGTGGGAGAAGCCAAAAAAAGACCTGAGAAAAATTTATTTTCTGATTTCAGACCCATATGAGGGTGGGTGGACATGGGTGGACATGGTATAGACGATTCTCTATGAAGAGAAGCCCGTAACTTTTTTCCTGTTGGGAATAATCCAACACAATATTAACGTTTTTTGTTCCTTAGAGTGTCCACAAGTGGGTAGAAGCCAAAAAAAGACCTGAGAAAAATTTATTTTCTGATTTCAGACCCATATGAGGGTGGGTGGACATGGGTGGACATGGTATAGACGATTCTCTATGAAGAGAAGCCCGTAACTTTTTTCCTGTTGGGAATAATCCAACACAATATAAACGTTTTTTGTTCCTTAGAGTGTCCACAAGTGGGAGAAGCCAAAAAAAGACCTGAGAAAAATTTATTTTCTGATTTCAGACCCATATGAGGGGTGGGTGGACATGGGTGGACATGGTATAGACGATTCTCTATGAAGAGAAGCCCGTAACTTTTTTCCTGTTGGGAATAATCCAACACAATATAAACGTTTTTTGTTCCTTAGAGTGTCCACAAGTGGGAGAAGCCAAAAAAAGACCTTGAGAAAAATTTATTTCTGATTTCAGACCCATATGAGGGTGGGTGGACATGGGGTGGACATGGTATAGACGATTCTCTATGAAGAAGAAGCCCGTAACTTTTTTCCTGTTGGGAATAATCCAACACAATATAAACGTTTTTTGTTCCTTAGAGTGTCCACAAGTGGGAGAAGCCAAAAAAAGACCTGAGAAAAATTTATTTTCTGATTTCAGACCCCATATGAGGGGTGGGTGGACATGGGTTGGACATGGTATAGACGATTCTCTTTATGAAGAAAAGCCCGTAACTTTTTTCCTGTTGGGAATAATCCAACACAATATAAACGTTTTTTGTTCCTTAGAGTGTC